>NC_046155.1:200765703-201065703 GCF_011064425.1 Rattus rattus
CACTGCATTAAATTAGTGCTACCTGTGTATTGGGGGGAGGGGCACCCAGTGAAGCACAGCCCTAAAGAAAAATGGCTGCCCTTTCTTCAGCTGCCATCAGCTAACAAAAGAACTGTGAAGAACAAAGGATAGAAAGGCAGAGTGGTTAGTTTGGTGCAGGTCCAATGCCTCTGAAAAGAGTCAGAAGGAAAGACAGACAGACCAGAAAGGACCTGCCCAGCAGGCTGAGTAGATGACCAGAATTGATCAATACACCAAACTGAAATGGCCTGTTCTTCATCATCTCTGTCATAAACTGGAGCCTCAGAGGATAGGCATTGTCCAAAGACAGCGTAAATATCCATGCCTCTAACACTGGTGCTGAAGGAGGCATGATGGGCTCCACAAGGCCTTTCTCATGTATCTCTCTCTGACCACAGCTTGCTGAGCTCAAAGGGGCTTGCATTGGTTTTAAAGATCAATGTCTGTTCCCGCTTCCCCAGAAACCCACACTCACGGCTGGTCAATTTATCTTTGGTTAGAAATGAGTCTGTCTCCCTCTCCCCAAGGTGTGTTGGTATGACCCTAGACTGTCAGAATATGACTCATCCCACAACTCAGGACTAACAGAGGGTTTCCAGGGGCTAGGACTAGATGACATCACACACACACAGTACCTCCCAGATGGGCTGCAGAGAGTTAAAGAGCAAGCAGAGGGAGTTGGTAGCAGGCTAGATGTCACCAGAAAGAGCTGCCTGAGAATGAAGCAGAATTGCACAGGGAAGATGAGATTAAGAATCGATAATGGACGCCGAACCTTTGGTCCAGCTGTGCTTAAAGGCAGGGCTTACCCCGTTCCCTGTGAATCCAAATGCCTTGGATTGGTGGAGAGGAAAACAGAAGCAGACCTTCTAAAGCAATAGCTTTTCCTGTCAGTGACTATTCTTCATGCCCCAATGTCTGCGAGGGCAGTGGGCTCCAGACCCAGCTCATCCCCTGCACCTCAAGGGCCTGGTGTTTGCTCAGCCACTTGCTTAATGAGCCAGAACATCCTTCCTTCTGTTGAAGTTAGGTTTTCTGTCACTCGATGCCCTGAGCTTTCACTGATACACTTGCGATAACAACTCTGAACCCTATTTCGGTTCTTGTGTAGCAAATAGACAACAGTGTTAGAGACGGTTCCTTTCAGTTATGTTTTTATTATCCATGAAACTAACGACAAGTGAGTTTGACTCAGAGTTGGTATTACTGTTTCCACATCGGTCAGGGAGAGGAAATAACACCCAAGGATATTACTGAAGATTAGAATACAGAAGGTATCTTAAAGCAAAGCAGCTGTCCCCACCCCCAAACCCCCATCGCTGAGGTGGGTGCAGGCTGGGATTGTTAGAGCATGGGAGACCAACATGAGGCCTTTCCATGTGTCTATCACATTGCAGGTGGCAGGCAGGTCACATGACAGGCCACTGTGCTCATAGGCACTGTGTATTCATTGTCAGAGTGCATTGGTTGATCCAAGTGTTTCATTAGGACATCTTCTTCCATGTATATAATACACTCTGGGAATTCACTCACTCCACTGTCCTTGCTTACACCCCTTTCCCTTCTCCATCTCCTCTCCCTATTTATAAACTTTTATCTTTGTGTCCTTGATTTTAAATAAGACCACATGAGGGAGGAAGTGCATGGTGTTTGTCTTTCTGTCTTATTTCACTTAAGTTGATAATCTCAGTTTTCATTTATGTTTCTGAAAATATGACTTTCTTCTCTATGCCTGACTAATATCGTGCATTGGAAGCTTGGAGGAAATGCCTCACAACTCTGAAACCATGGCTCCAGATGAGAAGGCATCTAGGAACACAAAGGAAGCACCTACGAACCACATTCAAGGCCTCTAAAGTGCTGCCGTCTCTGCAAAGGGTGTGCTAAGGCACACATGAGAACTGGAGGAAAAGGAAGCTGTGTCATGGCGTTCTTTCTATGGGAAGACTCCCATCTTCACCTGCTCTGCTGGAAGTGACAGGGCTGAAGCTGACAGGGAGGAGTGAGCCTTGCCTCCTTCCCACCTGGTCTTTCTCGAGAACATTGTATGGATGATCAAGGATCATGATGGCTTTTGGTGTTAATCAGATGTGTAGGTGTGCAAATGAGCACCCATGGTTGAATGTTTGTCATATGGTCACCCAGCCGGTCTGTCCATTGCTAGGTTAATCAAGGCACAGGAAAAGGTAAATGACAAATGGGTGATTCCTAGGATTGATATCCAGAGATGTAGCACTGTTTAAAAAACATCCAATATACAAAGGTTTTGAGTCTTCGGAAGCAGATCTGTTGACAAGTCTGGTTATCAGAGAGGAAACCACATGGTATAGAAGCATCAGGAGAAATGGGTGTTGTGCTGGGGCCTAAATCTCTCCAGCCCTTCACTCTGCAGACCATGACAGCAACCTGGCCCCGGGACCATCATTGTTTCTAGTATGAACTATGCATCATTTTTTGGTAGGTTCAAAATTAACTGAAGCTCATTCTCATCTGTTTAAATAAAAATAATATACAATTGATGTCTTTATCATCTGTTAGCTCGCGCAGAACACTAATATGCCAGATCTCTTAATTTATAGCTTTTATGTTCATAAAAATTTTAAAGATATCTGTATTCTATTTGAAGCCTGAAGTGAAAGGGTTTGTTTCTTTAATGTTGTTTTATTTTCCTGAGCCTCAAAAGACCCATTTGTCACATTCTGGGAGGCAGTGTGACTCACTTTGTATGTGGGCTTTTAGATAACTACCCCTATGCTGTTTAGATAAATATGAATTGTTTTGTGAAAATGCAATTTAATTTAGCAACTGGATTCGGACTTCTCTTTGGTAGACGCTAGTGGTGAAGAATGATGGAGTTCACTGTCTAGAGAATACTGGTGACCTGGGCACAGTGGGAACATTGTGCCAGTGAACATGGGACTTCCTGGTCCCTGAAAATCAGCCTGTCATGAAGGCCTCAGTAAAAATCCATCCACATGGCCTGGTGTCCCTTGGGCATTCAAAATAACTACCTAGCACAGGGAAGGCCACATTATACATGTGAAGCAATGGCAATTTTCTCTCAATGACCAACTTTCATGATGAAATATCTTCACAAGGACAATGGCTCCAGTTTTATAAGACATTAATTATCTAAAAACACTATCTGGAGAGAGCTGTTGACCTTCATTCCAGCCACAGCAGGTAGGAAAACCTTGCTTTCTCAGTATCCAACATTCTGTCTCTAAACGTTGAGATTTTCTTTCAAAATAGAAAAAAACTCACAGGGTTATGAACCTTACTCTAATCTTCTCTGTGCAGAAGACTTAATTTCGAGCCTGCTTGTCCAGTGCTGTGGGACTTAACTTTATTTGCCTCCCTGTGTTTCAAAATCTTGGAGGTTTCATTTTCTCCAGGTTCAAATGTCTTTTTCTTTTAAAATCATATGATTCTTCAAACTTTCCTGTGGGATTCAATCATGTTGCTCACAAATATATTTTGAAATGAAGAAGTCACAGTTCTGTATACTTTCCTAAACTTCAAAAACCAAGAGCTGCTGAGCTTGCATTCTAGGTAACAGCTGACCAAGCTCTGGGGACCCAGGGTACTTGACATGGCTCCCACAGTGAATATAAAAACATCTAATTGGACCTAAGATAATGAACTAATGGTAAAGGCTGCAGGAGTTATACTATACTATTCTGTACTAGCCTAAGACTATGGCTCCTAGAAGACGACCTGTAACCAGAGCTAGTCTCTGCCTTTGCTGACTTCTGGAGTTAATATTGAACATGTTGTATGTCTTGAGATCTTATATTGAGACTGAGAACATAATGAGATTATTTCAATTTTATCACCATATTACAAATATTCTTGAGTGAGGGAGGGCTTTTGAGTAGAGTCAACATGAAAATGACTAGTCCTCAAGACTCTTAGCCATTGTACTCATGGATTAGTGCATGAAAAAATATCATTAAATGTGTATTTTTCATTGCTGTAGCAAAGCACCTTACACAGGCAACTTTAGAAGAAAGGTCTTATATAGGCTTGTGGTATCAGGTTATTATGGTACAGAATATGTAGTAGAATAAAATAATTCATGTCATGAAAGGCCAGAAAACACACAGGGTGTGGGGGAGGATGCCAGCCGGTTCTCAGCTGATTCCTTTCCCCATGTTTATTCAGAATGCAGCCTCTCTTTTTCTTTTTCTCTTTGTTTCTTTAATTGTTCTTTCATATATTACACCCTGACCACAGTTTCCTATCTCTCCTCTCCAGTCCTTCCTTCTCACCTTGATCTACTCTTCTGCCTTTTCCCTTCAGAAAAGGGTAGGCCTGTTGTATGTGATACACCTTGAATCCATGGATAAACACACACACACACACGCACACACACATACACACCAGTTAATTTTAAAATGCCTTTGCTAACTCAGAACTGAATAATCACATGGCTGGTTGGCTTTATTTCCTACAGCTACTCCCTGGCTTCCTCTTTCCCTGTCTTCGATTCTGCCTGAGTCCTCCCCACCCCATCCTCAGTCATTGGTCACTGGTGTCTTTATTGATGGGTCAAAAACCAATTGGAGAACAGGTCCTTAGCATCAGAACCAACCCCTACAGAGGTCTTTCAGGGATATCAACCAAACATTACATATCAAGTTACAATAAGATTAGGCATAAAACGTCATATTAAAGCAACCCAGTATGTGGAAAACAGTACCAAATGCAACCAAAAGAGTCAGAAACACCCACTCGCTCCCACGGTTAGGAGTTACACAAGAAGACCAAGATACACAACCATAACTTATACACAGAGGACCTAGGTCAGGCCAATACAGGCTCCTGTATTGTCAGTTTAGTCTCCGTGAGCCCCTATGAGCCCAGGTTAGTTGATTCTGTGAGTTTTCTTGTGGGGTTCTCGATCCCTGTTGGCTCCTTCGATCCCCCTTCCCATCTTCTGCAGGATTCTTCAAGTCCTACCTACTGTTTGGCTATGAGATTCTGCATTTGTTCTCAGCGTTTGCTGACTAGCAACTAACCATTAGTTCTCATTAGCCTCTCTGAGGATGATTTGTCTAAGCTCCACCTTCAACTTACAATTTGTCCTTCCTGCAAGATGTGCAAGGGTAAAGATGTACAGAACGTGTGAGATTTCCAACAAATTACTGGTGCAGCTTAAGACCTAGTCTACAAGAGAAAGCCGACCTCTGCCCACCTCTGACACTGCCTGGAGGGACAGGAATCAGAAGCTGAATAGTCCAGAGACCTAGGATAGAACCAAATATGACTGGCATTTTAAAGAAGTCAATAAAATTATTCCTAATGATACTTTACTACACTGGTTGAAGGCAGCCTTTTTAGTTACCTGTACAGGAGAGAAGTTACTCAGGTGACCAAGTTTAGAGCAGGGTCTTCCTGGGTCTTGCTGCATATGCAAGAAAAAGTCACTTAGTCACGCTCTCCCCAGGATCTCATAAAAAGCAAACAAATAAGGACAAAATAAACAACAACAATAAAAAGACCAAAACACCCCTCCCCCATTATCAAGAAGAAAGCTTGAGTGGTGGGACTGCTCAGTGGTTAAGAACACCTGATGGCTCTTGCAAAGGACCCACTTTGTAGTCCCAGAATCTTCAGGGTGACTCACAACCCTCTAGAATTCTGGCCCAGAATTAGACATATTCCCTCTTTTAGCTTCTGCAGACACAGCATATACAAGGTGTGTAGATCACATGCAAATTATTTAATAAATATTAAGTAAAATTTTAAGTTGGTTGTTGAGAAGGAAACTACAACAGCCACAATTGAAAATTGAGTGTCCCATAGAATTGATGCAAAAGTGGCCTGGAAGCCTCCTCCCTTAATAGATTACTCAATCCCCAGTGGTCAGCCCTTAAAAGACTCAGTGTGTCACTGTCTGTGAGAAAGAGCCTCTACTCCAACCACAAAGGCTACAGCCAAACAGCTATTGAACCACATGTGGTGGGGACAGGTGAATGCATGGGGCAGATCTGTCTTCTCAGCCCCTGTGGGCCATATGCTACTGTGACATCACCCAGTGAGAATGTGACATGGGAACTGAATTAGAGAGGTCTGCATTCCTGGTTCAGTCTCTGAGTCACTCTTAGGGCAGGGAACTGAGGAGTCTCTTTAAGGAGCAGTATGAAATGAATTAATATGAAAGCATTCACATTATTTTTTCACACTTTTCTTCCATAAATATTCCATTAGCTTCCAAAGTGACCTTATGTGGAAATGTTCTTCCTTCTGTCAGAGGAAAAGAACCAAAGAAATTATTAAAGCAGAAATATTAATCAAACTCTGCATGATTCCAAGAATGCCAGGGAGTTGTTGAGTGGTGGTCACTATGAAATCTATCCTGATCATTTATTTGGCTAACCCAAATGGTGCACAAAATGTCTCAAGTCCCTGGACAGATGACACAGCACCCTGTATCCACAACATTCCCTCTCTGCTCCCTGAATATCACCATGCAGCTGTCTAAGTCTTAAATCTTAATGACAGGCATAGGAAACCTCTCTTCAAAGTTGTCAATCAGGTGAATTAAAGATTCTAAAACGATATAGGATATTGCCATTGCCCATGGTTGCCTCCCTGAACTGGGAAGTAAAACCCTACTGCTGAAGATCTCACACGCTTTAGACACAAGACTAGGAGAGTAGAGCTCCAACTGACCTGGAAGCTTCTTCCACGTGTGTTAGCTCTCATAAGACGCAAAGACATTACTCAAGTTGCTAAGAAAGAAAAGAAATCAATAGTTCTACCCAGCTATAGAGCCTATGAACCACAACAACCAGCATAGCAAAAATCCCCAAGGATGCAATAGCGACATATATTTTAGGAGCAATCCACCTTCCACTCAGTAGGAGGGAATTCAACTATGCGGCTAGAGAAGCGAATCTTAGCGGAGAATCTACACTAACCCTTTCCTAAACCAGTATAATCTCTAACTGTATTCTGAATACTTACCCCTAAACCCACAGATAAGTGTAGCTCCCACCTGTCATCAAGAAAGCTTCTTTTTGTATGAACAGAAACCATTATAGAAATGTACAACTGTTCACAGAGGAAAGAACACTTACTGTGGTGCCCAACTCCTACTGCTACATCTACAATGCAACCCCTACACCTAAGACTCACAGAACATGCAGGAAGAGGGAACAGAAAACCTGCCAGAACCAGAGGACTGGGACACCTGCTTCAAGATAGTGTCTTCTATATTTATATCATGGAGGAAACTGCACCCATGAAATCTCAAAAATACTGTTGTCTAAATATGAATTGAAGCATTTCCCACAGAGATGAGGGAAGTACATGAGTCCCAACTCCTATATGAAGAGCTAGCTAACTGTTGAGAGAAGGAGACTCAGTCTTTTCCAGGAACAAGCCCCCTGGTAAGTTACCTAATCCCAAGTGGTCATCCCATATACACATATACACTATACATATATGTATGTATTCTCCTAAGTCTATTCAGTGTTCCTTATATATTTATGTATGTAGAACATCTGCTTCATTAGTGGTGGCCAATGATGAACAATAGGGAGGAAGGAGGCCTAGAAATGAGTTTCAGCCAGGCATGGTGGTACATGCCTCTAATCCTAGGACTAGGGTGGCAGAGGCAGTCAGATCTCTGTGAGTTCATGGCTGGCCTGGTCTATAAATTGAGTCCAGGAAAACCAGGGCTGTTACAGAGAAACCCTGTCTCAATAAAAGAAAGGGAGAGAGAAAGAAAGAAAGGAAGGAAGGAAGGAAGGAAGGAAGGAAGGAAGGAAGGAAGGAGGAGGGAGGGAGGGAGGAGGAAGGAAAGAAAGGAAGGAAGGAAGGAAGGAAGGAAGGAAGGAAGGAAGGAAGGAAGGAAGGACTCTTTAAATGAAGTTCCCAACCTACATATAAATGTCTGATGGAAAACAGAAATTGTCAGCCAGTTCAGTTGACTTTACCAACTCATAGTGGGAGAAAGAATGGGTCCTTCTTTGAGATGGTACCTGTCTCCTACCTCTTTCTACATCCATCAGCTGAAAGAAAAGGACCATGGAACAAACAAAGCCCAGAACCCTGGGAGTTTTCATAACTAACATAAACCAGACATCACTGAGGCAGTTTGAGCCTCAGTCCGCAGCCCTCATCTGTCTTCTCTAATCAAACATTGTAGACTCTGAACACGAGGACTTGACACACTCTCATTCTTCAGACGAACCAAGCGCCATTTGCTGTTTCTGAACTCCTTCTGGTCAGCAGTTGATCACCCAGAAAAGTTGCTAAGAGCCAGAGCTGGGGCTGACAGAGACCCTCCAAAAGCCAACATGTGGTTCTGCCCTCAGCATCTACTGTCACTTCCAAAACTCTGTGACTACTCCAGGCTTCACTCCTACTTTGCACCTCTTATCTGGATTGTGTCTTATTTCTTGCACCAAGGTGTGATCTCCCAAGAATGAAGCTCTACACAGCAACTTGAGGACTGATTAACCTGAAACCAACCATTCTCCATGCAGCTGATGAGTTACATAGTTCAGTGGGTAGAGCTCAAGTCCAAAGTCAGAACTTAACCTTAGGATCCTAGACGCTCACTCTCTGTAGGTGCTTACTCTGAGGGTCAATGAATTAAAGAAGTACTCTAGCAGGCTGCCCTCACCTAGAGTCAACACAGTTCAAGTGAGTTCTTAGCTTGTACCCATGGCATGACCGCAGTGTCCCATGTGACAAGTACTCATCAGGTGACGCCCAACCAGAAACCTCAATGTTTTCTACATGAATCTCTCCATGAAAGTTTCTGGACTTCCTGGAGCATGGAAGAGAGAGTCCCAAAGAAAAAGTCCCTACAGTGAACATCTTCTGATAATGGAAAATAAAACCACTCAGCCTGTAGTGACCAATGTCCTAAGACATTAATGCAATGTCTTTGCCAGAAAAGAAAGTAAATGAGCTGAGTTTATATAGGCAGAGAGGGAAAAATTTGTTCCACTTCTCAAAAAGGATGATTAGGAAAGACTTAGAGTCCATCATAGGCTGTAGGATACAATCTGCTTTAGAATTACAAATTCCATAGACTACTTCCCAATATCCTGTCATAGTCTGGTGAGGACATGGAAGGGAGCTTAGAGGAGCTCTCAGGCTGCAAATTACAGAAAAAAATGGGGCAAGGGGAAGACCAAGCTACAAGTCTGAACTCTACTAATGTGTGTGTACTATAAGTAGTAATCAAAAAATAAAAATTTAAAGGGAGAGGAAAGCTGACTGAAGTTATATATACACATATCTTTGTGTGTATATCTGACCTGTCAGTCAAATGCCCAAGAAGGGGCCTTCACAGGCTTAGTGAAGCTGTTACCATTACATCCACATCAGATAAGTATTGTAACAAAAGCATTAGTTTTTCTCAATATATTCTAAACCATTGCTCAAGTTATGTATATTTGAAAGCACCATAAAGTTAATTAAATTTAGGTATATGGAAATTTTTTACCCGTTTCATAGAAATTCAACAAAAGCATATAAAAAAAATCCCTGAACCTGAGACCTTCAAAACAGCACACACCACATTTTACCCCATGACTTCCTATTAGCTCAAGAGGTTTGGGATTTATTGATGCCATGACTAGAGGTGATAGATGGGGTTTGTGCAGGAAGGTGGCTAAATCAGGGTCCCGGAAGCCCTAGCATAGCCCAGGACAATACACGTTGTTTATGCCTCAGCCCCAAAGCCAAGCACTCCACAGAACCTAGCTAAGCTGGATTGAGTTCAGTCATACCTATCAAAACCGTAAAATACTTTTCGGACATAATCCTCCAAAGCAGAGGATTTACTCTCTAGGAAAAAGCATGTCTCTAGATGTTTCAAAAGTCATAAATGGCAAACTAATTTTGTTCTGGGAAAGACAAGGGAGGGGAGGCCATGTGGTGTTAACTTGAGCATTGCAGATGCTGGGTAATTTTAGATCTCATTTATTCACAGAGGAAACAAATGCACTGTACTGCCATTGGGAATGGGGTTATCCGAGGCCAGCGGCTGTACAAACTCAGTACGCATAACCATGTGGCACAGAGCACACATAAAGATGGAGAGCTGTCCCAAAATAAAAGTCAGGAAGTCTTCCCTCTTGTGTTCATGCTCACAGGAAAGGTAGGCAACCGGTCTAACCCGTAAGGCTGCCACCAAGGGTCATGGCACAGACAGCTGAGCCATCATTGTGCACAGCCAGTAGTGGACACACACACCAGAGCTGCGTCCGCAGGCAGGAATGAGAGAGATGAATGGCAGTGTCAGCCCCCTTTCTGCATCCACTCAGCCCAGGACACCTCAGCAGGAAACGGTGCCATCTGCATTTCAGGTGGGTTTTTCTGTTTCAGTTAACTCAATCTAGAAATTCTACCATAGACATGCCCAGAAGTTTGTTTCCATGGTGACTATAGATCCCAGGAAGCTGACAATCAATATTAACCCTCACAAACATCTTACAAGAAAGATGCTCAAACCACTTGTTTTCCATAGAATAAAGGATCATTGACAATGAAGATCCCTTTCCCTGTGGCCTGAGGCTACCTGTGCAACTGTCACTCATGTGTATGCTAACCCATGACTATCTTCACCCCATCTTCATGTCCCCATCTGGTCACAATGCTGTGAGCTGCCACTGGGCTGAGAAAGAAACAGGTGCAGTCAACAGGCCGGCCTTGAGAAGACCATGGAGTTCAGAGACTCAAATGTTCCGAATGCTCCACATCTGCAGACTGCTCATCAGTGATGTCGATGGCTTCGCACACACCTGTGACTTCTGGCAGAACCTGGCAGGCACACTTGTGACTACTGCTAGACCCTTGCAGACCATCTCGCTACTTTAATCCTGCTGTCTTTCCCCACCCCCTGACTATGTCTGTAAGGGAAGCTAACAATGGAATAGTGTTATCAAGGATTTTAGGCCAAGCCCAGGATCTCAAGGAGCCGATTAAGGAAAGCTTTTTTGGGTGACGAATGCTGGGCAGGCTTCCATCCTCCTCTGCCTCTTCATCTCTTGGTCCATGGGTTACCTTCTTCAAACAGAGTGTTGCCAGCCTAATGACTAAGACATGGATGGGAGAAGCTGAGATATTTCCTCTGGTCCCTTAGACCCAAGAAGCCTGAATTTAGATAAGCAACCGCTCCTTAGATTTTTCATTACCGAAGCAACCATACAAAGGAAGGAATCTGACATCAAAGAAAGAAATGGACGCAGGGGTAGAAAAAGGTAGGAATTGAAGGGGGATGGAAGATAAATGAAAGAAAAAAGAACATGAAGAGAGTGAAAGAAAGACAGAAGGGGGAAGGAGAAAGTTTGGGGGGAGGAAAAGGAACAAGAGATGGAAAGAGAAAGAAGGAAGTAGGAAAGGGTAGAAGGAAAGGGAAGTGAAAAGAAAGAAAAGATGAAGGAGAAGGAAGAAGAAAGCAGGGAAAGGGAAGAATAGAAAAGCAAGCCTGAGGCATGTCCAGGGAAAGGCTTTCATTGGAACTTAAAATTTTTAACAAATGGGGTTAAATCTAGAGCAAGACAAGCATGCACGGACATGATGCCAGAGCAAAATCCCATGGCCTGGAGGCTGAGCCCCTCTCCTGTTTCCTAGAGTCTTCTAACACTGTACGTTAGACATGTTTGTGTCTGCTACATGAGTGAACACTTTATAGAGGCACAGCCTTATATAAATTCTCTCAAAGGAAGAGACGGATGAATCTCAGAAGTCCTTTAAACTTCCTTATAGCTACTTTATCATCATCCTTTCTGGGTACCGACGCCAGTGAATCTGGTTGGAACAAATGGGTTTATAAAGCCTTGTTAGATGGTCAGCTATTCATCCTGCTGCCGCTCCGCAGCCATCGGTCCTGACGCTGCTCCACAGCCATTACGGTTTCCCTTTTAATACTCAAGACAAATCAGCATGTGAGGTCTTGGTTCCAAGAATACTTCTCCCATACTGATCCCTCCAGACGTCCTCTGTCCTGCTGGGGATCGTGAAAACTTTCTGTCTCCATCTTCTAAAAGCAGGGATTTTTATATGACACTGGGATTCTGCATTTCCTCATTCATTTTGAGTCATCTCCCTTGTAATGAAAGGATGTTCACATAGTGTTTCAGTTTGCCCTTGAGATCTATAAGGAGCACATGGGCTTCTGGAACAAGTGCTGTGCTGAGTTTAAACTTCAAGTGCCCCCTCAACTCTAAGTATGAAAGGATGGCTGAAAATAAGTTATTGGAAGGCTGGGGGCACAAATGAGGAAGAACAGCTTTGTGAACCAGAAAAGGAAGTCATTCCAAGGGGAGTGCGGGGCTGGTTCTATGCGGCTGCTGGCTGGCTCTGAAGACAGAGGATTGTGTTCGGGGGCAGAATTGTGTGAGGTGGGACCTCAGGGAACAAAGCCAAAGCCCTCAGTTAAGCTCACGCAGGCCAGATGCTCTTCTGGATGCCCTGTGGCTGTCATGAGACTTGGAAGGCAGGAGGAAGCAGCCCTGCCGCTGGTGAGATCTGGACCTACATGACCAAGGCTGCTTTGTGGAAGCATCAGGGAATTCCAAGGTAAGCTAGGAACAGCTCCTGGTCTGGGCTGTGTGCTGTACATATCTGACAGCAGAGAGGAGGACATGACCAGATGGTCTGGCTCAGAAGGGAGAGAAGTTAGAAGGAATGGTGGGTCACACAGCCTGCACATAAAAGCAAGAGGTACAGACTCCAAGAATGATTTCTAACACGACAGCCAACAGGAATAAGGTGACCCAAAACAAACAGAAATAATGTAAAAATAAGGGAGGTGACTTTTAAATAGAGGACTTTGTTACTCTTATACTAAAGAAATAATATTCACATTAATAAAAATGAATTGTCTAAAAATATAGTGAATACATAAGACCTTAGGTTCCATCCCCAGTAGCTTAAAAACTTAGACTTTTTAAAATTGATTTAAAAATCAAGCAAAGAATATGTGTGAGTGTGAGTGTGTGTGAGTGTGTATGTATATGAGTATGTGACTATGTATGTGAGTCTATGTATGAGTATGTGTATGTGTGTGCATGTATGTGAGTATATATGTGAGTATGTGAGTGTGTGTATATGTATGTGTGTATATATGTGTATATGAATGTACATGAGTGTGTGTATGAGTGAGTGTGTATAAGTGTGAGTGTGTATATCTATGCATAGGTCTGTATATATGAGTGTGTGCATGTATGTGTTTATGTGAGTGTCTGTGTATAAGTGTGTGTGTGAGTACGTGAGTATGTGAGTGTGTGTGATTGTGTGTATAAGCGAGTGTGTATGTATATGTATGTGTGTGTGTGTGTGTGTTACATGCACCTGAGTATATAGGTGCATGAGCCAATACACAGATGGAAGCCAAAGTAAGTCATCAGCTGTCTTCATCTCTCTCTACCTTACTGCTTTGCAGCAGGATCTCCCATTGAACATGGAGCTTACTGTTTCCTTGTTCTTGTTAGTGATGCTGATGTTTCTGTGGGGAGCATAGGCCAGCTAGTGGAGAGCATGGGCTAGCTAGTTACCAAGCTCTCAGCTACCTGTTCCCTCTTCCCTATGCTTGGGTTCCCGGCATGTTCAGCAGTGCTCAGCATTTTCTGTGAATGCTGGGAATTTGAACTAAGAAAGATCCTCATACATGCAGAGCAAAGGCTCCTTCTCAGTGAACCATCTCCCCAGTCCTAACAAATACCTTGTAAATGTAAAACAGTATATGGAGGATTTTACTATATATTGCTCAGATACAAGGTGAAGACATTTCCTAAAAACTAGAGCACAAGAATATTAACTCTTGCCATTCTTATTCAATATGGTCTTTAAAAACTTAACCAGATCAATAAGACAAGAGGAAGAAATAAAGGAAAAGACAATCTAATGCATATTACCAATGGGGACAAACAATCATGAATACTATGAGTCTAATACTGTGGTAGCATAAAGACAGACATCTGAGGGACCAGCCATAAGGGAAGTGGGTGGAGGGGTGAATTGGGACAGAGAATGTTTGGAGTGGTCACAGTGTGTGTAACACAGTAATGGTGATGTTTGTATACTTGTACAAGTCCATGATACATGCAACTAAAATGACCCAGTGTCTAAAATGTTGTGGATTTAGTGTGACAATGTGACTTTATCACTACTCCAGAGTATATGGGTCAGGTAATATAAGTAGAGGGAAGAATGAACACAGAGAGGGTAGGGAGCCCATGAATGATCTCTATACTCTGTTCTCTGTGTCCTGGAGAGGATAAACTCATTCTGAAAATAAATTCCCTTGAAGACCTAGGTACACATGCAAGCCAAACCCACAGTGCAGTTGCACTGACCCAAGCACTGAACCTTGGAAACGGAAAAGCTGATAGTATAAGCAATAATGAAAATGAGGAAGAATAATTCAATGCTTCATGGTGACCTTATTTAATAAGGATAAATAAACTCTAAACCCAGCCATGGAAGGTAACAATTCTGTATTCAATAGACAGCTCTTCCCACTAAATGTCTATCAATGCTGATCACAGTGTGAAGCAATCCTGTGTAAAATAAGTTTGAAAAGAAACCTCACATTATAGTACTCCTAAGACCATTTCTTACAAAAGCAGAACATTCAAGAACATTTAGGTTTGCTCTAAAAAGGAAAATGTGAAAGTCGTTCCATAGCTGACTTCTTTTCTTTTTGCAAAGACATGAGGTGGTTCACAGTAAGTATTCATAATTAACTGGAAACTTGCAGCCTCGTGAGGTCACAGTCTTATTCATTCTGCTGTGTCCTTATTTCTACTTGTCGGGTTATAAAGAAACTATAAAGCACTATCTAACTGAGACTCATCTTAAATTAGCCATAAGATACTTACCAGGCCCCAACCAAAGGTCATCAGGGACAGGAGTGATACTGCTGCCAAAAACTAATACCAATATGGAGAACATGGAACCGAGCAATGCTTATGTCAAGGTCAAGGTCGAACCTAGCTTCTGGGGTATATATGTCTATTTCTGAGAAATTC
Organism: Rattus rattus; assembly: GCF_011064425.1. Lineage (NCBI taxonomy): Eukaryota > Metazoa > Chordata > Mammalia > Rodentia > Muridae > Rattus > Rattus rattus. The sequence goes on from NC_046155.1 coordinate 200,780,727, forward strand.
CATTATTAGTGGAGTAACCTCACTTATTGTAATTAGCATTAGTCAATATATTAAATAAATAGATTTAAATATAATGGTAAGAAATGAAAACAAAACCAATGACCCAGCCAGTTCTGGAGGTACCTGCAGCCTCTGCTATGTGCAACAAGACAGTCTGCCGTTCCCTGACCCCAGAGCCACATGCCCTGGACCAAGGTGCACCACAGACATCCTGACTTGTTCAGTCAACACTGCTCATGTTCCTCTAAAGCTATGATCTCGGTATCCAGCTGTGCAGGGTGCACCAGCTGCCATGGATTCTGCACAGGCTGAATAGCTATGTGCTGTAGCTCTTCCAAATGGAGGCTTTCTGGACCTGGAAACCACATTGGTTGGGAAACTGGTTGAGTAGAGAGTCTGCCAACAATGTACAGCACTCTCTGAGGATCCGGCTGTCTATGAGGGGCCAGACCTGCTTAGCAAAGCAAGACCAACCCAATGGATTGACTTTAAGAAGGACCTTTTGTCCCTGATGAAGGATTTGGTAAATGAGTTTGTTGTGGCTAACGGTCTGAAGTTTCATCAAGGTGAGATCCCAGCCCATTAGAACTACACCTCTATGAGGTCTAGAACACATCCCTGACTGTTGGTATTTCTTCTCCTCCATTACCCAGGAGTCTGTGGGAATCCATGTGGAACTTACAGTTAGTCTTGCCAGGAAGTCACCAGAGGAAGCCAAATGAACTACTGAAACTTTTCTACCCAAATTCTCAGAAAAGGGACAAGCATTGTGATGCAGTGGAACAGATAGCAAACCAACTTTACACGTGACCACTTCACAAAGCAAAACTTCAAGATGTGGAAACTGAATTGTTAAAATTGAAGAAAAAGACAGACCTAGAATTCTGTCTGGAGACTTCGGCAGTACACTCTTCATACCTCAAGGAATGGACCAAGGAGTTGGGTGCTGACAACTCCACTATCTAGTATGCAGGGGACATGGTAGAACATTCCAGAACAGCAATATGAAGATTTGTATATGCTTGGTCCAGGGAGTTGCACTACTAGGGGGTGTGGCCTTGTTGGAGTAAGTGTGTCACTGTGGGTGTGGGCTTTAAGAACCTCATCCTGACTGCCTGGAAGCCAGTGTTCTGCTAGCAGCTTTCAGAGGAAGATGTAGAACTCTCAGCTCTGCCTGCACCATGCCTGCCTGGATGCTGCCATGTTCCCATCTTGATAATGGACTGAAACTCTGAACCTATAAGCCAGCCCCAATTAAATGTTGTGCTTTATAAGAGTTGCCTTGCTCATGGTGTCTGTTCACAGCAGTAAAACCCTAAGACAAGCAGAAAACACATCTTGTATTTATAACCATTGTAATTAAATTTATATGTGCAAAGCAATGGGTTTTTCATCAAGACATTTTCATTAATGTCTATTACTGTGTTTTGCTCAAATTCACCCTGCTGTGACCCTCTCAGCTCCTCTCTCCTTCTTCTTACTCCCCTGCATCCCAGGAAACAGTTCCCTTCTGTACATTTGCCTGGATGATAGACAGACAGATGCATCCATACACAAAAACACAGATACAGATAAACATAGAAATAAGGTCCATCTCCCATGTATAAGCAACATGGCCATCTGCTTCCTGACTTACTTCACCTCACACAATGATCTCGGCTCCGGCCACTTTCCTGAGCATTTCCCTTATTCACCAGTGGATAAAATCCCATTGTATATCCATATGCATCACCTTACTATCCGTTACTTGTAATCAAGCTGACTGTACACCTTGACTATTACGAGCAGTGCTTCAATAAACATGGACGCTCAGGTGTCCCTGTGACATGCTTAGATGACTTAAATTCCTTTAGCATATACCCTGGAGTATAATGGCTTAAGCATGGGTTCTCTCCTGGTTTTAGAAATTGCTCTAAGTTCGACAGTGATTATACTGTTTACATTCTCACCATCATTACATAAGGGTTGAAGATACGAGTTATTTTCAGAGACCCAGGATACATATACCACACACCAGTCCTTTAAACAAAACCTCTAAAAGAATTAACACCATGCTGAGCTTGGTGCCACCTCTGCAATCCCCACACTTGGCAGGCTGAGGCAGATATCACAAGTTTGAGGCCAGCCTGTACTAAATTGTGAATTCCAGGCCAGCTTGAGCTACCTCAGGAAATAAACAAACAACAACCAAAAACAAACAAACAAACAAACAAAACTAGAAACCACTGGAGTACATATTCTCTAGCTACAGTGGGATCAAAGTATGTATGAGGAACACAAAAATCAGGGGCGTTATGCTGACTAACGGTCAATTCCCAGTCATCACATGCAACAATTCTAGTTTCAGTGCTCCTGAAATGGTAGTATTCTACAGATGAACTCTGGAGGTCAGAGGTCAGAAATGGCCATGCAATGAGGCATGGCAATGAGCACTATGTAGCTAGTTGGCTACTACCTGGAGTAGTAGAAGAGTAGTTGCCATGCTCAATTTTCACTGGGAACTTAAAATCATCTAGGAAACCTACTTCCAGGCTGTCTCTCGAGGTGTTTCCAAAGTGCAAAAGGGAGATCCACCCTGGATGTTGCCATCTTACGAGCCAAGGTCTCAAGACTAAAGAAAAGAAACTAGGAGATAGCTCCCATATCTGCACCCACTGCTCTGTGTCCTGATAGGATGTGATGTGACCAGCCATCCCACCCCTTGCTGCTGAACCACAAACTGTGAGCCGAAATAAATAACCTCTTTAGTTGCTCACTGGGAAATATTTTGAATTAAAAAATAAGTAACTAATATCAAAAGCTAGCGCCAAGGAACGACACTGCTGCTGTAGGCCTTTGAAACTGGTATGCAGGAGCAACGTGGGAAAGTCTGGAATCCGTGGGCTAGAAGGTCCCTAGGCTGACGTGTTCATAGCTTACTGGGTCGTGCTGGCATCAGTGTGGAAGACTGCAGTACTGGCAAACGTACTAACAATGACTCCTCTGTCCACAAAGTTTCAGACACAGTAAAAGCTGGAGCTGTCTGTATTCCATTCTGACAACCTAACTTCGTCCTCCCTGTGTCCTGGGAACTTTAGTGAGGCTTACTTCAAAAGTACCGGTCTAAATTGTTTAGTGAGGGGGATTCTGGGGAAGAATGCTAATTCAGGCTGTGGCTAGCTAACACTCTTGTTCATGTTTCTGGCAAGAGAGAGCATTAGTGCCTCTGAAAAGCTTCATTTTTAAGATGTAAACTCATTTAGGAGGAGACTGGACTGAGCTATGACTGTCCTCTGCTTAAAAACAATGACCTGCGAAAGTGTTTCGACAGATTCAGCTACCGAAACACAGAAATATCTACATTTGTGCTGCAAGGGAACCCAGCTACGTCTGGAGCTTGCATTGGAATTTGAAGGCATATCATATTTCTTTTGTGGTGTGCAAAGTGCACACATTACGGGATCCTTGAGGCTTTTGTCAAGATTCCAAAAGGCTGCTGAGGCTGTGCAGTTTATGGCGGGGTCCAGTTCCCCTTAAGGGTACGCTGAAAAGCCATTAATTGCATGGAGCTGTGGAAGTGACACTTGAATTGCAGAAAAGACTCCATGATATTGGGAATGCCAGTGTAGTGGGATGTCTGCCAAGGAAAGCTTCAGACGCAGAGCAAAGCCAGCCCAAGTTGGAGACGATGTGGCGATAGGAGGCAGAATCAGAGGGGCACACAATTAAAAGATCCAAATGAGTCCCAGAGGAGACTCTGGACCATTAAACAGTGTCTACTGAGAGTATAGAACTTTAGAAAAATGCCCTTGGAACCGGGCGTGGTGGTGCATGACCTTAATCCCACACTCAGGAGGCAGAGGCAGGTAGATCTCTGTGAATCTGAGGCCAGCCTACTCTGCACCGTAAGTTCCAGAACAGCCAATAAGACTATGTCTAAAAAAAGAAATCTTTGATCAGAGCAGAAAGAGATAAGGAATGCAGGGACCTCTGGGTAATGGAAGAGTTTGTTTAGTCTTCCCCGTGGCAGTCGTCATGGGGATCTGCATGTGCCAGGTGATCCAGCACTATCTATGCAACATGGCCCCGGAAGAAGTTACTGGTCCTGACACTGTTCTAGAGCAATGGAAGATGTAACTCTGAGGGAGAATGGCGAACAGCCTGCAGAGCCTCACACCATAACTTTCTCTGTGCTTCTATTTCAAAACAAAAAGTTAAAGCTCAAACCTGAAATCCCAACACCTGGGAAGTTGAGGAGAAAGTGAAACAGGAGCCAGCTGGGCTGGGGGGTGAGCTCTTGTCTTAGAGGACAATGGTTTAAGTCAGAAAGCTTAATTTGCATATCCTTCAGCTGCTAAATAGACAAACTCCGGTACACTCGTGATATGAAATACTGCTCAAAAATAACGTAATGAATCAGAAGGATGCCCATCAGTGGAGTGGTGAAGATGCTGAATTGTCATGTCCTGGACTCTGCTCCCTGCCACAGCAGGGGACACATCCGTCACAAAGCACAGTCACAGTAATGGGAAAGAAGAGGGCTTCTATTAACGAATCGCTTGGTGAATAACAACCACTGTTCTAAATGCCTCTGCGTACTTTCAAGCCTCCCGACAGCTCTGGGGAGGAAGCCCAAACAGATGAGATGTGTCCAGTTCCGAAGAGTAACTAACTTGGGCAAGGTCGCTGGCCAGCAAGCAGCATCTGCAGAAGAGCACGAAAGCGCTCCCCACCGTCTGCCAGGGGCGGCTTACAGACCAGCCTCTTTCTTTATCCTGAAAGTGCCCCATGGTCGAACCAGGATCCCACTGGGATGATTGTGCTCCAATTTTTAAATCTTCTCTTGGTAGACAAATAAACATCCTTCAGAAAATGTAGGCTAACAGGACCTGAGGTGCCTCTTGCTTTGCATGAGTTTGTTTCTTACATAAGGTTAAAGAGGAAAGAAAATGAGGAGAAAGGGAAGAAAAGACGAAGGGAGGGAAGGAAAGAAGTAGCAAAGGAGGGAGGAAGGAAGGGAAAGAGGAAAGAAAAGAGGGAAAGCAAGACAAGAGGAGGGTGGGAAGGGAACACAGGAGGAGACTGGAGACCATTTATTTCAGAAATGCTAGTTTGCCATTAAAGCCTGCCACACGTGCCTCCATAAAAACATGCCACTGTGTCAAAAACCCAGTCAACCAGTCAGCATGTTGGCTGGGGGTGCCGGGGAACTCCTACAGTTAGCTCCATTAGCACTTGCTAATGTCCCATCCTAGCAGGTCCCAGTGAGCAATGTGGCCTCAAGGGGGACCTGTTCCCAAGTGCCAGAGTCTAGAAGCTCAACGAGAAAAGGCCATTGTTAAAGATGGGCCAGGGCCACATGGCCAGGCACACCCTTCCACAGAGATGCCAACCCTTGGAGTGACTCTGTGTCAGAACCCGGGTGTGGAAACTCCTGGAAGAGACCCTGCTGGACTCAGAAAATCACAATACAATCTCAGACCCTTTTCAAGCTATTTCTCTCTTACGGAGCCATGCTGTTTTATATTACAAGATACCGGTGCAGACACAACGGGACCCTGAATCACTCTGGAAACTTCACAGAAGAGAATTAAAAAAAAAAAGGCTGACTTTAATACTTCCAAGATTATGTTCTCAGGTTCACAAATAAATCTGAGTCCAGACCTTTGTTTCACAAATGAGAAACCACGGGAAGGGCGCCTCAGTCTTCGCAAAAGTCAGGTGTTGGATGCGACCTATTGGAATAAAATGCGCTGCACAGTTTTTCTTGCAGATGAGAACACTGATGAGTAAAGCTCAGAGACCACCCTTCGAGTTCCCGTCCTCTCTTGCCTCATCACCCTGTCTGAGACAGAGTGTGGGGTATAAACCGGCTCATGAGCTTCTGGAGATCCTCCTGTGTCCACCTCACCAGAGGAGAAGGACATTAGTGATGGGTGCCACCCTCCCAGCTCTCACAGGGTTCTGAGGATGTGGGGATTTGAACCGTGGTCATCAGGCTCGCTAGGCAAGCACTTTTACTCAGTGGACCACCTTCCCATTCTCTGAGTCATTTTCATAACTTTATGTTTTCAACTTTCCATCTTCATTCAGAATTTTCTAATTTCAGTTTTAATTAAACATTACACCATCTTCCCTCTCCTCCTTTTAACCCCTCCAGTATCCTCCCCTTGCTGCCTCCTCAAAATCACAGCCTCTTAGCTGTTATTGCTACATGCATGTGCATGCGCACATGCATGCCTACATATGTAAATATGTATTTCTTATAGGTATGTGATCCCAGAGCTGACTACTTGGTACTAAATAACCAACTGGGAGCTCAACTCATCCCCCAGAAGGGCTTCCTCCCACCCTCAGGGCTCCTTAGTTACCTTAAGTTATTCATTTGGGTGTGGGGAAGAGGTCTTTTGAAATCTCCCTCCTCCCCCACCTCCTGTTTTCTATACTAATCCTCCTTTCAACACAGAAAGCACTCTTCTACTCTTTTCTTTCTTCCTTTCTTCCTTCCTTCCTTCCTTTCATGTTTGAGTGTTCTATCTGCATGTACACCTGCAGGCCAGAAGATTACTCTACAGATGGTTGTGAGCCACCATGTGGTTGCTGGGCATTGAACTCAGGACCTCTGGAAGAACAGATAATGCTCTTAACCTCTGAGCCATCTCTCCAGCCCCTCTTCTACTATTCCTTTTTAAATGTGTGCCTGAAGCCATGCTTTTCCTCTATGTCCCCCACAAAGATTGGCCAAGCCCATCAAAGTCACCTTCTCCTTTATACGGGGAAGTTTGAGGACCACACATCTCTGCCAGGTGTCTTGTCCACTGCCCACGTTAGCACTGCTCCGCACAGCTTCCGGTGTTGATGGTCCACACGTCTGTCCCTTTGAATTCTGGGTTTATATAGGCAGTGCTAGCCTTTACTGAGAGTCTTCTCACGTTTGGTCCTTTCTTTTTCTTTATTTTGGTTGTTTTCATCTTGGTTCATTACCATTCCTGCTAATGTGGTTCTTATAAAATATTTTTCATACTTGACTCATGGAGATATATTGTATGGGTTTTCATATGCCTAAAATATCTTTGTATCATCACAGTAATTTAAATGGCAACTTGGTTCTTTTCACTCAACATGGGAATATTTTATTCCATTTTCTTTAGCATCCATCCACACTGCTGACATTTTGAGAACAACTTTGCTTTTTTTTTTTTTTTTTTTGTAGAAGATGTGGTTATCCTTCTGTGTTGATGCTAATCTCCACGGTGGTGTGGGTAAGGGTGTGTGGGCTGGGTTTATTGCCCCTTCTTGTATTGGATTCTCTGTGCGGTTATTGCTTGCTGTCTGTCACTTGGCTCCTTGGGAACGCTGGGCTCTTGTGACTGCCAGCATTCTGCTTTCTTCTCCTTTCCTCCAGGATAGGCTCCTTCAGACAAGCTGCTCCCTTCTCCCTCCTGGCCCTGGCCTCTGCTCCACTCACCCAGACCAATACCAGTGCTTCATTTGACCATGACAATAGAAACGGTTCATTGTGTGCTCTACTTTTACTTTATTACTTGCACTTTTATTATAAAATACTCCCATTTTCATCCTCTTTGTGCTAGGGTTGCCAACCTTCTGCCTCCAGTCCCTGAGCATTTCTGCTGAGTTCGTTTTAAGTGTTTACTCCCCGGGATGGGGGCGGGGGGAGCATGCCACAGACTGGTTTTTCTGCAGAACTTTGGGTGGTGGCAGCCACATCTGAGTATCCCTCAAGACAGGGAAGAGCATATATGTATGACCCAGGGAGCCCCAAATGGTTCTGGTCGTTTTCAGACATGAGCCCTGGCACTCTGCTGCTGCCAGTCTCAGGATGATCTTGTAAGTTCACAGGATACAAATATACACACAGCCTAGTCCCCATCGTCTTCACTTACTGTTATGGTTCCACACCCTGCCCTTGCCCCCTTGATTTTTACTCTCTCCCTCCAGCTTATTTCCAACCCCACCACCATAATAGTAGCTAGCATGCCTTCTGGGCAGTACAAGGAAATTAATTAGCCCTGTGGCAAGTTTTGATTCCCGCCTACACAGAGCTACCTACTAAGTCTGCAAGTTAAAAGTAGACGACCCCCCAGGCTATACTCCAACCTCGTCCTCACCCTGTCTTGTGAGGAAGAGAAAGGGCTTGGTCTCACCTGAAAGAATGTAATCTGTTGTCCCCAGCCGAGGGTAACACTTTGTCTTTGTCGTCTCAGGTTTCTGATACATTTTCTTTTGTTTTCTCAGCTGAGCTCTGTGTTCTTTTGTTTCTTTTATTCTTTAGCTGCTAAAATGTATATCTAAAAGGAAGTCAGTGACTAATGGTTAGTTACCAGTCTTTATCCACACTTAACATAAATAAACACCCCCCCAACACTGAGCAAATATTGATTTTCATGGCAAAACAAAAACCATGTGTGGCTGGTAATATAGTAACCACGGAGTTAATCTGGGAGACAAATGCCTTGGTTTATTTAAGCATTAACACATCCATTTACTGAACTCTGGGGATGTGCTTTGGCAGCCACAGTGGAATTTCTGAGAATGAATGCCTCTACAGTGGCTTCCCAGGCGTTATCCGAGTGAGGTGCTAGATGGGGTAGTGTCACCACAAGTGTATGATTGTAAAGATTACAGCTGTGGGTTCCATCATTTTGATAATTCTATCATCAACACATTTTCTTTCTCTCTTCGAATCTTCTTTTTAAAAAATACTCCTTTTGAAATCAATATATAATTACATCATCTTCCTCTCTCATCGTCTTCCTCCAACCAGTCCCATGCATGGCCCCAAGAACAAATGTGTGTGTGCTGAGAACATCCCACTCAGTTCATACAATGTTACTTGTATGAATATGATTCAGTACCCAGCTGATGTATCAGAGATCATGATGGAAAAGCAGACAGAAAGATGGCAAAAGCCAAAGGGACAGGAAGTTTGCTGTCGGATTATGTCTCCTGGAAATGTCTGTGAAGCTGTACCCATGAATTCTCATCATCACGGCAGCCTAAACAGACCCTAAACTGGAAGGCACCAATAGACCTGCTGAGATGGAAGGTGGAAATCTCTTGGGGCCTCAGCCCTAGACAAAGAGCTTTAGGCAGTCAAATCTTACAAAATGAGGGGGAAGTGAACACAAACCTTTAACCCCATCGCTCAGGAGGCAGGCGCAGGATGTCTCTGTGAGTGTGAGGTAAGCATGGTCTGTCTATACAGTGAAATCATATCTCCAAAATACTATACAATGTAGAGAAAAAAATATAAGAGTTGATAGCACAGAAACACCCAGCCCTTGTGGAAGGCCACACCAAGCTAGGGATGTTCTGTCTGGAAAGTCTGCTGCTACTTGCACCGCTCCTGGGTTCTCTGAGACTCAGTGTGGAGAATGTGTTAGCCACTTCTTATGCCACTGCTGTTGCAAGTGAACACTATAGCAGTAACAATAATGGAATACACCTCCCATTGCTTTTTACATTCCTGCAGGGTGTGATAGCAAGCTGTGGTGGCGAGCCAGTGACAGCAGAAGCAGCGCTCTGCAGTCCTTCTGTCCGAGCTATTACGTCAGCATTTTCCCACCCACCTTCCTCATCGCACTCCATGGTCTCTCAGACACATACCACATCTCACTCTCTGTTCCCATATTTTGGTTGATGTTTTGATTTTACTGTTTCAGTAGAATTACACAGATCACTTCCTGGTATTATCTTTCTCTATTTTCCTAATGTAATCCCTGAGTTGGTTTTTGTTTAAAACACTCAGTTTCCTTTGTAAAGACTTACTCTGCTAGATGAATGGGCAGAGAAATGGGCTCGTTGGCAATTCATCAGAACAAGCCGTTACTTAGTTTTAACTTTTGACAAATTAACGAGAGCCAATAGCCACATCCCCCATCCAGAAACTATGACCACAGGCCAAGAAGACTCGGGGCTGTTAATGCCAGAGAGCTTTCTCACCCTCCGGAAGGCATGGACTCTGAACAACACCACCACAGTCCAGGTTCCGTCTTCACTGGCCTTAGTTCTGTCCCTTTGGGAAATGAGTGACCCCTCAGAACATCAGCTTCCCGACAGGCAAGAACAGCACAATCCCCATCCTTGGGTCATTTCCAAAGTTACATCCCTCACTAAGAACTGATGACATTAACCTAATGAGGACTGCACATTGGTAATCATCATGGTTATCACTGTATTATTAAACATCAAGTTTTTCTACAGGAGAGATTTGGAAATTAGGACCTTTTAGAAATTTCAAATCGCATCATAAAAGTTCCTGCTCTGACCTATTAGCATGAAATGGCAAGAAAATTACATGTCATCATTAATCAGGGGTTATTACGGAAATCGTTCTTTTAGGGTAGAAGGAGTCCTGTTACAGTAGCTATGAAGAAATGTCAGCTCATCCTTGTAATGCACTGTCTGTCTACGGCAGGATTTTTTTTCCAGAAAAAGGAAGAATTGGCAGTAAGAGTAGATAGACGTTCTAGTACAGGAAAGGCTGTCCTGGTGAAGCACACACCTTGACCCTGGTGTTCCCTCCTGGCTACCTAAGCACAGATCTTAACCTCAAACACCGGGCCACTTTCTGGCTCCAAAACCTTCCATCACTACCTTCCCCGGGAAGCCTCTTATAATCTGTATTTCATATAATTCAGTAAAACCTGCCTGTCCCCATTGTCCATCTGTCTGTCCTCCTGTCAAGACACAGCATGCTAGTCTTGGTCACAGTGTGTGTGGTACTTGGTTTCTCCAGCTCTCACCTCAGCCCTGTAATATCTTCCTCATTATTCTTTATATGGTGTTGACAATCACTCAAATAACCTCACCACCAAGAACATTGTCATTGGGACAGGGTCTCCTGTGAACACAGCTTTAACCTTGATAAGTAGCTAAGCATGACTTTGAAGCTCTCATGTTCCTGGCATTACCCCAGGTAAGCGCTGCAATCCCAAGTATGGACCACCACACTCGGTCTAAGGCAATGGTGTGGATCAAACTCAGCAATGTATGTGTGTGGTAGAAAAGCACATCACTCACTAAATGATGTCCCCTGTCACACTAAAAATGCTTTTCAAAGCACATGGTATTTAAACTCCAGAGTTTGGCATTATATTTGGCAAGTAACAGACGCATGATAAATATTTAACAAATTGAACCAAGAGACTCTCAAGTGAAGCAATAGCAAATTTGTCTTCTCCTGAGTGTACCTTCAAACAAACATCCTCACTCATCATCCCACAAAGGTCATCACACGATCAGTCATGGCAACATGCTGCAGCTTCTAACACTGAGTCTTTTTAATATTTGTTTTCATTATATTTGTATGTATGTATGTATGTATGGATGGATGGATGGATGGATGGATGGATGTATATGCACGCCTATGTGAATGAGTATCATGTGTGTGCAAGTCTCTGAAGAGGCCAGAAAAAGGTGCCAGATCCCTTAAAGCTAGAGTTGCAGCCAATTGTCAGGCACCCAGAGGGGATGCTGGGAATCAGACTTGGGTCCTCTAAAAGAGGAGCAAACATTCTTAATGGCTGAGCCATCTCTCAATACCCTCTAACACAAATCCTAAAAATCAATGTCTTTGTACTCCGATCATTGCCCGCTCTGAGAACAGCATATGTTACAGTGGAATCACGTGCTTTCCAGAAGATGATATGGGAGAATCTGGTCCCTCAGAGCCTCCTCAGAGCCAGAAGTTTCACACAACTAACAAGGTCTTAGACACTGGCTAGTCCCCAACAAGGTACCTGTCAAGGTCATTATGGACAACATGAACTTGCTGACAAGTTTGTGAGGTGGTGATGATCATTCCTGCAGTTACTTTGACAGAATAATGTGAAGATGACAGAGAGCATGGTCCGTGTGTCACAAGGACCCAGAGTGCCTATCACAACTGATGATGCTGCCCACGATGAGCAGGTGAAAATTTTACTTAGGGTTTATGAGGTTGAACAACCAACAAGTGTCCAACACCCCTGCTTCTCTCAACCCATCCCAAGCATCATGTCTTCCCCATTGTATAACAAGTTAACAAACTAGTTATACTGAGAGCAGATGAGTCTACATTCACCGTGACTTGGTAGCTGATCCTGAGTTATGCCTTCGAGTGAAGGAAGCTGGAAAATTCTATCAGAGCAAAATGACCAAGCAAAAATGCCATATGCAGTCACAAAAGATAACTCTCCTTTCTCAAAAGCTAACCCCTCCTTGGGCAAAATAACAGTAAGGATGCCTGAGAAGGAATCATACTATTAACTATCTACCAAAAAATGCACATATGGTTTAAATGAGATTTTTCTCATCTGAGTTGACCATCTAACAAAACCCAGGCACGTGATGCCCTCTATTGAGTTGCTGCCAGAACTGTCCAAGAAACTCACGAAACATACAGCTTAATACTATTGCCCTTGGTTTTCTCTCATAAGTTGAAGGTAATTTTCTATTCCTGAAGACACCATGTACTTCAGATGCAGGACCCAGAGGCCCCTGAGCTAGAATGGATTTGAATGTCCCTTCTCTCAGGACTAGCTCTCATGGATACCAGAAAGCACCACTCAAGCTTCTAAAGGAGGGAAGCAACCAGCAATCCTAACCAGCGATGATGCTTATAAACACAGACCTTGTTCGCAATTGGACTCTCTAATTGGACTTGAGACCTGCTCAATAAGAGAGAAATAATGCCTGACTGGAAAGCTAGTCAACTACCCAAGGTTAGAGGAGTCATGGGTCTAGGAAGAGAACCTACGACTGCCACTTTACTAAACCAGCATCATCCCTAATTACTTTTTAAATATTTATCCCTATGCCATCTTGCTCCTCCTCAGGGAAACTTCTCTTTCCAACAAACTGAGACCATTACAAAAGAAACACAATTAATTAAAATACAGAATTGCAGAGCCCAGTCCCAGTGGATATATCTACAAAACACTCGTGACCGAAGGCTTAGGGAACATGTGGAAGAGGGATCAGAAAGGTTAAGAGGCAGAGGATGGTGAGTTTGCTGTGAGACTGTGTCTCCTAGGAATGTCAGAAGCTATTCCCGTGAGGTCTCACCATGGCTGTGCAAACATAAGCTGAACAAAGACAACAACAATAGGCATGCCAACGTGGACAGGAAAAGATCATAGCGCTTCAACCCCACACAAAGAACTGCAAACAAGTAAGAGTGGGAGAAACAGTCCCCTCAGGGAAGAGCACAGTTATCCAAACGGTATGCACGCCTGTGAAAGCATACATGCAAGGAGCTTTATACAGACCATACGGGCTGGTTCTGTGTGTCAACCTGACACAAGATGGAGTTATCACATGAGAGAGGAGCCTCCCTTGAGGAAATGCCGCCATGAGACCCAGCTGTAAGGCATTTTCTCAATTAGTGATCAATGGGGGAGGACCCAGCCCATGGTGGGTGGTAGCATCCCTGGGCTAGTGATCCTGGGTTCTACAAGAAAGCAAGCTGAGCAAGCCAGGGGAAGCAATCCAGTAAGTAGCATCCCTCCATGGCTTCTGTATCAGCTTCTGCCTCCAAGTTCCTGCCCTGTGTGAGTTCCAGTCCTGACTGCCTTTGATGATGAGCAGCAATGAGCAAGTGTAAGCTGAATAAACCCTTTCCTCCCCAACTTGCTTCTTGGTTGTGATGGTTGTGCAGGAATAGAAACCCTGACTAAGACACAGATCAAGCAATTTATATTTATGTATTTATGAATGTGTGTGACAGCAATTGTTAGCATTCTAAGTTCCACCCCACAGATACCTGGCAACAGCCAGGTATGCCTGACACTATAAAAGGGGCTGCTTCCTCCGTCTTGGTCTCTTGCTCTTCTCTTGCCTTCCTGTCCCAACTCTGTCCCCATTCCCTTCCCCCATCTCTTTCCATGTGCTCATGGCCAGCTTCTATTATTCTACTTACTTTACCCTTTTCCCCTCCTCTTTCCACCCTCCCCCTTCTTCTCCTTCCTCCCCTTCTTCCCCTTCCTCTCCTCCCCTCTCCTCCCCTACCCTCTCTCTCTCTCTCTGCCTTTCTCTGCCTCTACTACCCTCGTAACTACCCTTCCCATGTTATGAATAAATTCTACTTTATACTCTACTGACTTCTGGCTGGTCCCTCGCAGGGAAGGGATATACCTCACCACACCTCCACAGAACATATACCCCCTCTCTCTCTTTTACACACACACACACACACACACACACACACACACACACACACTTAAAAACAGAAATAATAAGTCTTTTAAAATATATTATACAAAATATATGTATTGTCAAATTAAACTAAGTTAAAAAAAATCTGCCCTAAGATTTAAACTTTTGACTAATCATATGAGTCAAAATATCTGATTATATTCTTACCATAAAATTCAGATACATCAAAAAGAGATTTTACAGGGCTTTGTGCACTATTAATTATTGCTATTTCCTCATTCTGTCACCTACTCAGCATATTCTTTCAATTTCTTTTGTTTGCTAAGGATAATAGGTATAGAAGAAAGTGAAGACTCCCAACTTAAGGGGCCAGTAAATATATTCAATAAAATTATAGAAGAAAACTTCCCTAGCCTAAAGAAATAGATGCCCATAAACATACAAGAAGCCTACAGAGCTCCAAATAGATTGGACCAGAAAAGAAATTCCTACCATCACATAATAGTTAAAACAGCAAATGCACAAAAGAAAGAAAATATTAAAAGCAGTAAGGGAAAAAGGTCAAGTGACATATAAAGGCAGACCTATAAGAATTACACCAGACTTCTCACCAGAGACTATGAAAGCTAGAAGATCCTGGACAGATGTCATACAGACCCTAATAGAACACAAATGCCAGTCCAAGTTACTGTATCCAGCAAAAACTTCAATTAACCTTGATGGACAAACCAAGATATTCCATGACAAGACCAAACTTACACAATATCTTTCTACAAATCCAGCCGTACAAAGGATAATAGATGGAAAACTCCAACACAAGGAGAGAAACTACACTGTACAGAAAGCAAGAATATAATTCCTTGCAATAAAACCAAAAGAGAGACAAACAAACATAATTCCATCTCTAACAATGAAAATAACATGAAGCGACAATCACTATTCCTTAATATCTCTCAACATCAATGGACTTAATTCCCCAATAAAAAGACATAGACTAACAAACTAGATACGTAAAGAGGACCCAGCATTTTGCTGCATGCAGGAAACACACCTCAGAGACAAAGACAGACACTACCTCAGAGTAAATGGCTGGGAAACAATTTTCCAAGCAAATGGTCAGAAGAAACAAGCTGGAGTTGCCATTCTAATATCAAATAAAATTGACTTTCAACCAAGAGTCATTAAAAAAGATAAGGAAGAACACTTCATATTCATCAAAGGAAAAATCAACCAAGATGAACTCTCAATCCTAAATATCTATGCTCCAAATGCAAGGGCATCTACATTCATAAAAGAAACCTTACTAAAGCTCAAAGCACACATTGCACCTCACACGATAATAGTAGGAGATTTCAAAACCCCACTCTCATCACTGGACAGATCATGGAAACAGAAATTAAACAGAGACATAGAGAAACTAACAGAAGTTATGAACCGATTAGATTTAACAGATATTTATAAAACATTCCATCCTAAAACAAAAGGATATACCTTCTTCTCAGTACCTCAAGGAACCTTCTCCAAAATTGACCATATAATCTGTCACAAAACAGTCTTCAACAGATACAAGAAGATAGAAATAATCCCATGCATCCTATCAGATGACCATGCACTAAGAACATACAATACTTCAATAACAACAGTAATGACAGAAAGCCCACATATACATGGAAGTTGAACAATGCTCTACTCAATGACAAGTTGGTCAAGGAAGAAATAAAGAAAGAAGTTAAAGACTTCTTAGAATTTAATGAAAATGAAGATACAACATTCCCAAACTTATGGGACACAATGAAAGCGGCACTAAGAGGAAAACTCATAGCTCTGAGTGCCTGCAAAAAGAAACAGGAGAAAGTATATGTCAGCAGCTTGACAGCACACCTTAAAGCTCTAGAACAAAAAGAAATAAATAAACCCAAGAGTAGTAGAAGACAGGAAATAATCAAACTCAGAGCTGAAATCAACCAAGGAGAAATGAAAGGTACTATACCAAGAATCAACAAAAGCAGGAGCTGGTTCTTTGAGAAAATCAACAAGATAGATAAACCTTTAGCCAGACTAACCAGAGGTGACAGAGAGTGTATCCAATTAAGAAAATCAGAAATGAAAAGGGAGACATCACAACAGAATCTGAAGAAATTAAAAAAAAAATCGTCAGATCCTACTACAAAAGCCTATATTCAACAAAACGGGAAAATCTGGAAGAAATGGACAATTTTCTAGACAGATACCAGGTACCAAAGTTAAATCAGGAACAAATAAATCATCTAAACAACCCCATAACTTCTAAAGAAATAGAAGCAGTTATTAAAAGTCTCCCAACCAAAAAGAGCCCAGGTCCAGATGAGTTCAGTGCAGAATTCTATCAGACCTTCATAGAAGACCTCATACCAATACTGTACAAACTATTCCACAAAATTGAAACAGATGGAGCACTACCGAATTCCTTCTATGAAGCCACAATTACTCTTATACCAAAACCACACAAAGAATCAACAAAGAAAGAAAACTTCAGACCAATTTCCCGTATGAATATTGACGCAAAAATACTCAATAAAATTCTTGCAACCGAATCCAAGAACACATCAAAACAATCATCCATCATGATCAAGTAGGCTTCATCCCAGGGATGCAGGGATGGTTTAATATTAGAAAATCCATCAATATAATCCACTATGTAAACAAACTCAAAGATAAGAACCACATGGTCATTTCATTAAAGACTGAGAAAGCATTTGACAAAATTCAACACCCCTTCATGATAAAAGTCCTGGAAAGATCAGGAATTCAAGGCCCATATCTAAACATAGTAAAAGCCATATACAGCAAACCAGTACCTAACATCAAACTAAATGGAGAGAAACTTGAAGCAATCCCACTAAAATCAGGGACTAGACAAGGCTGCCCATTCTCTCCCTACTTATTCAATATAGTACTCAAAGTCCTAGCCTGAGCAATCAGACAGTGAAAGGAGGTCAAAGGGATACAAATTGGAAGGGAAGGGGTTGGGGATTTAGCTCAGTGGTAGAGCGCTTGCCTAGCAAGCGCAAGACCCTGGGTTCGGTCCCCAGCTCTGAAAAAAAAGAAAAGAAAAGAAAAAAACAAATTGGAAGGGAAGAAATCAAAATATCACTATTTGCAGATGATATGATAGTGTACTTAAGCAACCCCAAAAGTTCCACCAGAGAACTACTTAAACTGATAAACAACTTCAGCAAAGTGTCAGGGTATAAAATTAACTCAAACAAATCAGTATCCTTCCTCTACTCAAAGGATAAACAGGCTGAGAAAGAAATTAAGGAAATGACACCCTTCACAATAGTCCCAAATAACGTAAAATATCTTGGTATGACTTTAACCAAGCAAGAGAAAGATCTGTATGACAAGAACTTCAAATCTCTGAAGAAAGAAATTGAGGACTTTCTCAGAAGATGGAAAGATCTTCCAGGGTTATGTATTGGCAGGATTAATATAGTAAAAATAGCCATTTTGCCAAAAGCAATCTACAGATTCAATGCAATCCCCATCAAAATTCCTACTCAATTCTTTATAGAGATAGAAAGAGCAATTTGCAAATTCATTTGGAATAACAAAAAACCCAGGATAGCGAAAACTATACTCAACAATAAAAAATGTCTGGGGGAGTCACCATCCCTGACTTCAAGCAGTATTACAGAGCAATAGTGATAAAAACTGTATGGTATTAGTACAGAGACAGGCAGGTAGATCAGTGGAACAGAACTGAAGACCCAGAAATGAACCAACACACATACAGCCACTTGACCTTTGACAAAGGAGCTCCAACCATCCAATGGAAGAAAGATCAGATTTTCAACAAATGGTGCTGATTCAACTGGAGGTCACCATGTAGAAAAATGCAAATCGATCCATTCTTATCACCATGTACAAAGCTTAAGTCCAAGTGGATCAAGGACCTCCACATCAAACCAGATACACTCAAACTAATAGAAGAAAAAGTGGGGAAGAGTCTCGAACACATGGGCATTGGGGAAGATTTCCTGAACAACACACCAATGGCTTATGCTCTAAGATCAAGAATTGACAAATGGGACCTCATAAAACTGCAAAGCTTTTGTAAAGCAACTGTCATTAGGACAAAATGGCAACCAACAGATTGGGAAAATATCTTTACCAATCCTACATCTAGCCTGTATGTCTTTAAGGGAGTTATTTATGTCCTTCTTAAAGTCCTCTATCATCATCATAAGATGTGATTTTAAATTCAAATCTCGGTTTTTCAATGTGTTTGGATATCCAGTATTTGCTTTGGTGGGAGAACTGGGCTCTAATGATGCCAAGTAGTCTTGGGTTTTGTTTCTTAGGTTCCTGTGCTTGCTTCTTGCCATCAGGTTGTTTCTTTTGTTAGCTTGTCTTGCTGCCTCTGACAGTGACTTAACCCTCCTGTAGGCCTGTGTGTCATCACTCCTGTAGATCTGTTTTCTTTCAGCTGGATCTGGGTATAATGAACTGCTCCTGGATTTGTGTAACCTGCAGCCTCCAGGTGAGTTTCTTGACACAGAAGAGTTGGTCTCACCTCTGCTCTCAGGTGTGTAGGTGGTCCTGGCAACTGGCTTTCAGTTCTTAGCGCAGGCAGACACCCAAAAGGTCCTGCCCCTGTTCCTAGGTCCCTGTGCCCAGAGGGCACAGATAGCACTAGGAGGCTTCCTCTTGGGTCAGGAATGTGGGCAGAAAGTAGTTGTCTCCTCTGAGTTCTCTGGAGTGTCTGCACTTCTCTCCCCCATGGGATTTGGGTACAGGGAGCTGTGGGACTGGTTCAGTTCAGTTCAGGTCGCAGGCAGAAACCAGCAGGTTCCTGCCAATGACTCTTCCTTTATTACTATATCCAGAGACCACTATGCAGGTTCCTCTTGGGCCAGGAATGTGAGCAGAAGTGGCGTTCTTCCCCGAGCTCTCTGCATTTTCTGAACTTCTGGGAGTTCAGGTCTCTAACACACAGGATTTGGGTCCCCCTCTCTTTATCTTTTTATAAACACATCAACAATCAATAAAAAAAAAAGAGAGAGAAACCATGAATTTGAAAGAGTACTAAAAGGGATATAGAGGAGGGTTTGGAGTCAGAAACTGGAAAAAGCAAATGCTGTAATTATAATCTTAAAAAAACTGAAGTTAACCTCCCAAATCTCAAAATAGTATGAGTATAACAAAGGCAGGATTGAAGCAGCATATGAAGAAGCATAGAATGATCACAGGAACCCATGAAACTGTCCTTCTGTAAGAAGTATTTTTTCTGCATGGTAAAGAAGGCTGATGGATATGCAACCCGTCCTCCTTTTCATTTGGTATAAACTACCTCATGCAGAGGCAAGTTCCCAGTGTGTATTAGATGAGTCATCACTTTCCTCTGGGGAGAACATGGGAAGAGCAGGCCATTTTAGCACAAGCCCATCATATAGTATATTCCATATAGCTGTACAGACAAGGCTGTGGTGATGGGAGAAAGCAGATGTTCCCAGCTTTATCTTCTATCTTGTCCTTTCCAGGTTGACCAGTTGACCTGCTCTACTGTAGATGGTTCTATAAAGTGGCTTCCACTATATTGTTCAAAACATTCTTCTGCATTGCACTGTGCAAGTAAGGATGGCACCTTCCAATGATGTTGAAGGTCAAATGGCCCCTTGGAGGATGATAACTCTGGAACCAAGATGAGAATCCATGTGCAACTGGATTCACAGCAACCTGATTCAATGGACCGATGGTCACAATTGCTTCAGTTTCGATATCTCAGCACCAAAGAAGGGCAAACATAGCAAACCAACTATGAGGAACCTGGACTACCAGAGAGGAATGGAGTCTCCACCACGTGCCACACTGCTCTCCTGGCATGAAGCAGAGTTCACACTTCATGATGTGCGAGCTGGTGGACCGGCTCAACCCTCCACTTAAGAACAGGAGGCGCATCATTATCTCACACCAGAGAGAGCTACAAATTACATCACTCACTGGGCTGGAAAAGGCAGATGCCAAAGTGTCACTGTGCCAAGATAATGCACTTCTTATTAGTGTAAAGAGCATTATGGAAGCAGAGGTTATTAATTGGGAAGAAAGGAAAAAATTCCTCTAAAGAGGGACTCTGCTCTCCCCCCTCCTCCTCCTCCTCCTCCTCCTCCTTCTCCTCCTCCTCCCTCTCCTCTCTCTCTCTCTCTCTCTCCTCTCTCTCTCTCTCTCTCTCTCTCTCTCTCTCTCTCTCTCTCTTCAGAAACATCCAAGCAAGTGTCCTCACTTAAGGTAACCTCACATAAGAGAAGAAACTGCAATTTGGAGATGGTCTTAAAAGAGGATTCCTCACAGGAGCTGAACTGTGACAGAGAGTTGCATGAAGGCCGCTGAGCCTCTGTGCTGCCTGTCCCCACTAAGCACCATGCTGCTCTCAGTGTGAACCTGTTGCTGCCATCCCACTCTTTACAACAAAATGAAGAAAAGTCTGTGCCTCCCTTATGTCCTTCTCAGCTGGGTAGACCGGCCAGTCTCAAATATCCAGGGAGCCTGAGAATCCATTCCCAAATAACTCACGCGGCATGGCCAGTGGAGACTGTAAACAACCAGAACATTTTAGAACATGGAACCACACGGTTTGAGGAGAGGCCAAGCCCTCTGAGCAGGTTCGATGCCACGCCCTGTTTGGGATGTACCTGTCACTCAGAGAGTGAGCAGCAGAACAGAAAGCGGCTGTAAGTTCAGACGTCACTGAATTTTCCTTGAACAACATCCCCTCCCCCTCCCCTATGCTGCTCTCCTGCTCTGATTTCATGGTACTACCCAGCACATCAGCAATCAGTGTCCTCTGGGACTGGACTTGTCTGGAATTGTGACAGTACCGTCTGTCATTTCTCCCACAAGAGACTGATTGTGCAGCTGCCTGGAAGCATTAAACAAGCCCACAACAACCTTGTCTGGACTTGCCAGGTGCCATTTTGTACATCACATGAGAAAGATACACCTCCCCAGGGATCAAGGGGCAAAGCCCTACAAACCCCATGGTAGGTAAAACACCTGTGACTCATCCCTGCCTCATTCTGGAAACAAAAACCACTGCTGGAAGCTGAGTTCTGAAGACCTGGACACACGGCTATCAAACAGTTGGTAGTAAGTCAATGACAGGGCTAACCTGCCTCTATCATCCTCAGTGCGGTGCTGAGGGTACTATCATGTCTTTATTGGGTTTCCCAGGCTACATTAGGGCATCAGGTAGTCATAACACCAGCCTCGTGAGGTGTGACCCATCAGCGTGAAGCACAAGCACGTCTCCAGCTCTGTGGCCTCAGGTTCCTTAAGCCTGTGATATCATCTCAGCCACATTCACCTGGAAACCAAGAGACAGGAGGAGGGAAGAGAGATGAGGGTTTTGTATTTAAGAATTCATTTCATTATTTTTCACTAATTTTTTCATTGATGTATTTATTTATTCACTTTACATCCTGATTACAACCCCTCTCAGTCCCAAACTCCCACCCAACTTCATCTCGTGGTTTTCAAATTAGAACTACTAAAGTCCTATCAAGTTACAGTGTCTGAAGAAACAAAGCCTATAAAACCAACACTCTTGGTTAGGAAGTGCTCGTTTAGTGTTTGCTAAGTGTCCTGTTGTTGAAGGGTTTTGTTTTTTTTTTAACAAATGATTACACTGTTGGGGGTGAGGATGCTCTTCATGCCTGCCCATTCCCATTCTGTGTGCTTCCTGAAAGGCTTAGTTAACAGTTAGCTCTGCCCACATACAGTAAGTTTTCAGGTTTAGGGGAGCAATTTCTCAACAGAACTATTCATTGTCCAGTACACAATCACACAGCTGCCAGAAAGCCCGCCCAAATATTCCAAGCCATAGAACCCACACACACTTCAGTTTGGGTTTCTATAGTGAAATGGGTTTTTACTTCTGTGACAACCAGAGGAGGTCTTGCCAATGTTCAGAGTCTTTGTGTTAACAAAGACACTGTGTTAGGACTGCATGGGGCATAGGATTCCACCTCAAAGACAATGGGAGGTGACGTCTGAGAAGCCATGAATGCTAACAGGATCAGGGAAGACACTGTGTGTCTCCCATGTGTTTCCCCAGATCATATTTTTATTTCTAACTGCCCTCCAATGGAAGAAAGAACCAGAAAATTGTGGAAACTGGAAAGATCTGAGGATCTGAAGTAACTGAAGAAAAGCAGAATGTTGTAGAACCTGGGGAGACCTGAGGATCTGAGTTGTGAGAAAACCCTTTTGAGAAACTTGGGAGTGTCTAGGCGATGTCAAATGGCATCTGTGGTACAGACAGTCACAAGCCCCTGGTGTTGTACCTAGGACAGATCCCCATCCTTGTGCTGACAAGTCTGGAGCACTCATCACTCACTGACAGACAGCAGAACCCCAGGCAGCAAAGCCCACTCCTTCCCACTTCCCATTCCTGTCACACCACTCTATCTGGAGCCCAAAATCCTCTGACACTGGGACAGGACTCTCCTGTCCTTGCAGACAGTTGTCCCTGTGACACTCCTCCCAAGTGTCATGTACAGAGACATGGCCCTTTTTTTTTTTTTTTTTTTTTTTTCGGAGCTGGGGACCCGAACCCACGACCTTAGCACTGCTAGGCAAGCGCTCTACCACTGAGCTAAATCCCCAACCCCTGGCCTCTTCTTTATTTGTCCAAAGCACCTAAGGTGCGTCTGCCCAGGAGAAGACAAACGCCTGCCCTGGCATCCTGTTGGCCAGCAACAGCGTGACCTCAGGCCAAAAGGTCACTCCACCACCCTAATATCATGGCTTACTCTATCGTTCAATGCAAGCCTGATCCTGAGTGACCATCTTAATGTTTAATTAGATCAAGTCAGGAGATAATTGAATGGTCCAAAAAGTGACACCCCCCCCCCAAACAGAGTATAAGACTCGGATGGTTCCTCGTGTGTTACCATTTGAGGACCTATGTACCCGTGTAAGGAGGTAGTTGTAGTTCACGGAATTCCATGGGATTCTAGGTTCAAGTTAGCTCATGAGAGCTGGAAAGTCCAGAGGAATTTCTAGCTCACTGGGGCTGCGACACTCAGGTGTGGAACTGGGTGGTTCACACTAGCACACTGCCATATACCTGCCTTCTCTTCCTAGCCATAGGCCCATTCATTGCCAGCAGCCCAACCCTCTGCTAACTAAGCATTTGAATATATGCCACAAATGAGCATGTGGCTCCACAGGTCTCAGTAGATGTCCTTATCACACTCTCTAAGGTGGTTTGGACCTTCCCATAAGCCTGGACTGTTCATCACCTGCACAGCATTGCAGTCTCAAGTGCTTATGTCCAACTCAACCCCTCCGTCTCACCCTTTCCAGATCTGCCCACCCACAGCACTTCCTACAGCAGACCCCATAGCGCTGCAAGAGCTCTGGTTTCCAAGCTGAGATCTGACTCGAACCTCAACTCTCATGCTCACCTGGCCTGCATCTCTGCCATGAGTCAAGAACCCCAGCAGCTGTGTCCTACCTGTCAATCTCATCTCCAGCATACCATCCAAACGGGGCTGGACAAAGCCTCTACTGCGGCCCATACAGATAGACTGTCAGGACCATGCACACTCTCTTCCTAGGAGAAAGAGGCCTCCACAGCAGTGTGTACTGTCATCATCAGTATGTATTGAAGGACAGCCTGGACAATCCCATCCACTGAGGTCTTGCAGCTGATGACAACTATTCCATGACACCATTGGATGCCTATCCTGCTCCTTCACACTGTGATCATCTCATAACAGAGTGGCTGCCAACAACCACATCATTGCTGGAGATAAACAGGCAACAAGGATCTCTCAGGATCAGCCAACTCTGTGTCTGAGCATCTCTCTTGTCGCTTGGCATGAAAATATCTCCTCTTGTACCACTTCCCTGTGGCCCTAAGTCATCTTCACTCCAGTCTTACCCTAGAGCCACAGTTTCCATAGATTGCCAAATAAATCCAATGCTAGCTAGAGGATGCTTCTTCTTGAGGTTGCTGTGGGTTGCTGTTGTTGTTGTTGCTGTTGTTGTTGTTGCTGTTGTTGTTGTTGTTGCTGTTGTTGTTGTTTTTGTTTTGTTTTGTCAGAAGCATCTCAGACACATAAAACAATAAAGGCTGTTGTTCTTGCTTTCCCCCTAGAACTTGATGGTAACACCCAGTTGCTGAAGACACCATGCACAGGGTTACGGGACACAGAGAAACCAGTAATGACTAGGAAGTTTCTTCCCTGCTGGTCAGCTCTCATATTCTGGAAGGTTCTATACAGGCTTCTGGGGAAGAAAGCCATCAACAGCCTTGCCCAGCCATGAACCCTGTGAACTGTAATGAAGGACCAGTGTGGCAAGATATGCCCATGGGTGAAAGAGTTGGCAGCAATGTTGTAAGGCTAACCAACTGCCCCCTCACTGGATTTAAGGCCCACCCACAGAAAGAAACTCATGCCTGGTACTATAAGCGTATCAGAGGACTGGTGGGTGGAGAGTGCATAGGACCTATTACTATTACTATTATTCCGTTAAAAGACACAGTATCGAACTGCCCTCTAAATTTGTATCTCTGTAAACAGAGCTGCACAGCTCTGAGATGTCGTCTGAGAAGTTTCTTTGTTCAGCAGATGTCACTTAATGCAGAAACGTGAAACTGATCTATGTACAGAGAATGTCTCGGTGATATGCTCAGCCACAAAGGGAAACCTTGACATCACAGCCCCCCCAAGCTGTACGGACCCTCAGCCACAAATGGAACATAGACATCACAGTCCCCTACCCGCAAGCTTCAAGAACCCTTGCAAAATAAAAAGGACTGGAAAGATTATAAGAGCCAGAGGCCAGAGGGGACCAGAGTGAAACTGTGTCTTCTGGTCATGACAGAACCCCAGCAGCCCTGATTGCCTGCTCTGCACAGGATCCAGCCAGTGAACATCCCATCATGGGGTGGGAGGGGCCAGAAGCTTGCATCTCTAACTGACTTCAGGGAGTAGACTCATAGACTCACTTCCCTAGACATCCGGCTCCTGGTAAGACAGCCACAGTTGATGGCCCCACAGCCAGGAGTATCAGACAGTACAAACTGGAGTCAATGGGTTATCAAAATTAGAATAGATCAATATATTTTTAAAGAAAATGGAACACTGTGCATTAGTACAAAGTGTGGGGACCACCTGGCTCTGCAGGTGTCATCTGAAAGTCAGTGCTCTGGTGTTGTGCAGATCAACATTGCTGATTTTCCTCAGCCCATGGCTTAGAATGATATTTTAGAATTCTAGAGGTTGTCTTTCATATCAGAAATTAAATAGAATCTAACTTGTTATAGATTGACTTCAAATGCTACAACTTATACAAATGGAAATATTTTGTTATGATATTTTATAATAAAGACAAATTAACCTTTAAAATAGAGAAATTAACTGTAGCTAATAAATGATATTTCAGGGATGTAAGATATTTCAAAATATAGAAAGATGAAAATGTACTATTTCTTTGAAGAGATGGAGCATACTAATTAGATAAAATGTGTTATGTATGAAAATGTGTATGGCTGTGGGTGTATGTATTTTAGACTTAAATGGCTTTATAAAATACCAACATCTTTACTTATATAGAATTATATATAGCATGATAAAAGTAACATAGCTGGAAATGGTGGTGCATGCCTTTAATCCGTGTTTGAGAGACAGTGGCAGGTGGATCTGTATGGTGAGAATTTTGGAATTTTGCTCCCTTTAAAACACACAGAAATAACATAAGAATGTGTTTTCATTTTAATCCCAGGTGTGGGATATGGGCTGTT
Source organism: Rattus rattus (assembly GCF_011064425.1). Lineage (NCBI taxonomy): Eukaryota > Metazoa > Chordata > Mammalia > Rodentia > Muridae > Rattus > Rattus rattus. The sequence continues at coordinate 200,806,654 of NC_046155.1, forward strand.
TCACACCAGCTGACTATGCTTTGCCTCTTGCTGTAGCAGAGACATGATTTTGCCAGCTGCAGATGGTTTCTGTGACTGTGTGATGTTTGGAATTCTGGGAACTTTTCAGAGTAAATGAAGAGTCCCACTAGGTGGGTTGTTGGTTGGTTGTCATTGGTCACAGTTTGTTAAGTAGTTGTATGCAAAGAAGAAACACAAGGAGAGGAAATTAGATATCCTGACAGACAAGATCCGACTTGCCGCCAAGGAACTTGACACCCCAATCAGCAGGAAGTACCCTCACAATAACGTTGCCCCTTTCCAACCACTGACTTTATTGGGGGATCTCTTCCCTTTCCTCTCTATCATTTGTTTCTTTCTCATCAATGTTAGGGGGTTGAAAGGTTGGAAGAAAGAGGTTAGAGAAAAGGAGGAACCCACAAAGTACAAAAGGCAGCTACAGATCTGTGTGAGTGCCAGGACAGACAAGACTCCATAAAGAGACCCTGTCTTGAAAAGCAAACAAACAAAAAACACATAGTATGTGTTACAGAAAACACCACTGGTCACCCTCAAAGATAAAAGAGCTCAGCGATTTAGTTTCAGTTCTTAGTGATGTTTTGCGTGTAATGTTGTTGAAGTGAGTATAAGAGAAACTCCACTTCTAAGTATAAATTTATATTTCTTCCTTTGTTACAAACATGTGGTTCAACTCTCTCTGTCTCTGTCTGTCTGTCTCTCTCTGTGTGTATCTGTCTGTCTGTGTCTGTCTGCCTGTCACTGTTGCTGCTGCTGCTGGACAGCAGGAGGAAACTGCAGTGCCCAGTGGACCATAAAGAGGCAGACACTGTAGTGAAGAGGACTCTGCTGGTGAACATAGTGTTCATTCTTGCTTGGTATTTTCAACGGTTAATACATGTTTCTGCTTATAGTTTGCAATGTCTGCTCCACCAGAAGCAAAGTTCAGATGGGTCCACTCCATGTCTGAGCCTGGCACTGGACAAGTCTTAGCAATAAGAACCAGACACAGAAGGAGCTTGGGTAGCCCAAGAGGTGGCATGGAGCAGGATGTGGTTAGTTGAGCATCTTAGAGGCTGACATCACACTAGGAGTCATGTTCATGGCAGAGCCAGCCTGTCCTGACCTGCCTTCGGTCCTACCCAAGTCTGCCAGGTCTAAACCCTGCTCCTCTCTGTTCTTTTCCTTCTCCCTGTGTTTTCAGAATTCTTTCTAAACCCCTGAGCCCAAAGTATGTTTTCATAACGCCATACTCCATTTAATGCTCCCTGGTGACACAGGAAAGGAGTAAAGCATTCACTAGTTCCTCTTTGTATCAGTTATTTAGCCTGTCACTGAAACAAAAATACCCTACAAAATAACTTAAGGAAGTGGGGGTTAGGGGCCATAATTTGATGGCATTAATCCATTACTGTAAAAAGCACCAACCCTCATATAACCAACCCTCTGTTTTCTTATTGCACGTACGTGTCGGTGATAAAATTTAACTTCTAAATTAGGCATAGCAACTGTGTGGCTATTCTTCTTTCTCTACCCCACTCCATCCCTCCAATACCAAATGTGTGGCACTCACCTTGCTTCTTTCTGACCTTGGATGACTGAGACCACAAAGCCATAAACGAGGTGGACTAACCAGCAAGAGACAACATGAGTTCCCCTCTCTGTGTTCCTCTTGTAGCCCCACCCAACTCCTCTTAGCTCTGAAACAGGCACCAGATGACAGTACAACTCTTGACCCAGCTAACGAACCACCTCCTCTTCGATGCAGGCCTGCGTCCACACTACCAAAAACACAAGCCACCACCTCAGTTTCTCCTCACCAGGTTACCCCAGAGCCTCCTCAATCTACCTCTCCAGACCCCTCCCCTCCTGTGCCAGCTGCAGGACCCTGAAAATCCAGAAAGTAAACAACTTCGGATGACCTATTTCTTTTCCCAGAGCTACCCCAACATAAGGGACAAACTTAAAAAGCTAGAGAGGGGACCCCTAACTCCGCAGGCAGAAGTTTTAGTGCTGGCCTTCAAGGCATTCCATGGGAGAGATGAGAAGGCTCACAGACAAAAATACCATATGCTGGCAAAGGCTGTCCGACCAGCCCCAGCTACTGCCCTGGACTCCTGACCTTCTAAGGCTAAGGAGCCACCAGGCCCCTGCTATATATGACCAAAAGGGTCATTGGATGAGGGCTTGCCCTAATCCCCGCAAACCAAGGGGGCCATGTCCTAGGTGCCATCAAGAGGGACATTGGCTGTTGATTGCCCTCATGTTGCACAGGACAGGGGGACATCATGTCCAGGTAACCCTCCAGTGATCTCCTAGGCTTGGCTATTGACGAATGAAGGGGCCTGAGCTCCCTAGACCGGACTACGGCCATCACCAGCAGGAAGCCTTGGGTAACTATCATGGTATGCAGGTGACCCATCTTTTTCCTTTTGGACACTGGAGCCACTTACTTGGTCCTAACAGCGTTTTGGGGATCCACATCTCTCTCACATTTCCCTATTGTCAGGGTAGGGGGACAACCTTACCTTCCTCACCAAACCCCACCGATTGGCTGCACTTTTAGGGGTGTACCTCTCACCCATTCCTTCTTGGTAGTACCAACATGCCCAATCCCCTTATTGGGAAGGGGTCTTCTAGCTAAGTTGGGAGCCTCCATTTCCTTTTCTCCACCCATTTGCCTGAACCCAAGCTCTCCAGCAGCCCCTCTGCTCCTTCTCCTAGCCAGCCAACCTACTAACATAGACATGTTATTTCCTTTACCAGCTCTTCAGGTAGACTCCCAAGTCTGTGACATCCAGAATCCCTCTGCTGCTAAGCACCATTCTCCTGTTGCCATCCAATTACTGGACTCTACAAGGTACATAACCCAAGCTCAATAGCCTCTCCCTCTTCAGAGCCTCAGGGAACTGAAGCCTATCATTTCCAACCTTTTAAGAAAAAAACTCCTTCACCCTACCTCTTCCCCCTTTAACATTCCTATACTAGCAGCTAAGAAGCCTAATGGAATCTACCACCTGGTTCAGGACCTCAGGCACATCAATTCTGCAGTGGTTCCTATCCATCCCATCATGGCTAACCCCTACACACCTCTGTCCATCATACCGTCAGGAACTTCCTATTTCTCAGTCCTGGATCTCAAGGATGCATTTTTCTCCATCCCTGTAGATACCCGGTCACAGGACATATTTGCCTTTACCCAGACAGATCCTGACACCCACTTCTCTACCCAACTCGCCTGGACTGTGCTACCTCAGGGATTCCAGGACAGCACACACCTGTTTGGCCAGGCCAGCCTCTGGCCTGTCATCCTTGCCTCTCCTTAAATCTAAGGTTATACTTTATGTATATGATCTTCTCCTTTGTAGTCCTTCCCTGGACACTAGCCTCTGTTCTAAATTTCCTTCCCAGTCGAGGATACAGGTCGCACCTTCTAAAGTTCAACTGTCCACTCCTCAAATCACCTATTTTGAACTAACAATTACCCCAACCCACAAGGTTATTACCTAAGATAGAAAGAACCTAATTCAGTCTTTAACTGTTCCTTCTATGAAGGAGGAAGTTTCATCATTTCTAGGAATAGCTAGTTTTTTACGCTCCTGGGTTCCTCGCTTATCCCTCCTTTCTCACTCCTTATATTAGGCTCCACCCACAAACCTCTTCTCAAACCTGTTACTAAGACCTTTCAAAGCTCCAATGGGCTCTCCTTAAGGCCCCAGCCTTACATCTCCCTGACCTGGCAAGTAGGGACTCCAATAAGTACCACATTCCTTACCACCCTCAATTGTCAGGAAAGGTGGAAAGAACTAACTGCTCCTTAAAAACTACTCTTGTCAAGCTGTCACAGGAACTCCATCTAGATTGGGTAAAACTCTTACCTCTGGCTCTCTTCAGACTATGAGTTCTCCCTAAGCGACCTCTCCAAGTCTCACCTTTTGAACTCATGTATGGATGCCCAATCCTAACTCCTGGCCTTTCACCTAAATGCTCTCCCTCCCAGATCATCTACTCTCCCCATTGCTTTGCCACCTTTGTTCTCTCCTATGGAACTTGGCTGACCATCATCTACCTCATCCACACACTGTCCCCTGTCCACTACCTGTCAACATTGGAGACCAAGTTCTATCTCCTCCAGACCATGGACCCTCACCCCTCTCCCCTAAATGGCAGGGCCCTTTTAAGATGATTCACGTGACACCTACAACTGCCAAATTAAAGGGACTCCCTCATTGGGTCCACCTTTTCCACCTCAAACCTTCTACCCTTCCTCCTAAACATTCTTCATACACATCAACCCTAACAGGACTGTGCTCTGTTAAGCTCCAGAAGACATTGAGACCACGCTCCTTTGTCCCCAATTCCAGAAAATGAGACTCCAACACTTCACCAGCTACATTCAACACCACCGGACTAGACATGGGCTTCTCATCCTCCCCTTGCTGCTTGTTTCTATTCAAGATAGCCCATACATCTGGAAGTTCAAGGTTCAAGCAACTCCCACAAATAACGGTCTTTCCAAATAGGGTCCAGAAACTGCTCCATGGCCGGGTGCCATGAACCGATCCACATTGCTGTCATCCCTGCATCGGTTATCCCATCTAAATATTATGATCTCTGTACTTGCTTTCTCTTTGACCAAACAAAAGATGATTGTAAAAAATGGCCAGACACATACAGGGGCTGCCCCTATTGGTCTTGTCAGATACATACTAGGATCATGGACCAATCACTTCTATCAATGATGTAAGATGCTCTTCTTCTATATAGGAGATCCATGGAATCCCAGGTGGGAGACAAGCATTGTTGGTAAACTCAAATGGAAAAATCAAGTAGGGACTCCAATAAGTACTATCCACTTTCAGAGAAAATATGTCTCAATTGTCCAACCTCTAGATATTGGAAAAGTAGGGGAAGTAATCAAATACTCCTCTGAGTTCCTTATCTCTTTGACATCCCCCCTCATAAATGGCACCAAACTGTCATTCTGCCTTTTGCTCCAGACTCTGACCTCAGCATACCAACTTCTTAACATCACCCGACCTGGTCGCTTCAAAGATTGCTGGCTATGTGTACCCCCGGAAACTAACTCGCAGCTGCCACTTATGGCTTCTCCAGTGACACAACCCAATAACTTTATCTCACCCTTTGTTAGCTGCCCTGACTCTGATGTCACCATGACTACATACTTTTCCTCTATTTCTCTTTTTGGTATGGCAAACTGTTTTAAACCCTCCGGGACACATTCTGTAGGAACTCTAGGCTCCCTAGACTGCAATAGAACCACAACCCTTGATACCCTATCTCTGCCACAATGCCTTGCAGTCCAAAACATGTCAATCCTCTGTGGCACCCAGGAATATCACTGTTTGCCTGCCAGCTGGTCAGGGATTTGCACATTGGTACTCCTTTTCTCTGAGCTAGGGGTAATCCAGGGAAACAAGCCCCTGCCAATCCCAGCTGTAGATATGATAGCTGCCCAACATAAGAGGGCAGTTCAGGTCGTGCCACTCTTGGTCGCTGCAGGGATAGCCATACGTGCTGGCACTGGGGTTGCAGGGATAACTACCTCCATGACCCAATATAATAAGTTCAATTATGAGCTTGACAATGGTTTTTGAAAAATGTCTGAAACCATGCTTACCATCCAGAAACAGATTGATTCTTTAGCAGCTGTGATGCTTCAGAACCGACAGGGGCTGGATGCCCTGACAGCTAAGGAAGGTGGTCTTTGCCTGTTCCTCCAAGAAGAATGCTGTTTCTACGTCAACCAATCTGGGATAGTGAAAAATAAAATCCAGGAGCTTCAATCAGACATGCAGAATTTCAAGGAACATGAGGCCTCCAGTTCCTGGACTTTTGAAAACTCTACATGGAAGTGGATATTCCCTTTCATAACACCGTTTCTAGTCATCTTTCTGGCATTACTCTTAATCTTGTCTCTACATTCCTTCAACGTCAGATACAAAAAATTTCTAATCAAACTATTAATCAGTGCCTGTTACAGGATTACCAGCCGCTGTCTACTGAGGAGCCTAATGCAAACATTTACCAAGTGGGCCCTGATGGTGAAAGTCAGCTGTACCCAGACATGGACAATGCCCCAAGTCAGCAGGAAGTAGCCTAAGAGACACAGCACCCCTATCCTCCTTTCACTATCAGCTTCCACCCCCTTTTTTCCTTCTTTTTTATGATAAGAAAAAGGAAGGTATGTTGGTATCAGGAATTGCCTTCAGCAGTGACACCATTTAGTCACTGTTGCCATAGCAACGGCCATACATTCCCAGTAAACCTTTTGGTTCAATTCCCAACTCCACCTGGAAGCAGTTAAGTCACATTCAAAATAAAAGGCAGACATCTTCTGCCCTCTCTTTCTTTCTTTTCATTCTCTTGTCCCTTTCCCTTGTCTCATTCTCCCATTAAATCTCTCCATGTGGAACCCTGTTGGCTTGGTGTGCTTAATACAGGCATGGGCCAAGATTTAAACAACAACACATATGAAACCTCATATGCTAGGCAAATTCAGAACCCAATAATTGCTCACCAACATTGCTTCCTGTAGACTTATGCAAACCTTGATTGATTTCTTCCTAAGGTTACGGTACAGATATCACTTTGTGATTAATATGCCACAGAAATATGATCTCCAGGAGCAAAAAATAAAATCTCTTAGCTTTTCTATTACAAAATGCATTCTAATAAAAATTTCAAAATTGTGTTAAGTTCAAAGCACTTAATAAATATTGATACATCACACTAAGGGTGCTACCATTTCTGGAACAACAAAGAAAAATCTCTAGCAAGATAGATGTTCCACTCTTACAGGTATCATATGAGTTTAGCACACTAGAGTATAAACTATGTCCAGATATTAATTGACACCTTGTTAAATGAATTTAACAACAGGGTTAGCTATTTTTAAGGAAGTGAGACTTTAAAGGACTCAGGATATACTTCAAAGTCTGTAGGCCAAAGGAGCAGGTGTGCACATCTAATCTAATGGGCTTTGTACTGATGAAGTATGAAGCAGATGGTGTCCCATGGCTTATGTAAGAAGCCTCACTGAGAACCAATGAGATTATAATTTAACCACATTTGTAACAAAAGGAAACAATTGACCTTAAAGGGCCTCTTGTCAGCCAAATTGATACCCCAAAACACATGAGTTGCTGACAAGAGCCCTGCATCTGAAGAGGACTTCAGAAACTGAAGGATAAAATGGGAGCAGAATTCACCACCTGCCTGTGTCTTTCATTACTTTTCTCCAAAACCAACAAGCAACTGTGTTTTCTTAGATGTTTGATGGTTGGAAAAACAGGGCAAGGAGGCAGGAAATGGGAAAGTGGTACAAAAATCAGAGATTTACTTAATCCCCACCCTCAGAAATTGGCAGAGGAGCATGCTATGTTCTATGAAAATATATGCATTTATGTTGAAGAAAATTTGTTCATCCCTGGTGACCATTCCAAGTCTCTTGCAAATGGGATGAAAAAAGTCAGCTCTCCTACCCTGTCCCTGCCACCCTCAAGGAACAAAAGGGGCTCTGCCACCCCAGGGGATCAGCACCCAGAGTACCCTGGTGCATGTTTGCCTGATGTTTGCCTAGCAGAAATTCTTCTTGGTAGCTGAATGCTGAAAATGTGTTGTCAAAATATAATGGTGATAGTTATACAAATTTGTGGATGACTTTAATGCCAGTGACATGCATACTTAAGCACAGTTTCAATGGTAAATTTTATGTTAGATGCATGCCAGTATAAGAAAGAGAGAGAGAGAGAGAGAGAGAGAGAGAGAGAGAGAGAGATCACAATAGAGCCAGCAAGATGGTCCGTGGACAGAACCTGACAACCTGACTTTAATTTGTACATCCCACATGCTCAAAGGAGAACACTAACTCCCAAAATGGTCTTCTGACCTACACACACACCCTGTGGTACACATGTTCAAACACACACACACACACACACACACACACACACACACACACAAATAAATTAATTGGTGAAATATACTAAGAGACAAAACTAGGCCACAGCAATAAGAGAATGTTTATAATAATTGAAAATCTGACCCTCTAAGGAAGGTGCACACTCTATTTGAAAACAGACACCTATGCAGATTGCACATCAGAACAAATGTAAATTAGACATCAAATAAACAGCAATAAGAACAACAAAACAAGGCTGTTTTTCTAACAAGACTCTGCTCCCCTGAGAACCATAAAGAGTTGTCAGCATTCCTTAAGATGACAAATCTTTTTCCCTTTAATTAGCTCTTCTGCAGACAAACTGGCCCCGAACAGATGGCTACAAAGCCAGCGTACACAATACTTTATTTTTGGAAAAGAAGACACAGCAGCAGCAAGAATTGATCCTATTAAATTGCTCTAAATTTTATTGCGAGTTAAACAGATACTTTATTCTCGAACCTTCAAGCCCAGTCTTACCGTCCAGGTCAGAAAGATGCAGTGTGCTAAGGGGCCTGAACCTACCCTTGCTCCCTGCTGTACTATGATGCATATTGCAAAAGTGGCCACACCAAGACTTTAAATGTCTTATTTCCTAAATTCTTCCCAATTGCAATAGCTTCTAACAGACCCAGAGCATTCTTCCCACATAAGCATCTATGAGTTCTCCAAAGTGTGTTGTTGTCCCTTCCCAATTCATGGCTATGACGTCAGACAGCAAACTGCATCCCACAGTCCAAATGCAACTGCACAGCCAGCCAGGATGTAAAGAAGAGATGGACTGTAAAGAGGCCAGCACTCCATGAAGCGTGCACTGGTGTTACAGGTGGGAGACACCATGCTTGGCTATCAGGTATGCCTCAACATGATAAGACATGGCTAACATTTTTTTCATTTCTCTATTCTTTCATGTCCTGGTCATAAAAGATCAGTGTATTGACACCTTATCTCTTCTGAAGTATCTATGCAGCTTCTCTGAGCCCTATGCCACATCCTTTCTGGTGTTTGAAAGGAGCAAATTGAGGAAGATAAGAGATGTTCCCTGCTCATCTCCCAGGAGAGGAAGACAGGGGACCCTGCTAATCTCTCAAGGTTTCTAGGCTGTCTCTGCACTGTGGCAGCATGATGGAAAGGGTATGCAAGGACCCTCAGAGGCAAGCCCTCCTGAGAGGATGGCCTAATAACATACCCTCAACTCATAGAAAAGGAATCCATGGGACCCATTCTGACTGCACTTGGCTGCCAGGATCAGTTTCCCTGGAGCTGATGAGAGAATCCTGGCCAAGTGTCCAAGTTTTCAGGACATCAGCTAAGAAAGGCCCCCAGAAGTAAACCAGACATGTTCTTGCTCTACTACTGAGTCGTATTCCACTCCTGTGGAATATATAAATGTCCTGGGCCAGCAAGATAGCTAGTGGGTAAAATCAGTTTCCACACAGGCCTACTGACTTGGTTTCAGTTCTCTAAATTCAAACTCATATAAAGGTAGAAGAGGAAAACTGAGTCCACAGAGCTGCCTTCTACCTTCCACAAACTGTGGCACGCACACACCTCCATACACGTCATACATACACATACTCAGAGGCACACTCGCACCACAATAAAATCACTTTTAAAAAGAAATATCCACGACCATGTTTCCACAGTAGGATTTGTTAAACAACAGATTCACAAGCTATCGTGGGTGTCCACTGGCTGCAGTCTGCCAACTCATTCTGATTTTGCCAATAGCTGTACCAACTGGCAATCAACAATTTCTTTTATGCCAATCTGACTCTCGGGCCATAAATGATACTTCACGAGATTTACAGAATGGCCAAGAAATGGGCGAGGGGGAGCGGAGTCCAGAGTCACAGAGCTAACACAGGCAGAGAGAAAAGCCCGCCGAGGGCTAGGTAAGGAAGCTTAGGAATCACAGGTCTGTCAGAGGCAGGTCCACAAGACGTGTTGAGAGGGAGGTGAGGTCTGCTGGGTGCCACAGGCAGAAGGAACCATGTTGGAACCAGAGCCCAGGGACAGAGGCAGGAATCTCCTCTGGCAATCTTCCCAAATGAGGTGACTGGTCGGTGTGTCTGCCACCCTCGTGCTTGAAGAAATTCTTCTTCTGCCATCCCAGGTCTAGGGGCCACACCTGACTGATAAGCCCACTTGTCTGGTGTTTCTGATAGGTGTTTCTGAAAATGGATATATTTTCAGGCGTTGCTGTTTATTGGTACAAATAGATCCCCAGTCTGTGCCTCCTGCTCTGCCAGCAGGTGGTGGCTGCACACTTACCGAGACAAGACACAGCATCATTCTTTCACGGCACTTCGAATCAAAATGGAGTAACTCAGGCCAAGGTTATTGCTCTGCTGAAATTTTTGCAGCGAATGCTAAGGTTAACATCTTGTCCAGGCTTAGAGGCAAATCCAACCCTGCAGTTCACACACTTGCTTGCCTTCATCATGGGGCAGAACCTGGGTGTGTATGAGTTAAATGACTACAGCATGCTGGCACACTCATGATCCCAAGACGGGTTGGTGGTTTCTCCTGTGAAGCTGTGTGGAACACACAACTTCCCTCCCTTGGCCTTGCACAGCCCAGTTCTCACTTATGCTCAGCCGACAGCTATAATGGTTGTATATTTTAATCAAGAAGAAGATAAATCAGTGTGAGCAATTGTAGCAGAGGCTTGGGAAAGCACAATGAGGTGGATTTTGAGCGTGTGCAGAAGTGACACGGGTAGAACGGGACATGCGCGCAAACCAAGGAGGGACACGAAGGCAGAGGACGTCTGGGGCTCCACACGTGTCCGTGTTCCATCGTACAGCTCTGAATCTGTGAGATTTCAGTTTTATGTCAGGTCCCCAAAGTCAGGCCGAGTCACTCAACGGGGTAGCTGTCTGGAAGCTGCCCTTCCACAGCAGGTCCTGCTGACTGTCTGTGACCCTAAATGAATCATGAGACTCACGATCCTTTCCCAATTTTCAGCAGAAGCCTGTTTATTACATCGTCTCTTACCCAGCATGCTCAGTGTCTCCTCTGTAGTTTCCAGACGTCCCACACTCAGCGGCCACACTAGCACTGGAAAAGACAGAGATGTGGGAAGCAGGGTCCCAAGTCTGTCGTAAAAGACATCACCCCGTCTCCAGTCAGCCTGCCCACCCTCATAACCTGTCACTGCCCTTGCACCCCACTTTGCTGCTCCCCACCTCTCAGGTGCTAAGATGCTTTCCCTCACTATTTTATGCAGAAAGTTCCTCAATTTTCCCTACCCCATTGTCTTTGTTAGGATTTTACTGCTGTGAACAGACACCATGACCAAAGCAGATCTTATAAAAAGAGCATTTAACTGGGGCTGGCGTACAGGTTCAGTCCATTATCATCAAGGCGGAAGCATTGAAGCATCCAGACAGGCATGGTGCAGCAGGAGCTGAGAGTTAATATCTTCATCTGAAGGCTGCTAGCAGAAGACTCACTTCCAGGCAGCTAGGATGAGGGTCTTAAAGCCCACACTCACAGTGACACACCTCCTCCACCGGGGCCACGCCTTCTAATAGTGCCCTTCCCTGGGCCGAGCATATATCACAACCACCAACCACCATCTTCACTCCAGCCAGGAGTCTTTCTGTCTTCTGACCGTCCTCATCTCCCTTATTCTTGGAATCTTTTACACAAAACAACAAACAAGCTCAATTTCCTCTCATCTACACAAAGATGTATACATAATTACACAAACCCACATCCTTTCCAACATCTGCCTCTTTCCCTTCATGAACTGCTTAGACCTCTGTACTCCAACTGTGCTGCTCTGTCTCAGGCCTAGGGCTCCTTTTGTGTGGAACTAACTCTACTCCCTTTCTCAACCCATGACATCACCTGGTGATCTCTGTTGATTTTCAGTCATGACTCAACAATCACCCTGTCCAACTCATGTGACAATTCAAACTCAGTTCTGACCCTAGAGCCAGAGAGGAGCTGGCAAGGGGAGGAAGAGGGTCAAGGAGTGCAGCCCTTGCCTGCTGCCTCTCCTGCCCTTCTCAGCTCTGTCTTTGACAGATTCTATTGTTATGACCCACTGATACTGGGAACAGATTAAAGCACAGAATTGTCACAGAAAATCCTGCTACATTCTACCAGGAGTCCACAGGACCAGTAAAGAATGAAGCACAGTTATGAGGAGGGGAGAGTTAGTGGAGCCACAGACTGGGTGAGCTAAGTCAGAGGCAAGGAAAGCTTGAGTGTTGACAGAAGCTGCCCGAAGTTCTCTCTGAAATACACCAGTGACCATCTGGTTCCTAGATGCTCTCTGAAGCCATCACACAGACCTTGTCAGGCCTGGAATGAATGTTTGCAGACAGAGAAGATCCTGAAAAAATACATCTGAGATCTGCCCATCCCCAACTCTGTCCAGAGTGTGGGAAAGTAGCTTCTCTCTCGGGTGAACTCTGAAGCACTACAGGTCTGTGCCTCTAAGAAGCCCCGCCTCTTGCCTGACGTGATGTTTTACCTGCACAGAATGCATGACCCTTCTATTCTGTTTGAACTGGAAGAGGCTTCTGGGTAAAGGAAGATTTGTTCTCAGGATGAGAACCCGTGAGCATGTGAGCCCCTAGATCTCATTGCATTGCACCATCCCAACCCCAAAGGGGTCCTAGTAAGAAAATCCTGGTCTCCAGCTGCCTGGATCCCAAGTGACTCCTACTCAGGCAAAAATGAATAGATTTTCATTACTGTTTCCTAAAACTTCAAGCCAAATTAATTTACTATAGCATAATTTAAATTGAACGGATGAAGTCCACAGTCCCTCTGTCCCTTTGTGTTAGAACTATGATCAATTTTAGCATAAATAATGGTTTGGACCTTAACAAGAACTGCCAGTGTTTCTAAAATATTAATGAGGCCAAACATTTATTAGAGATTTAAAAAAAAAAAAAACACTGCCGTTTGGACAAAATTGGTGCATTCAGAGCATTGCCTATCACTGAGAAGATTGGAAGAATGAATGATGAAAGTTCCTGGAACACACACAAACAGCTGATGGCTGAAGTACTGATCAATTAATGAATCAAATAATGAAACAGCAGGCTGTTATTACTAATGTCATAGGCTTGGACCACAGTCCATCCCTAGCTATGTACAGCAGCCTCAGTGTAACATAAGGCTTTGCAACAATGCCTTCTCTGTAGCAAGGACATTTCCTGGTATCTTCCTTTACAGTGTCTCAGGCCAATGCACATAGAGAGGAATGTATGCATGGGGGTCTCACCCTTCCTACTCTACGGGAACCCAGCACTCATCTGCCTACATATTCTTCAGAGAACACAAAAATTAGCAACATTTCAGTAAGTAGTAAAACTTTGTCTATCATTTGTTAGTTGTCATAGATAAATATCAAGCTTCCTGTCTAGACATTAAAACCAAATTAAGTACCAAATCCCTGTAGCTCTCTGACAGCAATGACACTCGTGTTTTCAGGATGATCAAAGAACACGTGGGCCAATCATTTACATGCCTCACTACTTAGGAGTCTGTCTGCCAATTAGCCACCACTGATGGAAAGATCCTACCAACCACATCCCAGTCTCCAGTAGAGCTGACAGCTTACATCAGAATCAGTCACATGGGGTAAGTCTCTGCCTTGAAGACAAGACTCCACCTATAACTGAGTGCTTCCAGGGTGGGGCAAACAGAACAGATCCTAGCCTGTAACCTACTCCTGTAAGACAGTCCTAATCCTCCCAGGGTGCATCTGGAAAACTAGAAGCCAATGGGGAACAAATGGAGAACAGAGATTGGACCCACATGGGCACAGTGGTTACAAAGCAGGATGCTGAGATCCCATTGCCACACCCAGGGTGTACAGAGATTAGTTGGGAATGCTGTGATTCAGGTGAAGAATGTTACAATGATAAATGGGGTTTTTCAGGTAACCCATTATTCAATGTACTCCTTCCATCAAATCCCAATGGTTATAAGCAATCAATGGGTTTCTGGTAAGCTTCATTGCAACTGGGAATCATAAATATTGCTGTGATGGTTGGTTTAAAATGCCAACTCTCCATAGCCTAGAATAACCTGGGAAGAAAGCCTGAAATTTTGTCAGATTCATCTGTGGGTCTATCTGTGAGAAACTGCAGTAATGAGTAAGAATGGAAGACCCAACCACTGTAATTAAAAATGGAAGACTGAACCACTGTGGGTGGCACTATTCCCTATTCTGGGAGTCCTGAATGATATTAGAGCAAAGGACACTAGCACTAGCAAACAAGCACACATTTGTTCTCTCTCTGCTCTTGACTGTGGATGTAATGTGACCAGCTGCTTGAGTTACTGCCTTAACATCCCCCTAATGATAGGGATGTGACCTGGAATGGTAAAGCAGATAAACCCTTTCCTCATCTGTGTTGCTTTTTGTCACAGCAACAGAAATGAGAACCAGGATAATATTTTAAAAGTTAGTTCCTTCCCTATAAGAGAAGAAGGGGAAAAGCAGAGATATTTCTTGTATTGGTTTGGATTCTGTTTCTGTGATAAAATACCATGACCAACTTGGAAAATAAAAGGATTATTGCAGGTAATAGTTTATAGTCAATCTTCAAGAAAGTTAAGGCAGGAACTCAAGCAGGAACCAGGAGGTAGGAACTGAGGCAGAGGCCATGGAGGGGTGCTGCTTACTGGCTTGCTCCCTGTGGCTTGCTCATGCCGCTCCCCCAGGACCACCTGCCCAGCATTGACACCACTAACAGTGAGCCGGACCAACTCATCAATCATTCCTTAAGAAAATGTCCCTACAGTCTTGCCTACAGGCAGTCTTGTGGAGGCATTTTTTTTCAAGGTTTCTCTTCCCAAATAACTGCAGTCTGTGTCAAATTTAATAATAATAATAATAATAATAATAATAATAATAATAATAATAATAATAATAATAACCAGGCCATGTTTCACCTTCATATTCTACTAATTAAAACTAAGATACTGAAGAGGAAAAAGAGAAACAGAAAAGGAAGGAATCAAAAGGAGGACACCGGTGACATTCTTCTCTTGTGGGTACAAATAATAAAACCATTTTGGATTCTTGTCATTCCTAGCAAAATCTCATAAGGAAATAATCATAATTCTTAGCAGGGCTTTGAAATCTCTTATGCTGCCAATATTAAAAGATCGGCTCTAGCTCACCATGCAGCTGCTGGCAATTACTACTGCAGAGATAATGTCATGGGGGAAATTTTATGAAATTCAAAAGAATGTACAGCTATGAACACATTCTTTAGCTGTGAAAATAGCATGGATGATAAAACTGCACATGAAACACACTAGTAGGGATAAAATTGTAATTCTTATTTTCCTCTGTGGTCCTCTGGCATTTTGTACCCATTCAGTCAGAATGAACAAACGTGATTTCACTCTCTGGGAAAACTCTAGACTGGTCTACCAAGATTTTTGACAATAGGACTGAAGATGGTGGCTGCACTGAGATACCACACTGTGCCTGCACACGTGGCCAGGGGGATAATGCAGGTGGGATTAAGGTTAGTGACTGTCCTAGTTAGGGTTTTAACTAACAAGGCAACCCTTAGAAGGACAACATTTAATTTGGACTGGCTTACAGGTTCAGAGGTTCAGCCCATTATCATCAAGCCGGGAACATGGCAGCATCCAAGCAGGCATGGTGCAGGAGGAGCTGAGAGTTTTACATCTTCATCTGAAGGCTGCTCGCAGAATATTGGCTTCCAGGCATCTAGGAAGAGGGCATTAAAGCCCACATCCACGATGACACACCCACTCCAACAAGGCCACACCTACCCCAACAGGGCCACCCCCTAGGCAAGCATATACAAACCATCACAGTGACCAGTTCACTTTGAGTTACTCAAGCAGGACGTCATACAGTGTCCTAGTCAGAGGAACTCTGGACAGCAAATCTCCTGGTTCGTGACAGGAGACATAAGACCCACAGTGAGAGAAGGATTCTTGAATGGTGGCTGAGTTTGAAAGTTGAGGAGACCACGCTGTCCTGTCATTTTATTTCTGTGCAGATCTGGGACTTCACTGGCCCCGAGGGCCTGGCTCTGCAGGACTAACTAGTTCCTAAGATGCTTGCTGGAGCATGAGTTTCAAATGCACACCTGCCAATTCAGAGCTGATACCCCAAGCACATCTTTTGTTGATGCTTCAGGCCACCAAACATCTATCTGCCTTAATCGTCCAAGTACCAGAGGTCCCTATGGCTGAAAACTTGCTGAAATGGCCCAAGCTCACCCATCCTGTCTGCCTCACACTCAACCTCCATCCCTGTCCACGGGACCCTCACTGAGGCTCCTGTCCACAGCTCCCTCCTCTTTTAACCTCCTGGCCAACACTCACACTCCTCCATGTGTGATGTGGCCTGCCCTCTCTGTGGTAGTTGGAATGAAAATGGCCACCCTAGGTCACTATTTAGGAGGTGCAACTATTAGGAGGTGTGGCCTTGTTAGAGTAGGTATGGCCTTGTTGGAGGAAGTGTGTCACTAAGGGCAAGCCTTGAAGTTTTAGAAGCTTAAACCAGTCCCAGTCTGTCTGTCTCTGTCTCTGTCTCTGTCTCTGTCTCTCTCTCTCTCTCTCCCCCTACCACCCCCCGCTGCCCCCTGCTGCCTGCCAATCCCAGTGTAAAACTCTCAAAGTTTCTTCTCCAGCACCATGTCTGCATACACGCTGCCTTGCTTTCCACCATTTCAATAATGGACTGAACCTCTGAACCTGTAAGCCAGACCCAATAAATGTTTCCTTTGTAAGAGTTACGATGTTTATGATGTCTCTTCACAGCAATAGAAACCCTAATAAAGACATTTGCCATTGGGAAACTGGGAGGAACAATCATCTTTTCATTGACAGTTGGCTCCTGATTGGCTAGCCTGGTCAGTGCTCAAAGTTTCTATTACTAGCCCACACTTTAGATGAGGGAGTGGCTGTGAGGGCCTCTTGTAGCTTCAGCTGAAGTAGTCTTCTAGACAGTAGGTGCTTTACATCTGATCCAAGATCCCCGATGGTGTGGAAGGCACCTCTGCATGCTCCCATTACAGTGTTCTACTTCACTGTGTCCCAGAAGCAACATGGGCAAAGGACCGTGGATAGAACCTCTGAGAGAACCTGAGGTTCCTTCCTGCTTTCTAAGAGCTGACACCTGCATGGGTTTCTGTGTTGGGTAATTAGAGAAAATACTTGGTTGTTGATACAATATAAACAAAGACACTACATGGGTTTACTGTATTTGTAGGCTGCCTTTAGATGTATATAACATTTCCAGCATGTTTCTCACACCTACAGAAATGGTGTCCCCTGTGCTAGGGGTTTGGGAACAAGAAGTACTTTCACGCTGTTTTTAATAGAATTAGAGATGGGGAAATCAGTCACCACAGCACCCAGCAAAGTTCAGCCTCACTACAGCTCATGTTTCTTCAGTAAGGCAGCAGGGACTCTGCCCTCCCACACCATCAGGGATCTTGGGTCAGATATAAATGGCCTGCACCCTACAATCACTACATCAGTTGAAGCACCTGCAGGCCTCCTCACCCCTGTTGCCCAACAAACTAATGTTGTGGCAGGCACATCACAAGCCAAATACAGGGCAATGCTTGGCATCCTCACAGCACCAATGGATGCAACTCTGGGGAAATGCACAGTGTAGTGTGCTCATCTGAACTGATTGTAAAAATATAAAAAATAAAAGAAGTATGGTTGTCTTTTATCCTGCTAGGTCCAGCACCGTGGTGCCCCAAGATATCTGCTAGATATCTGGGCGGAAACACATCCCAGATCTGCCTCCGCGGCCCAGTGTCTCCTGCTGCCGCACACTTTGCTACACTCAAACCCTCACATAAAAGAACACACAACACAATAATCTTTGCCCCAATTGATAAGATATAATTGCCCACCTAAACATACAATGCCCAGTACCATCCATTAGGAACATTAATAACAACATGTAATCAGAATCATAAATTCACCTACCATGGCTTCTCCCTCTGTCTCTCCCTCTTCCCTTTCCGTTCCAGTCTCCTCCTCTTCCTTCAAACTTCTCTCCCGCCCATCCTTCCTTCTCCTCCAATGACAGGCCTCCTTCTATCCGGTACCTGCCCCTCACCTGTACTTTACAAATTCAATGGGGGATAAGGTTCTGGTGAAGTCACCTGATTCCTGAGTAGTGACTAGGCAGCTGTCCTTGGGGCAGTGGAATTAGCATCAAAATACAGATAACTTCAGAGCAAACTACAACAACTGATGACCACTGCCAGGTCACCTGAAAGACCATGTCTCAAAAGACAAGATGATGAGTGGCCAAGGAACACATCGATGGCCTTGACGTCTGGCTGTGTGCAAACAAAAATGCACACATGCAATACATACACACATGCACATACATACCCGTACATGCACATATACATACACATGCACATACATGCCCACACGTGCACATACATATGCACACACACGTGGGACAGCCTGGGAGTGGGTGTGCACATGCATGTGTATCACGGCCTGGGGTAGGTATGCACAGGAGTGTATAACTTGGCCTGGAGGTTAGTGTGCATATACACGTGTTACATGGCCTGGGGTAGGTATGCACATGTGTATGTGTGTGTAACACAGTCTGCGGACAGCAGTGCTAACAGAGCTTTCATTTCTCTGCAAGCATGAAGACCAAAGTTTGGATTCCTAGGACCGACATAGACATCAGGTGACAGGTGACATGAGGTGGCTGGCCTGTAATTACAGCCTAGGAAGGTGGAGACAAGAGGATCTCTAGAGCACTGGCTAAGAGACAGGTCATATTGGCAAGCTCTGGGTTCAACTGAGAAACCCTATCTTGATGAATACTATAAAGAATGATCAAGGATGATATCATGCAACAATCTCAAGTCCTTCTATGTGTACACGCACCTACATGCATGCACATCTACTCATGTGTAATGAATCACTTGCAAACATGCATGCACGCACATACACTTACACACACACACACACACACAGAGACAGAGAGAGAGAGAGAGAGAGAGAGAGAGAGAGAGAAATATTTCATTGCCTAATCCAAGGCAAAAAAATCTCTGTATTAGGTACAAACTTAACAGTGACTGGGATCAAAGCAAGCTATAAATAAAGTCAGTGCATTACAAGAACCAATGGGCAAAGGCCTCTTCCAGACTTAGATGAAATGAGTAACTGGATCCATCCCATCCATCCAGACTTGGTGACACCAGCTCTTATCTATCATCTCCTATCACAGCCCACCACATCCCTCACCAGGCCCTGGAAAGTTCTATCAGCCCTTCCTGAAATACTTGAAGGTATCTGACCCAGGCACACACTAGCCAGACCACAGCCTGCAAAGTTGCAGCACCACAGTCAGGACTGGGGCATATGATCCTGACTCTAAGGAAACAGCCCCTTCCCTGAACTGTGGGCCCAGGGAGTATAAGGGGGGAACTAGCCAAGCCCCAAACCACAGCAGAAATAGAACAATAATGCACAGCCCTTCTGTTTGACTGGAACCATCTTGCTATGCTCATGGGAGCAAGGACTCAACACTCCCATGACAGCCACTCTTAAGTTGCTAACCAGAAGGCAGAGGCAAGTCGGCTGTGACTGAAGCAAGAGATGAAGTAAAGAGCCTAGATCTCAGTCACCAAAACTGGGTCATCTCAGCGTACGCAGACTTGCTGTGCCAATCGCCATGCAAAGAACAAAGCCTCAAAGAGGTCCACACCCCTGGGCTCGGCTGCCTGGCCACACTGGGGGACACTTGGGTAAAGGACAGCTGCTAGCCATGTGGATTAGCTGCTGGCCTCAGAACCTGTTGGGATGAAGGGTGGGCACAGATCTCAGCATGCAGCCTCCCAAAGCCAAGCTGTGCCTCACACTGCTTCCTGTGGTGCAGTCACAATCTAGCCTCCAATTCTTCTAAACCACAAAATAAAGCTGGGGGAAACAAAACACTTCGTTGTGTAGCAGACCCTGAGTGAGCTTCTTGTAAGTTGCAAAGAGAATGTGGCCTACGGGCTCTTCATAATTCACTGGGAATCAAAGCCTGACCACATACACTCACCCACTCATGAACACACATGTTCAGTCATGTGTACACAGGCACACTGATGCACAGCATGATCATGCATACGTGTACCCACGCACACACACTCACAGTCACCTATCATAAGCACATACCAGTACACACCTGTGTGCAAACTTGCACACATGCTCTCAAGTGCACAAATACATGCACATGTGCATATGCACATGTACTGACACATAGCTCTGAGATGAGCAGAAATTAATATGCATACATGCCTAGGCATGAGCATGCACATACATGTAGGACTGAACAATACACATTCACATAAGCACCCAAGCACGTGCATACTCACACTCTCAGTCTCATGCCTATCCTCATGCACATGTATTTGCTACAGTGCATCCCAAATGTCAGACTATGGGCTAGTTCCTCTGGACTCCAGAGCAGAATCAGCAGATGAGGAGTTCAGAACACTGGTTTCTAACCAATGTCCCCGTGATTCTGAGACAGACGAAGTTTGGGCTGGACTCAGGAAAGCCCAGGTATAGTGGTTGTTCCTGGTTGTCAACTTGACTATATCTGGATAGTGGTTGTTCCTGATTGTCAACTTGACTATATCTGGATAGTGGTTGTTCCTCATTGTCAACTTGACTACATCTGGAATGAAGGACAATCCAGAATTGGAAGGCTCACCTGTGATCCTGATCTTGGGGCTGGGAGATACAAGTTTCTGACCTGGATCTTAGCACGGAGATCTTGAGGCATAGTGGCTATGAATCCCAGGAGACTAGGCAAGGAGATCTATGAGTTCAAGGTCACTTGGGACAAAGCAAGTCCCAGACCTAGGCGTGGTGGTACACACCTTTAATCTGGGCTGCACCTTCTGCTGTAGACCTACATAAGGACATTGGAAGAAGGAAGACTCTCTTCTTCACCTGCCTGCCTTGTGAGACTGAGCCACTGCTAGAGCCTTGGACTTCCATTCACAGCTGCTTCTGATGATTATTGGGGAATTGGACTACAGACTGCAAGTCATCGACAAATTCCCTTACTATATAGAGACTACCCATAAGTTCTGTGACTCTAGAGAACCCTAAGACAAAATTCCCTTACTATATAGAGACTACCCATAAGTTCTGTGACTCTAGAGAACCCTAAGACACCAGGTTTGGGGATTTCCAGCCCAGGGTTGTTCTTCTAGACCATTGAAGCTCACTAACCCCTTACCCATGTACTTTCTGAGTCCCATGTGTATATCAGCTCCTTTAACCATCTCTGACCACAGTGTGAAAAAAAATCAGTGCTGTCTGTGCATTCAGGTTGCTTACATTTCCATGGAGGAGACGGGTGCCATTGAATGACTGCTTCACAAGGAGAACTCCTTCCCCTCATCTCTGCCTGAATCATGGCTACAACGGCATCCCAAGGCCAAGGGGAAGACATTCACTCCCGAACATGGAGCAAGAAGAGAGAGAAGCTTAGGCATTGCTAGTGCTGTGAGGTCTGGAACCAACCCTCGCTCCTCTCTCTGAGCTACTTGTTACACAGGGAACATTACAGTTGCTTGATTAAGCCACTGCACATGATTGCCTCCTACAACCACACCTTCCCCTGGGCTGCTCTGCAGGCTCCAATCAGCATGTGAAAGGCAAGTGATGATTTACCCACACTGACCCACCCACACTGACAGAGAGAAACTCTGAGAAAGGGCCCATGCAGTCAGAGAGAATCTTGCCCCACCAGGAACTACTCCGTAGGTTGTCAGGGTCTGGCACTGGAAGCAGACTAATTCTATCACTCCACTGCAGAGCAGGGCTCAGTGAAAGCTCAGATCTCCTGTTTGCCCTTTGCCTGTGCTCATCCATTGCAAGTATCTCCAGTTCCTTAAACCCGAATCCCAAAAAATTGCTTTCTGTGAACTCATTAGAGCTGCTGGAGAGCCCCCTAGCTGATGGGTGACATGCCCTGGGTCCTGATCTGCTCTCACTCAGCCCCAGGGCATCCAATTCCCCTGAGCTCCTCCAGCCAAAGTCACAGACTCTTTCTAGAGGGAATCTCGTTAGTGTTGCTGTCTGGCTCTGAGAAGTCAGCAGGGGCCTTAGGTCAGGATCACATATCACAGACCAGAGGCAGATGCTGGGACCAGCTGGGACATGGGGACAGAAGACTTGGAGCCTGTGTCACTGTGGGTGGAGTAACAAATGCTTACAGTGCCATCTTAAGTGACTTCCTCTCTGGTATTTCTCCAGAGGATTCTCTAAAACTCTCTGCCCTACTTTTCTCTGATAAACAGCAGGACCAAAAGCATTTGTGTAAGAAAGGTTTTTTCCCCTAATAATTTACTTTTTTTATTCGGTTTACATCCCAATAACAGCCTTATTCCCTCCTCTCTTCCCACTCATACAAATCACTTCCTCCCTCCATTGCCCCCTTCTCCTATTGCCCCCTCCCCTTGGGTACCATGCTACCCTGGGAAATCTAGTCCTAACAGGATTTAAGAAGGTTATTTTAGCTCGAATTTCCAGTTCACAATATATTAACTAGAGGAAGACAGGACAGGTACTCAAGACAGGAACCTGAGGCAGAGAAAGAAGCAGAGACCACTGAGGAACCCTCCTTCCTGGTGTGCTTCCCTGGGCTTGCTAAGCTACTGTTCTTTTATGTTTTAAACGAGATAGAATCAATCACTTTCCCTTCCTTCCCTCCCTCCAACCTCCTCAATGTCCTCCTTTAGGTTAAAAGCGTCCTTTTCTTTGATTATTAATTATCATATACATATATAGATAACAATTCTAGGCAAGTAATTACTACTAGTTGGAGAACTAGCATCTCCTTATCAACTGTCTAATACAGCGTGGTCAATCCGGAAACCATATACACACTAACAAAAATAATCAGGTTGTATCTATATATTTTGCATACACACAACAGTCTTATATTTGAACTGTTTTTTTTCATTTTTTTTTTATTTTTGAGATTATAATATGATTCCATCATTTCTCCCTCCATTTTCCTCTTTTCAAGCTTTCCCATATCCCCTCCTTGCTCTCTTTCAAATTCATGGCTTCTTTTTCTTTTGTTATTGCTCTAGCAATCTTGTTTAAATATCCCAGGCTTCCTGCCTGAGAATGGCACTGCCCACAGTGGACTGAGCCTTCCCACACCGATCAGCAATCAAGAACACAGCCAAACAGGCTGATTAGATGGAGGCAGTTCCTCAACTGAGACTCCCCCTTTCCGAAACAGAGTCTATGACGCTCCCTGGAGGGCTTTCCCTCGGTCTTCACAGTTGTTCCATGCTTACGTGTCTTCCAAAACCCTCTGATTCAAATGTCAGTCTTTCCAGACACTTGCTTGCAGCTACACTGAGAATCCATGTTTTACCAACTACCCGGGTATCCCTTACCTTGACCCCTGAAATAAACTGGAAGGCAGCTGTTAACCTCATTTCCTGAGCACAGGCACACCAAGAGGCTTAGAGCAGTGCCAGAGTGAGCCTCTCTCTGAAAGAGGCCAGCTTCAGCTGGAGGATACACCCACCTCCCCCTAGCTGCTCCTAGGAATGCCCCTGTCCCCAGGCTTTGCCTGTATCACTCAAGTCTCTGCCTTGATTCGTGCAGGGTCTTCTCTTGCACAGTCTGCCTTGGCTTGCAGCTCACCAGACACTGGGCTCAGCCTTTCCCAGCTCCTATCACAGCCTCATCTTGTCTTGGTTACATCTAGGACTCCATTTTGAAATAAGGTCACAAAGACAGTTCTGACAGTTAGAACCTTAATAAGATATATTATTGCTGACACAACTCAACTATAATGGATTTAGGATTTTCTCTTCTTTAGTTTTTTTGTCCTATCTGAAGAGATTCTTTTGGTCCAAGGGAGTGTCTTCACCTCTTTCCCTGTCGCTGTCATGAAATGCCCTGACAAAAGCAAGTCAAGAAAGGGTTAACTTTAACTCACACTTCCATCCAGGTAAACTCCATCACAGCAGAGGAGTTACAGCAACATCAGGTTGAAGTAACTTTTCCTGTGATATCAACAGTCAGGAAGTACAGAGCAATGAATGCATGCATACACACATACACATACACACACACACACACACACACACACACACACCACGCAAACTTACACACACATGCACACTACTAGTCAACTCATTTTCCCTGATTTATATAGTACAAGATCCCACTCATATGTTAGATGAATCTTTGTACACCAACTAACGACAAAAATCGCCAGGCATGCCCAGAAGCTCATTTCTCAGTGATTCTAGATTTATCAAGTTGACAGTTACTACTAACCACCATAAGGGGATTTTGGTTTTGTATATGCTTGTGTGTTTTAAGATGGAGTCTCATGTAGCCCAGGCTACCCCACCCACCCAAATGTAGCCCAGGCTACTTCAAACTCACAATATAGATTAGGTTAGCCTTAAACTTCTAATCCCCCTGCTTCCATTTCCTGAGCATTAGGGTTATAAATATGTGCTACCATTCTTGACTGGAGACATAGGTCCTTATGGAACAAGTAGAAATTTATACAATTTAAGGGTTCAGAGGATTACCCAAGAAAATGAAAAAATACAACTGGATTACTCAGGGGTATCATAGTCTAAAGTTAGAATTGGAGGAACCTGAAGTTCCCCTCTTGCAGCCTGGTCTTTAGGATAAGCCAATCTCAAGGGGGTGATGATTCTGTTCTTTTTATGATTCTTAACACTCTTTCTAGCTAGCAGTTTGGGTCTACTTTAGTAAGTTGCTCCTAGCACAAATCACCTGACAATGAATGTTTATAAAACAAGCACACAATTCATTCAGGAATATGTGCTTGTCAAGAACATGTATTATATAAAGTCCTGAGAGTCACACAGCCCAACATCATTTATGTGTGGATTAACGGATCTCCTTTCCAGTTTTGAGTACCATAAACTAGATCTGCACTTTATCAGTTTGACAAGAAACCCAACTGTTATGCTCAATAAGCTAAAATTAGGATTTGCACAAACAACACTAGAGGCACCTAATAATGAACCTAGGGAAGAAGGTTAAGGCCTCTTATGAATGCAGTCTAATGAGATATCATGTACTTACTTAAAATATTAGGAAATCTTTGGTTGGTATGATTTCTTCTTGTGACTCCTTTGTATGGTTCTTTGTGGATGGCAAGATTGAGTTACAATCAGACAGTTGAGCATACCCTGAAGCTGAGCACAGAGAAGCAGCAGTCATTCCCAAGCTGTTGGGCATTCAGTGTGTCTATCACTTGGGCAGACTGGAAAGTGACCTCTGAACTAGCTGGTTTTTGTGTGTCAACTTAACAAAAGCTGGCATTATCACAGACAAAGGAGCCTCCCTTGAGGAAAGACCTCAAGGAGATCCAACTGTAAGGCATTTTCTCAACTAGTGATCAAGAGGGGAGAACCCAGTCCAATGTGGGTGGTGCCATCCTTGGGGTGGTACTCTTGAGTTCTACAAGAGAGTAGGCTGAGCAAGCCAGGGGAAGCAAGCCAGTAAGTAACATCCCTCCATGGCCTCTGCATCAGCTCCTGCTTCCTGCCTGTGTGAGTTCCAGTCCTGACTTCCTTTGGTGATGAGCAGCAATGTGGAAGTGTAACCTGAATAAACCCTTTCCTCCCCAACCTGCTTCTTGGTTATGATGTTTGTGCAGGAATAGAAACACTGACTATGACAACCCCCTTGTTTCTTTTTGGCATCTGAAGTCCCAACTAGAAAGATCCAAAGGCCAGGAGTAACATGAGATCAGGGCCACAGTCACCCAGAGATTTTATTTTTCTCAGATGTTACCCCAAGCGTGATCTGAAGGCCACCCTCAACAGGGACAGAATCTCTTGTGACTTCTCTGTGTCCCTTGTCCTCCTGCCAAGGCAACTGGTGTCTGAGGAGTCATTCCTAGAGCAAATATCCCAGGAGTAACTGACAGAAGCTTTCGGAGAGTGGGTCATGGCATGCTCTCTAAGCTGGCATACAGCCCTCCCAGAGGACCCATGAGGCTGTAGCTACAGTTAACAGCCTCTGCAGGCTGAATTTCCTCTTTCCCAAAAACCTCAGTCTACTAAGGCTATGAAGACCTGCTTTCTTATAGAACCCAGGACTGACCATTAGCCCAGGAATGGTACCACCCACCGTGGGATGGGCCCTCCCCTATTGATCACTAATTGATAAAAATGCCTTTCAATTGGGTCTTATGGAGACATTTCCTCCACCGAGACTTCTTCCTCTCTGATGACTCTATCTTGTGTCATATTGACACACAAAACCAGCCAGTGCATATAGAAACCTAATAAAATAGAACAATATGTATGTAGGTAGGTAGGTAGGTATACACATATATATCATTCTGTGTATATTCTATACATACTGTATATAGTCTACATAGGTATCTTCTATATATCAATAATATGTATTATTCTAATATACTAGGTATATGTCTATTATAGGTGTGTATATTCTACTATATTAGATATATATCATTATATAAGTATATGATATATCACTATATATACATATATATGTATATGTGTATGTGTGTGTGGCTTTCCTTGCCTATAGTTCCTCTCTTACCCTCCTCTTCCTTCCTTTTTTCTGTTTAATGTCTCATTTCAACTCTCCTCAGTCCATCCATAACTACACTCAATTTTCTCTTCCTGGGAAGATGAAATTCCATACACATATGGAATCATCAAATAATGAGGGACAAAGCCCCAACTAGACATCTCCTATCACCAAACTAAGCCTCCAGTTCTGGTACAACAGCTGCTTGATTGTTGCCGTCTGTTTAAGTTTGAGAAATACTACCAGGGGATGGGGTGCTCGGGGTTGGTACTGTAAACTGACTCACAACCCAGGTCTGGAGAGGTAGTATGGCCAGGTAGGAAACTCAGTACTGATATTTATAACTAACCCACCATCACGGCGAACTACCTTCTAAATTCCTGTGCATATACTCATAGACCAAAGAGTCTCTCATCCTTAACCAGAAAAAAACCCTTCTACATTAAACAATGATGAATATATAGATTCAGTTGCTACTTAAGATTCTGAGAACAAGTGACCGATGTGGTCCCTGGGCTAAGTGAGTCACATATACCACCTCTCATAACTCTCAACGGACACTGCAGAAATTATTTAAGAGCTGGAAGATAGGGTGAAAAGCTGCACGATGTCCTCCTCTAGATGGGTGCAGCCATCACAACCTTAAATCACAACCGTAGGTACCCACACTGAGCCCACACAAGACCAGCCCCATCATCCATTAGTCAAGGAAAGAGAAGTCTGTGGGGCCCAGCTCTTTACCTCTGAAGTACTGTCCATTGATAGTTTTTGAGAGGTGGAGTCAGCATCTTCAGCTGTATACCCACTGCTGATCCCACAAGCTCCCACGGATTGCTCCAAAGCCAAGGCCACACAGATAGCCCTGCTTAATCTCAATGGGTCACAAAATAAAATGAATAAATGTGAACTCAAGAAAAAGATTCGTGGGAGAAGGGAAAGTAAGGTGTGGAGAGAAGGAAAAGTGAACATGAACGGGGGTGGTCTGGCAGTGACAGAGCAGTCAGCATACATTGTGAACATATGTGACATTTTCTAAGAACAAATTCCAGTAATAATTTTATATAATTATTGTCTATCAATATATTAACATATAGAGGGGAGGAAGAATACTGAAAGTTTCAAGGAGAAGGTTATAAGTCACATGCAAAGGCAGAAACTGTAAAAATAACATCAGGTCTCATCATCCCCCAAAGCCAAGAAGCATGGAATGTTATATTTCACATCCTGACCCAGCAAAGTTATCTCTTTAAATGGACAGAGAAATAATAACATTTCAAGACAATTAAGGCAACTCATGACACCCAAGCCAGCAATAAGGAAAATACTTAGAGGAAAAATATAAATAAAAAAAAGAAAGTTGTATCACTGAGAGTATAGAAAACAAATTTTATGATAAGATTAAGAAACAATTGCTCAGAATTAATTCTCTATGGCTAACACAGCAAACCAGAATATCCCTAATACTAATAGAGGAGAAAAGAACTAGCCACGGTCCATTGGGTCAGACCAACCAACACTATCACGAGGAGTAAAGCCCTCTCAAGATACACTAAATGCAAATGCATTTGTACCAATTTCCATGAACCATTTAAAAGATGAAAACTACTAGGTTTAAAAAATGGGATCTATTCCATCGTCTATAAAGAACACGCCTCACTGGTAGAGACGTCCACAGACTGAGAGTCAAAAGATGGAAATAACACCAACCTATCAAACGAATGGACACCGAAAGCAAGCTGTGGACACAAGTCTTCTGTCTGATAAAGTAGAATTCAAATCAACACTAGTCAGAAGAGAAGGAGAATTCATGAAGGGAAGAAGTCACCAAGAACATATAAAATGCAAATACTTATGTACCAAATGTAGAAACCCCCATTTTATAGACACCGGCCAGAAGGTCAGATAGCTTCTGACACAATGACAATAAGGACATTTGTACCCATTTCCATCTCTAGCTGAGCCTTCTAAACTAGAATAAAGAAACATTACAACTGCACTCTACCATAGATGAATCAGATTTAACGTACAGCTTCAGATACTCCATCCACAGACACAGTGCACACGACTCTCCTAGCTGCCCACACAACCCTCTCTAAAGTTGGTCATGTAACAGGGCAAAAGGCAGACATTAACAAATACAAGAAAAACTGAACTAATTCTGTGTTTTCTCAGCTCATAAAAGAATAATAGATCTAGAAGTCAGCATCAAGGGGAACCCCAGAATTGCACAAAGTCTTAGAAACTGGATGATACAATTTTGAATGAACTGTGGGTCACTGTACAAATCAAAAGGTAAATTGTAAAATTCCTAAAATAAAATAAAAATGAGAGTAGAACTGGGATACAGCTAAGGTGGTTTTAAGAGAAGTTGCAGAGATAAAGACTTGTCTTAACATCTAGAAAGTTCTCAAATAAAAAATTTAATAATGCGTCTTGATGTTCTAGAAAAGCAACAAGAAGCCACACCCTAACTACCAAATGGTAATAAGTCATAAATGTAAATACAGTTGACAAAACAGACAGCACATCACACAGTTAAATGATGGACATGCGACCTCTCTGTAACAGGTGACCGATAGATGATCAGCAGACTGATAGATCTACAACAGATGATAGCTGTTTGTAGACAGATGGTAGGAAGGTAGTTAGACGGTATATGCAATAGATAGGTGATTGATAGATGGAAGATAGATTGATGTTAGATAAATAGATTGATAGATGATAGATAAGACAGATAAACAGACAGAGGATACAGTGAGAGAAACAGGGCAGGTGCTTTTGTTTGTATTCCTTTTGGAGGTTTTTTCATCAGTGTTGTTTGATTGAATAAGGAAGAAATATTTAAATGGATTTCACTTAATTTTTTTTTAACCCGGGCTGGAGAGATGACTCAGCAGTTAAGAGCACTGACTGCTCTTCCAGAGGTCCTGACTGCAATTCCCAGCAACCACATGGTGGCTCACAACCATCTGTAATGAGATCTGTCGCCCTCTTCTGGTGTCTGAAGACAGCTACAATGAACTCACACTCACATAAATAAAATAAAACTTAAAAAAAAAAGAGTAAAGTTTTAAAAAAACAGAAAAGAGTTCTTGACCTACAAATCACAGGGGGCTGTTTAAGAGCAGAGACACACTCTCCTGAAAGGAAGTCAGGTGACTCTTGGCATCTCTGTCAAAGACCATCAGAGGCGCAAATGAGCTTCCTACAGAGTTACCCTGCTTCTGTTTCTCAGTGTCACAGTGAGTCCTGGAACTTGCTCAGGTGACCCCTGCCGCTTCCCAGCAGCTGCTGCAGACACCACATCCAGGGTCCAGGCTGGGGAAAACTGCATGCAGAGTGTACTTTGAACACTATATTTCTATCAAAAATAGAATCTAGCCATGGAGAACCTCAAGACTCCGGGTGGGGGTGGGACAGCGAGCCTTATGTAGGCAGTGAGCATTGTGTGGCACTAACAAGGTGCTGACTCTGCAACGAGGGCGCTGTACTTGTGTGCTTGTTCAAGCACCCTGTGGGTAGAGATGACCATCTCCGTCCTGGGGTGGAGAGAACTGAGGTCCAGGAGGTTGTGGAGGCCACTGCATGGCCTCATGACTATAAAGCCCAGGACCAGTGCCAGTCCTGTGTTTCGTAACCTTTGCGCTTGTTCGGCTTGACTTCCTGGCTTTTATGCATGTGAGCACACTGTCACTCTCTTCAGACACATCAGAAGAGACGCATCGGATCCCATTACAAATGGTTGTAAGTCACCGTGTGGTTGCTGGGAATTGAACTCAGGACCTCTGAAAGAGCAGTCTTCCCCACCCCGACCCCTGAAGCTGAGGACCGAACCCAGGACCTTACACTTGCTAGGCAAGCGCTTTACCACTGTGCTGAATCTCCAATTCCTTTACTTCCTGTCTTAAAGGCTTTCTATGCATCAAGGAACACTGACTATATGAAGCCCCAACACAGGCTTTCATGTTCTACCCATCACAGGGACACTCCGTACACAATTCCCTTTTTCCTATTAGTCATAAGCAAACCTGTTTCTTTATCAGACCCCACACTGAAAAGGCACGATCCAAACAAGGAACAGGTGTGTGACTATTGCCCGTGACCTCTGCATGCACACCTACTCACAAGTGGGACAGCACTAATGTGCCTCCACAGCTCCTCCCAGGGGCCTAGCTGATGAAAGGAAGCTTGGAGTCACCTCCTAGCTCCCTCAGGAAAGCCTTCTACCTCTCCAGGTTGCAGGTGCCTTGTGGGTATAATGTATGACAGGCTCAGAAATGTCACTGTTACTGAGGGTCACCTGGGTTAAACAGAGGATGTACTGGAGAGCTCCACACTGGCTGTATTAACATTCGCTAATTAGTGATATTGTTAGAACCAGATCTCTGAGGAGGTGGGCTGATGAGGGCAGGATCTGAGGGTCCACTATGTATTACAGTAACACAGCAGGTTTCTGTGGTGCCCGAGAACTCCAAAGAAGAGGCAGGCACCCCTCTCACAATCCAGCCCTCCACTCAGTAGCTCTGTGCCGGATGTCCACTGAAACATACCTTTGCTTCCCTGCTTCTCGGAGCAGTGAAAGGGCTCTGCTCACCTCTGCTAAGCACATGTGCAGATGTGACCACGTCCCCAAGGTTCTTTGAGCCTTTATCAGTTGGGAGTTTTATCAGTTCCTGTATGAAAGCTGAGCACAAATCAAAAAAAGATAGAAACCCTGAGCTAGCACGAGCTGGGGCAGTCTCCACCGTGGCTGTTGACCTGATGGGAGTTTGTGTTCCCCTGGGCTGCTCTGTGCTGACATCAGCAGCAATTCCTCCCAGCTGGCACAATGACAAGCCAATAAAACAGATCACTAAGTGGAAAAGCTGGTGCTTCCTCAGCCTGTTTAAGCTGGTTCGGTGTGATTAGGCTATGCATGGCTCAGGCTCAAAAAAGAGAGAGGCTGAGTAAGATTGAGTGTCTGCTGTTTAAGGTGGATTGGACTGTCTGCTGTTTAAGGTGGATTGGACTGTCTGCTGTTTAAGGTGGATTTGACTGTCTGCTGTTTAAGATAGGTACAAGGTTTCAGACCTCGGGTCTAAGTAAAACACCATGCATCTTCAGCTACGTGAGCATCTTCTGCAAATTTCTTTCTCAGAGATTAGCAAAATTGGGAGCAATTGCTTGCTTGCTGTACAAGACAATTCCAGGCAAAATATTTGTAGAACATATGCAAAAAAAAAACGAAAGTGGGGCGTCTGGGAGCTCACAGAACCCATCTCTGGAATGAATGCTGGCCTACGTGTGGGGCCTACGGTGGAGGTGAGGAGAGTGCAGGGTGGAGGTGAGAAGAAGGCAGGGTGGAGGTGAGAAGAAGGCAGGGTGGAGGTGAGGAGAGGGCAGTGGAGGTGAGGAGAGGGCAGAGTGGAGGTAAGGAGAGGGCAGAGTGGAGGTAAGGAGAGGGCAGAGTGGAGGTAAGGAGAGGGCAGAGTGGAGGTGAGGAGAGGGCAGAGTGGAGGTGAGGAGAGGGCAGAGTGGAGGTGAGGAGAGTGCAGGGTGGAGGTGAGGAGAGTGCAGGGTGGAGGTGGAGGTGAGGAGAGGGCAGAGTGGAGGTGAGGAGAGGGCAGAGTGGAGGTGAGGAGAGGGCAGAGTGGAGGTGAGGAGAGGGCAGAGTGGAGGTGAGGAGAGGGAGTGGAGGTGAGGAGAGGGCAGAGTGGAGGTGAGGGAGAGGGTAGAGTGGAGGTGAGGGGAGGGCAGAGTGGAGGTTAGGAGAGGGCAGAGTGGAGGGGAGGAGAGTGCAGAGTGGAGGTGAGGAGAGGGGCAGAGTGGAGGTGAGGAGAGGGGCAGTGGAGGTGGGGAGAGGGCAGAGTGGAGGTGGGGAGAGGGCAGAGTGGAGGTGGGGAGGAGAATGCAGAGTGGAGGTGAGGAGAGGGCAGAGTGGAGGTGAGGAGGGCCATTCATTTTCTCTTGGTCTGGAAAAATGCCAATGGGACTTTTTGCTTACAGTTTCACACAGTCTGCCTGTGTCCTTCTGTTCAGATGCTGAAGCCCAAACCCCTAATGTGATAGTGTTGGGTGATTAAGTAATTAGGCATGAAGAGCAGAGACCGGGAATCAGAGCCACCAGGCTGGAGCTGGCTTCTTCTCTCACCACACCCTGCTGTGAGGACACAATGAGAAGACAGGCTGACAACCCAACAAGGGAGGGAGCCAGCCTTACCAGACACAGATCTGCTGCAGGCCTGGACTTCTCAGGTCCCATGATGGTACGAATCAGCAGCTGATGTTCAAACGATATAGTCTCCTGTCACATCTGTCGGTGATAGTTAATCTCAACTGTCAGGCTGGTTGCATTTAGAATCCCCCAGAGGCACACCTGTGAGTGAGTCTGAGCATGTTTCCAGAAGGGTCTACTGAAAGCCATCTTGGATGTGGGTGGTACCGTCCCACGGGTTGAGGTCCTAAGTGAATACCAAGATTCATCTCTGTTCCCTGCCCGGTACCTCAGTTCCTCCTGCCAAGCCTCCCAACACTGAGACTTTCCTGAAGTGTAAGACAAAAGCTCTACCTTCTAAACTGCTTTGGTTGGGTGTTTTCCCACTGGGATGAAGAAAATAACCAACACCCTGTCTAAAAGGACCCAGATGGTGAAGGGAGACACAGGTCTGAAGTGATCCTGTACAACGCAGAGCAAGAGGCTAGAGTACAGCACCCTCTTCTGGCCTCCACAGGAACTGCCACATGGTATTCGTACAAAACAGATGCACAGCACACACATAAATAAAAATTAGAACTTTAAAAAAATCATACCAAGACACTGTCTGATGCCAAGGGTCCTAGTTGTATCTGCTGCCATTGGCCAGGGAGAAGAGAAGACGCTAGCATGAGCAGATGTACCATGTCACCGTGACCTCACCTTGACCAATCTGGGAGCTGCAGCATGCCTATAGGAGGGACTGATGAAGACAAGTGTCCAGAGTGACCTTGAAATGGGTTGGGCCCACAGCCCTCAGGAAAGCCACTGGAAAGCCACAGCTGAGGTCTTACAGCATTGCAGCT
Organism: Rattus rattus; assembly: GCF_011064425.1. Lineage (NCBI taxonomy): Eukaryota > Metazoa > Chordata > Mammalia > Rodentia > Muridae > Rattus > Rattus rattus. The sequence continues at coordinate 200,840,249 of NC_046155.1, forward strand.
CCCTGTCTACTCTCTGCTTCCTGTGAGTTTTGCTGGTGACAGTTTTGAGGGACAGCTCATGTGGGTCACTTCACTGCAGAAACTGAGTCTGTCCTGACAGGAAGAGGTCATGAACCTCAAAAGATCACCAAGGAACTGATTCCTATGCAATAGCATTAGGGTCTCTATTACAAGCTGGAGTTCCCTCCCACCCACCCAACCCTGACACAGCAGAACAGGAAGGTAGGGCCCCGAGCCTAGTTTCAGGCAAGCATTTATAGAGGTAAGCAAACAAGCAAGGGGGTTCTAGCCTGGCACACATCTCATTGGGGTGGGGGGAGTCATAAGGCCTTTAACATAATTGGCTGGCCATGGGAGCCAAACCATAAACTTCTGTTTTCTTCCTGACTGATGGTTGTTAGGAAGCGAAATGCCAGAGGCAGGCTTGCAACCTGGGGGTGCAGATTTGTTGGGGAGTAACCTGGAAACTGGTGCCGAATGCTAGCTTGTTAGGTAACTAGCAAGTTCGACTTTAGGTTAAGTTCTCTAAGATGGAGTCTGGACCCAGGAGATCTGGCCTGTCAGGCCCTCTCTGGTGAGGCGTGTGAGCTTCCTGAGGCTTCTGGGGTGCTGCTGCCAAATGAGTAGCCCAAACAGTGGCGGCTTCTCCTCCCCTAGCTCTTACGCCAGGAGCCAAGGGTCTACCCATGCCCCCTAACCCTGGAGGGCAGGCCTCTGGTGTCTGCACCACAAGCTCTCACAGACTCCTTGGCTTATGACTGCACACTCCAGTTTCTGTTCTATCTACGCATGCTCCTCTGTGCCTGTGCCCTCTGAGTAAGATATTTTCTATAGATGGAAGATCCACCAAAAACAAGAAAATCCTGGAGTGTGTGCAGTGTTCCTTCTGCCTCTTTGGATCTTAGTCTGTCAGCACCAACAGTTCACAGTAAACAGCTGGACGCCCTCCCCGACATGCCATACAGATAACGGCAACCCTATGTTCACCACCTACCTCTATAGTGACCTCCAGGCCAGCTAAGGGTGTGTGTGTGTGTGTGTGTGTGTGTGTCTTAGGGTTTTACTTCTGTGAACAGACACCATGACCAAGGCAACTCTTATAAAGGACAACATTTAATTGGGGCTGGCTCACAGGTTCAGAGGTTCAGTCCATTATCATCAGGGCGAGAGCATGGCAGCATCCAGGCAGGCGTGGTGCAGGAGGAGCTGAGAGTTCTACATCTTCATCTGAAAGCAACTCAGGGAAGACCAGCTTCCAGGCAGCTAGAATGAGGGTTTTAAAGCCCACGCTCACAGTGACACACCTACTCTAACAAGGCTACACCCTGGGCCAAGCATATTCTAACCACCTCATTGTGTGTGCCTCTGTATGTGTCTGTCTGTGTGTCTGTGTATGTGTGACAGTGTGTGTGTCATCTGTGCTATGTGTATGTATGTGTGTTGTAGTGTATGTATTGTATGCGTGTGTCTGTGTGTGTATATGTATATGTTTGTATATATGTATATATGTGTATGAGTATATTGTGTGCTTGTATGTGCACATGCGCACACGCGCGCACACACACTGCACTGTAGCTCATGTTTGCAGGTCAGAGGATAACTTCCTCTGGGTTGTAAGCCTGGCCTTTAATGACTGGTCTATCTTTCTAGTCCACAGGAGATTGTGTTGTGGGGTGGATTTTTTCCTCAGATCATGGGGCTTTTATGGCAAGCATTTTACACTCTGACCCACAGTACTGGCCTAACAAGGCTTTTGAATAGCAAGGCTGTCTCAAACAAAGCAGAAACAATCTCACTGGACCTTGATTCTTCAGGGTCCGCTGTAACTTGACCCCTGGGCTCAACAGAAGAAAACCAAAAAATGCTACTTGTCCTTGACTGCTGGCTGCCTGCTTCACCCCCACTCTGACTCAACCACTTTCCTTATTTGACATTTATCCTGACATGGTGGCATGCTGCTTCCCCTCTGGACCTCCGCCTTCACCAGCTTTACAAGTGTTAAGCCTCTCTCAATCTCTGTGTGCACAGCTCATCACAGAGAAACAAGCCCAGGCGGAAGCTACCAACATCAGTAACAGCCAAGGGTGTGGCTGAGCTCATGGCTCCACGTTCACCCATGAAGTCAGACTCTAGGGACATTAGCACACATCACTCTAGAACCCCAAGGCCTCAGGGTGGTAGTGCCAGCTTAGAAGGGAAGGTCAACTCATAGGTAGCAATGAATATCCTAGTAAGAGCACCAGTGGAAGGGGAAGCCCTGGGTCCTGCTAAGACTGAACCCCCAGTGAACTAGACTGTTGCGGGGAGGGCGGCAATGGGGGGAGGGTGGGGAGGGGAACACCCATAAGGAAGGGGAGGGGGGAGGGGGATGTTTGCCCGGAAACCGGGAAAGGGAATAACACTCGAAATGTATATAAGAAATACTCCAGTTAATAAAAAAAAAAAGAAGAAGGGAAAGTCAAAAACAGCACTGAGGATCCCAGAGCTTCCAGTGAGATCACTTTGGACAAACTAAAGCAGAGAGACCTTGACGAAACCCATAGTGTTCAACAGGTCTGCCTGGCACACCCATGCCCACTGCCTCCCTAGAGCGCTTCTCCAGGTTACTCGACCCACTCTCCTGATGTCTGAGAGCACACAATCCACCCTTCCTATCTGGGGTTTCCCTTCCCAGTTCTTCCCCAGTCCTTCCCAACTACCCTCATGGGCCTCTTCCTGCAAGAACTACTGAAGACTTGTCTATCAGAAGAATCTGATAGACAGAGCCTTTCTCTCTCTGGGAGGCCATCAGCCCTGGATTGCATTGAAGAACATTTGCAAGTCTCCTCTCCCAGCAGGATGCAGACTCTGGAGACCAGGCTTCTCTGCAAGCCCTAGGATGTGTGCCAAGGAGAGCTCACTAAACACATGCTCTGAGTCCTTGACAACTGCATCCCTGGGAAGTAAAGAACACTCACATCCTCCCAACTCATTTTCTCTCCTGAATTATTCCCACCAGCAATGAGTTGCTTCTCACAACGCAGCTCTCCCTTCTTCCCCTCCCCCTCCATGTGCCTGCAACAGCAAAGGTCTGATGAATATGGAGAAGACACAGCAGCAGGCAGCCTCGGGCCTGATGAGGAGAAAGAGAGGGAGCCTTCAAGCAGTACCTCTCAGGAATAAATCAGCATTAACGGCATGTTAATCTACCCCTCTGTTAATGTATTCCACCGTGCTCTTGCAACCCCACCATTATGTCAGGAGTTCTGTGAGTTATGTTCTGCAGCAGCTTGCAAACCTTGTCCTGACCTTAGTGTAAATCAGGGAGCTATAAAACCCAAGGGAGCACAAAGGGAAATGAAATTGGAACACTTTGCAGGAAGGCCTGAAAAATGGGACACTCCCAAATTAAACGTAATGGAGGACCGGCCTGCCGTCACCCTGTCACTTACAAAACAAATCTTCCTTAAGGAAAAGATCAAGATGCACATAGAGTTTGAAGAAGATAATCTGCTAAATGGCTTTTACTGAAAATAAAGACAGAGGACCTTGGAAGCAAACTCACATTTGATTCCAGAAAACATTTTCGGCAGAGTCCCCTGCTCCAATGCAGAGACAGAAGATTATCTGGCAAGGCTCAGCCCTAGGGTAGAGTTGTTGAGCTTTGGAGGAGCCCCACTCAGTGATTGATACAGTTCTCCCAAAGCCCCAGTCACTTCTGGGGAATAGTTACAAAATGAGCAAGTAGGGTGCTCAACCCTCCATCTTCCTGTGGTTTCCCCCACCATCATGAATCTACCATGTTGTGATGCAGCCAGAGAGCCCTGACCTGAGGTCCACCTGACGGGCTGGCCAGCTTTAAGCCTCAAAACCATGAGCTAAATAAACCTCTTTTCTTTAACATTACTCAGCCTCAGGAATTTTTGTTACTGCAATAGAAAATTAGTTACTAATACCCCACACTCAGTTCTTGAATCTAATATATGCCTTGACTCAGTGCATCTTTGTAACAATTACGTCGGAGGTCACAGGACAGGACATTTGTGAAACAAAATCAAACAGCGCCTTTCCTCCCTGGCTCTTCCCTTTCCTCTGCACCAAAACCCAAAAGAGCATCTTGTCCAGTTTCCTGAGCACCCAGCCTCTCTCTCCCACTCTACTGCTGCTCGATTTTGCTTTTCCTTTCTCTCTGATTTTCCTTGTTGTTGCTTAACCAAGACCCAACATACCATATCCGGTGAAGTAAATTGCAGGACCTCTTGTACAAACATTAGTAAGGTTTCAGGACAATGAAGGGTCCTTGTGACCCCATTGGGGAGCGTGTGTCCAGGACCAAACCTATGTGCAGTACTTTTGTCCCACCTTGTACTATTGCCCACCAGCAGGAGCCTCCTGATCACCAAATCTGCATCTACCAAACATATCACCACAGCATCACCCAGGCACTGTCAGAGAAGAGCAACGTGCTGTTTCTGATCACTTGACTGGTCTCTCTCTCTCTCTCTCTCTCTCTCTCTCTCTCTCTCTCTCTCTCTCTCTCGTGAGTGTGTGTGTGTGTGTGTGTGTGTGTGTGTGTGTGTTTGTATCTACAGTTCAAATAATCCAGGCCTCACATATGCTAGTCAATTGCTCTACTGCTGAGCCACATCCCCTGCACTTACCCATTCTTAAATATGGCTTCCATGTCCCTGTGTCTATGGCTCCCCGTACTTGGAACATATTTCATCTCTTGTGGTAGTCGATCCTAATTATTAACTGGATCAAATCTGAAATCAAGGAAGACACACACCCGTAGGCAGGTTTGTAAAGGTATCTTCCAGAACGATTCACTGAGAAGGAAGGACCCTCCCCAGAGCTGACAGCACAGATAAAGGGCGGTCCAGGGGAAAACTGTTGGTTTGCCTGTTTGCCTTTGCCTGCTGCTGATGGGTGCATTTACCTTGACACAGCTCTGCTGCTGCCATCCTCAACTGACACTGACCCTTGTTTCACCAGCCTTCCAGTCGGCACTGAAGACCTGCACCTCTCCAGTAATCCTGCTGAGTCACCCCATCTCACCCTCTCCAATGTGCACGCAGCCATCTTTGAACAAAGATACATTGTGTATCACATAAGCCAATCTAGTAATTCCTCTCTGTAATGTATATCTAATCTATCGTTTCTGTTTCTCCAGAGAATGCTAACACAGCTTCCAATAGATAATCCCATCGCAGACTGAGAATGAGATTTTGAGGGACTTGTCTGTGACAAGATATGTTGCCAATGCCTTTTCTCTGAGCTCTGTCCACTCTTCTCTGATTTTGTGCGCAGTCTGAGGTCAAGTTTATCAATATGCAGATGGCTCTTCTCATGGCTGGCGTGGGGTTCAAATGCCATTTTTTTGAGATTTTAATGCAGACTACTCCATCTACATTTCAGTATTCACACTGCCTGGAAGATAAAAGTGCCTTCAGACTCTACCCCTGGCAAGCTGACCTTTAAATAGGCCAACTCTGGTATTTCACCCAGGAGACTTTTATGTCTCTATTACCAGAACAGCAATAACCTATGTGGAGCCACTGTCCAGCCTCAGTCCTGGCCTCTCCTCCAATGGCTGCACATTAGGGGATGCAGAAGCAGAGAGAATGAAGAGACAAGGACAGGAGGGCAGTAGAGAGGGGAGAGCCTCAGAAGGGGCAGCTTTCACACACGGACACAGCCAGTACTCGGCACAGGAGGGAAGGGAAGCCCTGAATCCAAATGGCACATGCTGCTTGAGCATCACACCAAAGGGTGGGACCAGCACTGAAAACAAAGCCAGGGCCTCTGAAGGGCAGCCACAGACCTGCAAGGTGGCTCAACTCTATGGAGCTCAGGCTCCCTGAACAGAAGGCTGGGTGGTTTCCTTTGTATCTAATTTGCCCAGTGGGCAGTCTCATGCCTCCTCTCCCACTGTGCACTGTTTAATTGACGTTTTTTATAGAATCCTCTTAATGCATGCCCCCTTTCCAAGAGCTGTTTTTCTATAACAACCTAAACCTTCAAAAAGTGTGAAGGAAACACTACCACCACCCTGGATGCTTCTGCAGCAGAAGAGAGAAGGTCTACCCTTGAACAAGCATCAAATTAGCAGATGTCTCTCTGTGTCACAAACATTTGCTGCAAACAGCCCCTGGGGCGGGGGCGGGGCTGCAGGAGTGCGGGATGCAACTATTTTTAACACAGATACAAGAGAACAACAGCATCTAATTTGGGGCTGCTCCTCAGTCTTGATGCTGAGGGCTGCTTTGAATAGAAGGAACACAAAAGGGAGATGCTGCCCTACTACCACTGTGAAGCAGGTCAAAGGTAGTAGTCAAACGGCTGTGTCACTTGTGTGCCCATTCCAGGAGGTCATGGCTGGGTTGCAGAACACTTTCCACCTGCCTTCTTTGTACGTGACATGGAAAAGGAAGTGTGTATGTTGGATGGCACTCGTGTATGGGGACACTCAGGCCAGTAAAAGGAAAAACCTTGCCATGAGGGGGAAATGGCTGGGAAGAAATGTGTCCACAGCCCCTCTACAAGGAGAAGCCAGGCCTTGAAGATGCCCTAAAGGAATGCGTTGATATGCAAACGCTTACATTACTTTGTAAGAATATAAAGAGATGACATTGGCCAGCGGTGCATGGAAGCTGTTCTTTCCCAAAGACAGACCTACAAATTATCAATTGTCCAAAGAGATAGATGATACCTTCCATAGCATCATACAAGTGTCTGCCTTACCCCTGCTGCTGAGCACAGCCTTTCTGTAAGGAAGAAGATGCATCAGCCATGCATCAATGAAGTCTGGAAGCAAGAAACACTGAAGAAGCTGGAGTCAAAAATATCTCCCCTTGCTATCTCTTCTTTCCTAGTATTCCAGGATATATGATCCACTGGCAGATCTCCAAAGGAAACAGAGCCACTCTGAAATGTCTTGGTTCTGGCTTTCCTCCCTGAAAAAGTAAGATGCCTTGAAGGTCTCCATCCACACCAAAGAACCTGTGTTCTATTGCCCTTTGTCAAGGGGAGTTGGATTCAGGCTCCATTACTTGAACACACACTGACTGATGAAAATTTGGGGCTTGCATTTGCAGAAAAAAATATTGATTCTCTAGCAATTTTTATTATCTGCACAAGAATGTTCCCTTTTCTGACCAGGAGTTTCATGCCTTCAACCGGCATCCATAAATTTCTGCAAACTGACCCTGAGTTTGTAAACAGTGCGACACCTTGAGCTGATAGTTTGAGATGGTCCTAGGGTTAGGGTTACCATTGCTGAGATGAAGCACCTTGACCAAGGCAACTTAGGGAGGAAAGGGTTTACATGTCCACATCACTGTTCATCATAGAAGGAAGTAAGAACAAGAATACGATCAGGGCAGGTACCTGGAGGCAGGAGTTGATGCAGAGGCCATGGAGGAGTGTCGCTGACTGGATGACACCGCATGGCTTCCTCACCCTGCTTTTTTATAGAACCCAGGAATACCAGCCTAGGGATGGCACCGCCCACAGTGGGCTGGGCCTTCCTACATCAAGCACTAATTAAGAAAATTCACTACAGGATTGTCTACAGCCCCATCTTGTGGAGATATTAGAAAATATCTCTCCTTCCTCTCAGATGACTTTAGCTTGTATCAAGCTGACATGAAACGATACAGCAGAGAGATGCTATTTTTCTCAAGGGTGTGAATATCACCCTGATATTAATTCTCAGGCAACAACTCCAAACAGCCGTCCTTCAGAGACTCTCTCCAACAGGGATTGGCCCAGCCAGAACAGAAACTTCATTCTCTAGGCCAACTTGGTAAGATGTGGTCATGTGACAAGTACAGACACTAATGATATGGCTGAAGTCTGGAGGGGACTCCTTACCAGAAGTCCTAAGGAGAGCTGATAAGGGTGCTCATGTCTTGTGTACATCTCTACCCTCCCTCCTGGGACCTACATGTGGTGACTGAAGCTACATGCCAGCCATAAGCACCAGAGCCTACTGGGTGGATGAACCATAACTGACTTATGCTGACATATGCAGCAAGAATACTAGAGGTGGAAATGCTTAACCAAGGAGGGACAGGAGGGAATGGGGAAACCCTAAATAAAAGAAAGACAGTGACCCTAAAGGAAGAGGGTGATCCTCAAGGAAGAGGAGACCCTAAAGGAAGGGCATGTGAAAAGCATAGGGGAATCTACTGTCTTCCAACCCAATTAAAAGTCTAATTGGAGAGAGAGTAGAACATCTGTAGTCTGAAAGAAAGGAAGGGAGGCCAGAGAGTAAAGGTTTAGGCAGAGATAGGGAAAGGGATGAAGAGAGAGGCAAGTGGAGATGGGTTAACCAAAACTAAAGATATGTTTTTAAAAGCCTTATAGATGCCCACCAATTAATAAGCTAATTTCAAAGTAAATTTTTTTTTAAACAAAGGAGGGGGATTTGAATAGAGGTACCAGACAACACCTAATCCATGTGTTAGTAAATGAAAATTATCAGTTCAAAGCACGGAATGTCTCCCTATAAGTTATCCATCTGTCTCAAAATAGCACCGACTGTTGCCATGCTGAGACCCTACTGCTAGAGACACCCTGTAGCTAAAGACACACACACTTTGGCTGCAGGACACAGGAAAATCAATCACAAACCCAGCGGGAAACGTCGTCCATGCTAGGCAGCTTTTGTAGTGAAGGAAGGTGTTGTTGAGGGCGTTCGGAGAGAGCAGACATCAGTGGTCTTACTCAGCACTGGACCATGCATGCCACAATACCAACACGCAGGCACGATGTGCCCACTGGGTCCAGCAGGGGCAGGAAAGGTTATAAGGCAACTCATAGCATTTTATTGAATCTGAGGTCTATTCAACAGGCAGGAAACCATTCCTAGTTCTACAAACCTGGCCAAAAGTCCATGGTGGGAGGTCACAGGCAGAACCTACTACTGTTACTTTGCTAAACCGCCATGTTGTCAAACAGCCTTCTAAACACTTCTGTTTAAACTCATAGGCCTGTGCAGGTCCCCACCTCGAACCCCATCAGAGAGGCTTCTCTGCGTGGTTGTCAGCAATCAATACAGAGGCTCATGGCTGCTCAAAGAGCTAAGAGGGAGTGCTCAGCCCTAAGTAGGGTATCTTTATTAACACTATGTCCCTCCCAACAAGGCTCAAGGAACACTGGAAAAGAGGAGACAGAAAAGACATAAACCTTCGGAGGACAGGGAAGGCCGGGGTCGCTGTGAAATGCTTTCTTCTGGGCATGGAATGGCAATCACATCGACAAACTCACAACCACTGTGCTTACAGGAATAAGACCTGCACACGATCAAGCCACCCGAAGTTCCAGAGAAGGTGGGTGTCGGGGAACGAGGCCCTACAACTAACCATGGAACTATGGGCAGTTGATAGCTGCTTGGGGAGGGAGGATCACTCCTTTGAGATGTGTCCATAAGTAGATTTTTTTTCCAGGTTCCAGGACAACCACAAGGCAGAGTGAGGAAGCTAAAAAGGGAAGCCGTGGGAGATTGAGACCCAAAAGCTGACCCCCAGTGACGCACCTCCTCCAATAAGGCCACACCTCCTTCCTAATCCTTCCCAAACTGAGGCCCACTCATTCAAGTCCATGAGTGTAGAGGGGAGCCATTCTCATTCAAGCCATGCAGGAAATGTGGGAGTAAACCAGACAGTACAAGTGATCAGAGTACATCATAAACAGACATGAATTTAGGAAGGAATAATGTATATAATATCATTGCACAACAACTTCAGATTTTCCATTAACAGTACCCGAATCTGGTCTCTGATGGCTGCCCAGAGTGAAACAGTACAAGGAGAAGATTCGAAACAGGAGGCCAATTTCTCAGTCAAGACTGGCATATGTCTGTATATTTACTGTGGCATGGTATTGCAGGAAAAGCAAAGCAGGCTTTTGGCTGCTGATAAGGGACAAGTTCAACAATACTGCCATTAACACATAGAGCTTAAGTAACAGGTCAGCTGTGGTAGCATTTTCCTAACTTGAACAGTAGACTGGCTATGGAAGTTCAGAGGGGAGATGAGAATACAAGACGTTCTCCCCACCATTTCTTCAACTCCTTATGAATCTTGCCTTCTTTCCAAAGACACTTTTTTGAACCATTAGGTTTTGTTTCTTTACAATAAGAAATGTAGAGGTTACTGGTTGCCAGTAGGAACAGAGGTACTTCTCCGTCCTGCAGAGGGCTTTACTCCAGAACTATATCCAGGAGGAAAGGAGGGGGAAGAAGTAAGCACACCCCAACTCCGTTGAGGCACAAGACTTGAGAATGTGTGTAGACTTCAGGGCGCCTCTCCCTTCGTAACATGCACATTCAGCTGGCTCTTCTCAGAGGCTCTGACTTAGCTCCTGCCACCATGTTAAAGCTTGTCCCCAGAGACACTCTTGTTGACATTGTCTGACAGGAGCCTCTGAATAGGGGCACCTGAATAGCATCAATGCAGCGCCCTTTCCTCTCATTTCCTGTTCTTTGGCAGACGCCCTGTAAGTACACAGCAAGAAGCCCTGCCCACAGGCTGGGTCCTTCATCTTAAACCTCCAAGTTCTCAGAACTGTTAGAAATGAGTTAGCAATTATTATTATCTGCACAAGAACGTTCCCTTTTCCGACCTGGAGTTTCACGCCTTGCTATGAAACTATGTGCTTCCTCACAGCTGCTCGGGTGAGAGTGCAGCCCTGTCTAGTTCAAGAAGGGCCTGAAGTAGAGAACCCAGGTAAAGTAATCACAGATCTTTACTAAGCAAGTGCTGGCTGGCTCACCTAAGGAAGTCAGTGGTGATGTATCACCCATCGTGGGTAATACGAAGTCACAGGGCTCAAAGGCAAGGTGGCAGAATGGCTGGCTCAGCTCCAACTGACCCTCCTCCCTGCCTAGCCCCTCTTGTCTCCAGGTTTGCTTGATATGGAAGAGTCACCTGATAGGTTATAGACCAAGTCAAGACCCACACAGGAAGTTGTTACTAAGCCACATGCTCTCAAGGAATTTGATCCACATGGGCTGGTGCTAGCATAAAGAGGCAGAACTGATGGGTGACTGAATCCTGTCAGACTCCATCTCCTGGCCTCTCACCTCCTAAGACCTTGGCTTAAGACAGGCTAGAGTTTTTCTAGTATAAAGGAACTTGGAAGAAAAGGGTGTAGAATGACTCCTGATGGGCTAATCTTTACATACATCGAAGAGAATTCACATAGTAAAACAGCCAATGTCAAGCTTAGGAGGAGGACAGAAGTAAAAAGAAAAGTCTCTGAGCCCCTCTGGGTCAGGACTGAAGTGGTCTGTAGTCTCAAAGCAGCAAGCACACACCCTTCAGTAGGCCATGGAACAAAGCAACACTACCAGCATCATTTTTTTCTCTTGTTCATCCTGGTGGGGTGCTCTGGTTGTCCAAAACAAATGCTCCTGCATTTTACAGGATTAGGAGCCCTCACAATTGTAAAGCTATAGGCAAGTCGGTGCTCCGCAGAAATATCCCCCCATAGCAGGATTAGTCCCCTTGGTCTGTCAAAGACATTGGGTGATTTGCATAAAATGTGCAATAATTACGTAAAAAATTACAGCACCTGGTTTGCAATTTTTAAAATGCCAAGGCCTTGAAAAATAGAAATACCCAAGCAATCGAGTAACCCAATTGTGCGTTTCATGGAGAGGACAGGAGGATTTCTCTGACAACACCCTGAGTTGTGAGGTACTGAAGAAATGGAGATAAGGGCCAGAGAAAGACCTGAGTCCAGGATGCCTATAGTCTTAGTCCAGCCATGTTAGAAAAGTTCTTCTTTAAGAACTGTAGAGACAAACATGTCACCAGGTCTGAGACTGAACAGCCAAACTCACATCCAGTGTCAGTGTCCTCCCTGGCTCAATCATTCAAGTATGTCAGCACCCTGTGTCCCTGCCCCTGCCCAGGTAACACCTCAGAATTCCTCCACCAGCAGCCAACACATGGGAGGTTTTCCTCACTTAAAGAGCATGCGTCAGGACTGAGCAGATGGCCCAGTGGTTAAAGCAGTTGAGCTGCTCTCCCAGGGACCCAAGTTCAGGTCCTCAAATGCATGTCAGGCAGCTCTCAACCACCTGTAATTCCAGATGCAATACCCTCTGGCCTCCGCATGCAGCTGCACACACATGGCACACATGGCCGGCAAACAGACACGCAGACGACACACACGTAAGAGTTTGAAATGATTCCAAGAGCCAAGTCAGCAAAGCATTTGATAAGTAAAATTACTTTTCAAAACATGATACTGTGGTTTAACATGGAATAAAAGATATTTAAAGAAGGAGGGCCCACTAAGGAAGAATCGGAGCCCTCTGCATAAGCAGCCATGCCCCTACGCCTGAGAGAACGCAGCAGTTTGGAGACTTGTTTTCAGAAAAGTCCTTCTGAGTAGTGGCTTCCACGGGTGTTTCTGTGCCTTTTAGGCAGATCAAAAGCAGCTCGGGACATTGACACACATCATCCCAGAAGATATGCCAGAGTGAGCTGGCTCCCAGGGCCTCAGCAAACAGGGTCCTCCTAATTAATTAGCAATGGTGACGTACCAGATCAATTAACACTAGCTGTTCTTGTCCGCCCATGACAGGCTGAGAAAACCTCCACCACCCAAAACAAGAGATTGAGGGTTTCCTCAATGCTTTTAGCAGCTCTAATTAGTAGCAGTTCCTGGCTTTCAGTGTTTAGTCTGAAAGCATGACAAAGCTTCATTAGGCTGGAGAGCCAGAGGCCAGCTCTCTAAGTCCCCCATGACCCTAGCCTCCAGCCAAGCCAGCCTCCCTCCTGGGCTGAACAGTCCTCAAATCAAGAAACTAGGAGTCTTCCGGGGTTGCCTAGGCTCCAGTGCCACATTTCATTCTCTAGGCACCAACACTGTGGACCGAAAGGACATGTAGAGCTGAACTAAAACAATTCATCAGCTCAGTGAATTACTGTGGACTTCACACAAAGATGCCTTGTGTTCAGTATTACAAAAGGGACCCAGACACAGAGCAAAGTCACCTGGGTCCCCTGGGAGGCCAGAGAAGACAGTGAAGATTTTTTATAAATGTTTTTAATTGAAATAGAATTACGTCACTTTCCCCCTCCAACCTTCCCTCCCTTCCTAGCCACCCTGCCTTGAACTCTTCCAGTCCCCTCCCACTCTGAAGGTGGAATAATCTCCTTTGATTATCTTTGCTATACACGTGTGTGGTGTGTGTGTGTGTGTGTGTGTGTGTGTGCGCGTGTGCGCGCGCGAGTGTACACGTGCATACACACACACACACACACACACACACACACACACACACACAGATGCACACATATATAAATTCGACCTGCTGAGTCTACCCTGATTGCAGTAGTGTTAGACCTGTATTAGAACACCGCACAGTGGCAGAGTGGCTCATCCCTATAATCTCAGCGCTTCAGAGGCTGAGGCAGGGGGATACTCACAAGTTCAAATCTAGGCTGGGCTATAGGCTGGCTATAGCTGTTCCCAGCCAGCTTGGGCTACTGAGTTTAGCACTGTCTCAAGAAGAAAAAAGATACCCTATAAATGTGTGTTATTTTATGTGTGAACTTGAAAAATATTAAATGTTTTCTCCACCAAAGAAAAGGAAAAAAGGAAGGAAAGAAAAAAGGAAAAGGAAAGGACTTGGTATACTCCTCTTTGCCGGAGAAAGTGGCACTCTGGTAGTCTGAAGACAGAAACATGCTTCCTAAGCCATTTTTTAAAACATGAATGTAAGTGCTGCAATTTTTCAATTATCTCCACTAATGCCAGAGAAGAGAGGCAGGTAATTCAAAATCAGAGACGCTAAAATGGTGCTTTGATTGGGCTAGGAAAGGCAATTTACATTTGCATTTGAATAAGAACAAGTCCTACTGCCGGAGAATATTTAATTACTGGGACCAAACAATAGAAGGCTCATTTGAGGATGCCCGAGTGTCCCTTCCTGCCCTTTTCTCAGGGTGGACCATTTCCTTTTAAGTAGGACATCTGGCAGCATGGCATCCTGGGTCCTGAACCCCATGTGTTGATTCAAGGGCTGAGCAGGTCTGAGTTAGCCAAGAACTTGGGAGAAGACAGTCATTTGTTTAATGGAACAGAAGTGTCTGAAGGTCATATGCACGCATCAGAAGCTGTACGGGCACGCCTGCCCTTGAGGGGAGCTATTATCTCTCTCCTGAGACTTCGTCACACCTTCTCAAGGGACTACACTCAAAGTAACCAAACAGGAACACAGCATGTCTTATGAAGACACCCCCATGCTGGCCTACAGGAACTTGTGCATAGAGTGGGAGGGACTCGCACCTCTACAGACTTCCCTCCAGAGGACTTCCCTTGTCTGGAACTGCATCTCCTATACTGTTTTTAATGAAGCAAGTCAGATTCATTAAGAAGAAACTTCGGCATAAATGCAAGCACTGAATTTAAGAATTTAAGGATTAAGATAGATGCTTAGTGAACTTGGAATTTATGCCCAAGTGTTGGCTTGCCAGAAGAGAGATGCCTTGCTAGTGATTCTGGAACAAGGACGGAACCAGTTTCCAAGAGCTCAGAGGTCTTAAAGTACCTGAACTTTAGGGATAGATGTTACCTCTCTAATCCAGGAACAACCTCACCTGCCAGCCAGGAAGTCTTCCATGAGAATTTGAGGACAAAAATCAAACATGTCAGCAGAAGAAGCCCCAAACTCTCATGGCCCAAAGGAAGAGAGAGGAGGCTGTGGTGAGGGAGAAGTGCAGTAACAAATGCCTGTAGTCAGAGCAGCTAGAAGGTGGGCGCGAGGTCAGGAGTTCTAACCATATGCAGCTACAGTGAGTCTGAGGCCTGAGCTTCTCATTTCAGAAACTTACTTGCCCTTGGCTTGTTTTTGGAACACATGTGATAGATAGATAGATAGATAGATAGATAGATAGATAGATAGATAGATAGATAGATAGATAGATAGATAGATAGATGATAGGTAGATAGATGATAGATAGATAGAAGATAGATAGATGATAGATAGATAGAAGATAGATGATAGATAGATAGATAGATAGATAGATAGATAGATAGATAGATAGATAGATGAGAGAGAGAGAGAGAGAGAGAGAGAGGATACTGAGAGGATTAACTGGGGATGAAGAGATGGGGAAGAAGAGAAGTAGTGGGTGGGTTAACCAAAACCTATGTTAACCAGCTAGTTAGTTGGCCAACTTCAAAATATAACTTTGAAAGAAGAGTTCAAATAGAACTAGCCTGCATGAGTGGGCGATGCTACTTCCAGAAGACATGGGCTATTACAAAAAATTAAGGTACTTACCTTTCTATGATCCAGAGGTCTCCAAAACAACACAGGTTACTGCCATTGCTTTCAGGTACACGGTGTGCTCAAGACACCATACGCCATACGCTTTGACTGTAGGACAGAAAGAAATTAATCTCAAACTTCCTCCATGCTGGTGAGCTTTCATGGTGCTGGAAAGTGCCAAGTAGACTGCTGGGAGGGTGTAGTCATTAATGGTCCTACCCAGAGCTGAACCTTGGATGCTGTAAGAGTGACCTGACAGTCACGCCGTATCCACTGGGGCAATAGTGGCACAGCTATTCCACTGAGCCTTTTCTGATTGGACCTGATCCCTGTTCAATGGGAGAGAATGCCATGCCTTGTCTCTAATCTTCATCAAATGTCTATGACAGGGAGGGCATAGGCCCTAGGACAAAATCTGTTATTATTATTTTGCTAACTAACCATACTGTCAAATTGCCTTCTAAATTTGTGTGCCTATACCCATAGACCTGAGCTGCTCTCCACCTTGGACATGCTTATCTTCTAAGCATGGCACAGTGGTTGTAATCAGGAACTCATCGACCAAAATCCTATCATAGATGGGTAGATCTTCAGGCCTCACTCCTTACAGAGGGAATGGGCATTGTAGTTTTGGAACTGTGCCCTGCCTCAACCTTGGTCTTCCACAGAGAATCTTCAGTCAACCTAAGTTCAGATGGCTCTAATCTGCTCCTCCAGACCCACTGTCTAGATAGAACAAAGGGGTTCCAAATCCTCCACCTGCCCAGTACCCATCTGTCACTTCAGAGCAGAGACAAGCCAGGCGCTTGCTGGTGTGGCTTCACTGTCTCTGACTTGCTCTGAACACCCAAGTTCACACTTAGCCCCTTATGGACTCATTTTCATTTTCCTCACATCCCTTATCCTCTATTCATCCAGCCTGGTCACACTAAGTCTTTTTGGCACGGCTCCATCAGAGTTCTACTTTCTTGGCTACCGGACCAAACACAAAATACAATGAAGCAAACACAAAGTGACTCCCTAAAACTCCAGAGGTGAAGTCCTGAGCTTTGGAACACAGCCAAGGAAGTTACTCTTTGTGCATCTAGACGTTTCCATCACTAGGCAGCAGGAGAACTTGCTGGACAATGTTGTTGTAAAATCATAAAATAAAAGAAAAGGCTTTCTTTTACCCCACTAGGTCCGGCACTGCAGTGCCCCAAGATATCTGGTAGACATCTTGCCAGAAACACACATCCCAACTCCATGGTGGCCCAGTGTCTCTGCCGCCACACACTCTCCCAAACTCAAATCGCCACAAGAAAGAACACACAACACAATAACCTCTGATCCAATTGATAAGATATGATTGCCCACCTAAACGTAAAAAGCCCTGTACACATCCATCCCTTAAGAACATTCATAACAACCTGTAAACACAGAGTAGAACCTTAACGTCAGCCTCCATGTTCTCTCCGAGGCTTCTCTCCTACCTCCTCCTGTCTCCTGTCCTTTCTGTCCCAGTCTCCTCCTCTTCCCTCAAACTTTTCTCCCGTCCATTCTTCCTTCTTGTCCAATGACAGGCCTCATTCTGTCTTGTACCTGCCTCACCTGTGACATCATCCCACAGGACAACACGCTGCTAACAGAAGGGTTTTCACCAACTTGAAGACAAGACATGAAATCAGGCATGCACTGCCCAGAATGTGACAGTCCATCATTGTACGGCCATGACCAACTCTCTCTCCAACTTACAAACAGATGTAGCCACATCTTAGAAACTTACAGAAATCCTGACAATAATGTCCTAAAATCCCTCAATAAAAATCTACCTAATAATATCACTTTTTGAAAGTGACAACTCAATAACCAATTCTTGTAATTTTAATTTTTCCAAACCTTATTTTTAATGATGGTTCTTAAATGCTTTAACCTCCCTTGTAGCCCACCACTCACCAGAGGTAATGGAAAAGAGAGGAAATGGGGGTGGGGGTAGTGGACCTGTTTAAAAAGGTTCTTTGGAGCAACTCCTGTCTATGTTGTCTGGAAATCAATAGTTCAGTTCACAAGTTAGCAGGCAGTGACAGCTCGGTCCACTGGCAAACACCTCACAGATACACCAGCAGTCCAGTTCAGTAGAGCGGGGTTAGCAACAGTGCTCACACAACCTAGTGGAGACAGCCAGGCCTGACTCAGGGTAGAGTCAGCTAGAGGGACCTGGACCAAATGTTCTCAGCTGTGCCTCTCTCTCAGAGAAGTGAAGATAGGGAAGATGAGAATCCCCCAAGTGTTGCACTCCTAGCTATATCAGCAAGCCAAGCTCTGTCTCCATTACTTCGTTGAGTCCTATTTATACCCTCCAAACATCACGTGCCCCCCCATATGCCTTGTCTCAGCACGGATCTTGCCTCAGCACGTGCATCCAATCAACCAAAAGCTGCCTGGTTCTTGCCCAGTGGTACCTGTGTCAGCATGCTCTGCTGTTGGGCACCAGAAGACCCC
This sequence comes from Rattus rattus, assembly GCF_011064425.1. Classification (NCBI taxonomy): domain Eukaryota; kingdom Metazoa; phylum Chordata; class Mammalia; order Rodentia; family Muridae; genus Rattus; species Rattus rattus. The sequence continues at coordinate 200,858,004 of NC_046155.1, forward strand.
GTGAAGAAAACATTGGCTGCAGGTGTGAATTCTCAGAGGCAATGGCTCCTAGAGCTCTGGAAATTTTAAGCAAGACTTTACAACATCCCTCTGAAGAAGAAAAAAAATGTTAATGCCAAGAAATGTGGGACCAGCAATTCAAAAGACAGGAGGGGAGAGTTTAGAGTTCAGAGAGGAATTTGGAAGACATCTATATATCCTCAGCATCCTCACTGCACAGCAGTGGGCTCATGCTTGCTTTCTTTCTTTCTTTTTTTTTCTTTCTGTTACTTATGCAGCTCCTGAAAGTGGCTCATGCTTTCTACCCCCTCTCTCTCCCTCGCTCTTTCCCTCCCCCACCTGCCTCAGCCTCCCCAGACTTGGGAAGACAGATCAACTACAAAGGTGATGTAAGTGACACACCTTGGGTCTGTACTTATAAAGACTCAGAAGGGAGCCAAGCATCACTGTCACACCAGAGCTAGCATGTGCAGCCAATGCAGGGACACCGAATATCCTTGAAATGGCCTGAGTGACACACGCCGAGCCTCAGCCAGTCAGGTAGAACAACTCACTAGGGACATAACAATGCAGAATCAAGTTTCCACAACAGTCAAAGAAATAATTCCACTGGAGTCCGGCTTGTTAACCAAAGAGTTCAGTGGAATGGCTTACAGGAGCACAGGCAACCCAGAGGCAGCTGCATCACTGCAAAGATGATCCATTAGGTGGATGTCTCATACATCCTCGGAGCTCCCCGCTCAACCTGCAGGCAGCTCCACTGGGGAAGAGTTTCTTCTCCCAGCAATTACTCACTGTTTGTAAAACCCTGTGTTGGCATTCTATCTAAGCTCCACCCCCACAGTTACCTGGCAATAGCCAGAACCGCCTGAGACTATGAAAGGGGCTTCTTGCCCCCTTCTCACTCTCTTGTTCTTTGCTCTCTTGCTCTTACTCTCCTCCCCTTGTCCCTTCTCTCCCCCTTCCCCTTTCCCCCTTCCCTCCACATGCTCATGGCCAACCTCTACTCCTCGCCTCTTCTACTCTTCTCTCTCTCGTCTCTCTCCCTTGTCTCATCCTTCCATTAAAACCTCTCCACGTGGAACCATGTTGGCCTGGTGTGGTTTGTCTGGACTCGAGCGGATATTTCTACCCCAACAGTGTGAACCATGTAACTCATGGTTCCTGAGCTTCATGAATGCATTGGCTTGGTTTCATGAGTCTTTTGAGCCTCCCTCCAAGAGAGAATTGTCAATTTGAAGGGAATAGCCACACAAGAGCAGACAGCTGCCTACTGCTTAGAGTGGACTCCATGTTTTCATGACTCTTACGGTTCCACCATTACAGCAGCAAGTGACAGGAAGGTCACAGTCCTATGAACATTGTCATAAATGTCAAGACTTCTTCCTGATGAGTGACAAAAGGGTCCTATCCGCTTCACTAAGTGTGAAGTCAGCAGTGTTCTAATGAGTGCACACTAGCTACTGAAACATTGATGTTATGGCATGCTTTCTGTCCCCAGACCTTGCCATCTCTCTTCCACATTGCATGCTAGTCAGTGTCCCTAACTCCAGTAAAGCCACTATAGTGGAGTAGAAAACAATGCACTGATGGTCCAGCTGCCAGCCCAGAGTGTGACTGTCTACACATTAGTTCCAGGTCCCCTTCCCACCCATGTAGGAAGCTGCTTCTACTATGTTACTTCAGTAATATTCCACAAGACTGGAAGCTCTCCATGTTCTAGCACCTTCCAAACCAATGAGGCACCCTCCACCCTCCAACCCCCTACCCCGTGCTTAGGTGAGGAAGTGACTGTCACTCCCACAGGATGATTGTCTTAGGAAGACTGTTCTTAGAAACATTGTAGGCCCACCACATTAGGACATCCAAAGCTGCTCTACAAGGGATTGACCTTCAGGATAGCCCAGAGCAACACTGCTTTGTATTCTAGCTCATTAAAGCACTGTTCCATTTGAAAGTCAAACAATGCAGCTTTGGAAAGCCACAGCAATCAGCAAGAGAAGCCACAGTGAGTGGACTGACCCACTTTAAAATAGTTCTTCATAATGAAGCCGGGTGAACCCCAATATATAGGATGCAGGGAAAATTCCACACTCAGAAACACATACAGATGTGTTCATCCACATGCACACATGCATACATACACACATGCATACAAAGGTCTAGATATTTGTGCACATACACGCACACACACTCATGGATGTGTGCACAATAAAGTATTCACATGCAAATGTAGGCACACACATACACTTAGGCATGACAAAAGATGTAAAACGCATGCATATCTGCACACTCACACTTAGGCACACTCACATACACAGCATGAGCAGTGTTGCTTCAGTACAGGGGAGGCTGTGCCTCAAACCTCAGTAACTCCATATTATAGCAATTATTTCTCTTTTCGTAGACAATGCCAGGAACCATGATCTTTCAGCTCCACTCTGTCAACATGCTACTCCCTGCTCCAAGGCAAGGACATCGAAATGCTGAAAAGACTCCATACATAAGAGAGTATCGCTGACTTTAAGGGGTACTGGAGAAGTGGGAGCCTATGACACTGAGTGAGCAATATTTCTGCTGTGGAGTTCTCGAACATCTAATTAGCCCCGGTCCCTAGTCTTCTTTGCTTTTAAGTCAAACTGTATAAGTTAACTTTGTGTTTGCACTTGCCTAAACAATTTCGTCCAGATTCTCTATCACGCATTCCTCTGGGTATTTCTGTGAGAGTGCTCTGTAACTGAGAGAAATCTGTCAATAAAGACTGGGTAAACCAGATGACCCTTCATGACAGAGGCTGTCTCACCTGATCAGCTAATGGCCTGGATTAAACAAAGGCTATGTTCTCCTGAGCAAAAAGGAATTCTGCAGCTGAGACGCCAAACAGCACTTTGTCTCTCCCTAATCATCTACAGCCTGGCAGCCCTTCCCAAACATTGTAGACTCAACAAATCCTTCATGGGTTCATGAAATAACTCCTTAAAAATAGTCTGTATGCCTTTTTCTACCCATGTGTGTTTCTCTGTCTGAGCTCTCTATGTATTTATAAGTGTAAATATGATAGATTATACTTAGATGATGATAGATGATAGATAGATAGATAGATAGATAGATAGATAGATAGATAGATAGATAGATAGATAGATAGATGATAGGTAGATTCTGGGTAACAGACAACACAGATAGACATCAGACAGATGACAGATAGATGGATGATAGACAGAGCACTTTCTAAGAGCTTTGTCATAGAAAGATACCATCAAATATATTTCCAAAATGTCTCCAGCGTGGGTTATGCAGTTAAATACCTGTAATATTGAAGGCCTGAAAATGATTATTCTTTCCTTCTCTTATACTCATTTCCACAAGCCAAATGGGCACCTGAGTGAATCCAGCAATAACCCAGGCTACACTTGGAGTACAGTTGTTTCCAGGCCACGTTTAAAGGTTCTTGACTAATGTATATTCATTGTATAAAGTAATGGGTTTATAATATATTCATTCAAGTATAGTGTGTACCATGACCACACTGGACCCCATTACTCAATCTGTCTCTCTTGCCCCACCTCCCTCCTCCTGCCAACCCCTGTCCTCTTCCCCACATAGCCCCCCTCTACCTTCCTGTCAACATATGTTTTCTAAGTTCTATGTACAAGAAAATTCATTCCCTGTAGGTCCCTCCCCTGATGGCCTCAGTCCACATCATAGATTCATATTTGTCTTAGGTGAGAAGCTGCTGTTGATCCCAGGTGACATCACTAAGCAAACACACCATGGTGCCCAGCACTGAGAAGGCAAAGGGACATCCTCCGCTTCAGTGGTCCTTACAACCTTTCTCTCCCCTCAGGCATGGGACACCGTAGACACATTCTCCGCACTTTGACCTGTTGTGACATTGTGCATTAACCATTTGTTCTCATATTTTAAATCTTTGGGGAGAATTTTTTTAAGATTAGTAGTTTGAGACATGTGGATATCACATGAAATTGAAATCTTGATATCCATAGATAGAATTCCATTGGCACATGGACATGACCATTCTTTTACATTTTGTCTCTGGTGGACTTTACACTGAGAGCAGAGCTAAGCAGCAGCCAAGACCAAGTAGGGGAAATTCCTGCTTCCTGGCCTTCTGCAGGGTGTTGGGGGCCCTGACCGAGTTACCCCCTCAGGCCATTCTCAATTTCCTTTTTCCATCTTTGCTAACAGAACTCTATAGAATTTGAAGGGCAGAAAAGTAAACTCAATAAATAGACTTCAAAGTTCCAGTTCCAAAAAAACGTATTCTGGAAACTCCTGATCCTCAGTCACTTTCAAAAAGTGAAAATTGGTGAAAACCAATTTCCAGGAAAATCAGAAGGAAATGGTAAACTAAGAATGTTTCTGAGAAAAAAAATAACACAACAACCTGGACTAACGAGCCTTCTTTTCAATAGCTTGTCGTCCTACAGGTGTGTGGGGTTCCTTTCTCTCATGGAATTTCATGGGACTTCAGGAAGAAATGGGATGGAGAGCCAAATGAAGCCATAAAATGCCCCGAGGATTTGTTCTGTTTTCAAGTGTAGTACTTGCCTCCTTCTCTGCTCTTTCCAGGGCTGTGTGTGTGTGTGTGTGTGTGTGTGTGTGTGTGTGTGTGTGTGTGTGTGTACATATATGTGTGGGTATGTGTATATATGTGTTATGTATATGTGTGTTTGTATATGCATTTATGTATTTGTGTGTATATGTATGTCTATGTGTATATGTATGTGTATGTGTGTGCATATGTGCATGCATATGTGTGTGTCTTAGGGTTGCATTTCTGTGAAGAGACACTATGATCAAGGCAAGTTTTATAAAGAAAAACATTTCATTGGGGCTGGCTTACAGTTTCAGAGGTTCATTTCGGAGGTCCATTATCATCTTCACAGGAAACATGGCAGTGTGCAGGCAGGTATGGTTCTAGAGGAGTACCATCTTGATCTGCAGGCAACAGAAGGGGACTGTCATTTGAGACAGTCAGGAGGGGGTCTGATTCTACAGTGGGCATAGCCTAAGCTTATGTATGAGATCTCAAAGCCCATCTACACAATGACACCTCGCCACTCCAACAAAGCCACACCTCCTAGTAGTGCATAGTAGTCCCTGTGGGCCAAGCATTCAAACACAATGCTACGGCAGCCAAACCTTGTGTGTGTGTGTGTGTGTGTGTGTGTAAAATCAAACCCAACTCTTAATCTTCTGCTGATTTATAAAAATACATAAGGCATGTGAGTTTATACTCACTTCCTTCTATAGGTTGTTGAAGGGCTCTGAATAAAAAGGAGAGAGATCCCATCATCCTCTAAAGCCACACCTCTATAGCTCACTCCTACAATTGAGGACATGAAGCTGGGCTCTACTGTGGGTGACAACATGTGGATAATAAGTCCGTCCAAATAGAGGAGTGATGAGCATATCCCATCCGATGCTTCCAGGAAAAGCCAAGAAAGACATATGGAGCAGGTGGTCTAGTGGAAAAGAGTCGTAGGAGCACTGAAGGGTTGAGTGCTGGGATGTGCCCTGACAGACGGACAGGAACCCTAAGCAATGCTCTAACCAAAGCCATCACCTTAGTGGAACTCAGAAGCAAGGGCTCCTCCTCAGCACTCTCCCGGAACCTGCTCTGCCTTTCCCTGACCACCCTCTTTAGGCACCTTGCCTCTCTCTTGCTTCAGTTTCTTGCCACCTTCAGGATCTTCCATAGGACCCCTCGTACTTTGACACCTGAGGGAACCACCTTGGCTGCACAAAAAATTCAACTACAGAGTCCTTTAACTACAGAGAAGAGTTTCTCTGGGTGCACCCACTGCCATTCACAGTGAAGTCTGATTAAAACTCAAGGGTGAAGGAAAGGAGCATACACCCCATGTCCCCCATGTCCCTGCTCCATGACCATTTGCACTTAATGAGGTATCCCCGGCCTCTTATGAGTTATTGCTCTTGTTGCCGACAGAGAATTCTTCCACGAGAAACTTAAGGGAGGAAGGGTTTGTGTTGGCTTATGGTGCAAGGGGATACAGTCCTTCAAAACAGGGTGACGGGACATGATGACTACTCATATGGTGTCTACACCTGTAGAGAGCTGCGACGTGCCGCGCCTCAAAGATGGCGCTGGTTTCCGCCTTCCACCCTCCCAACGGTGAGCGCTCCTTGCAGTAAACAAGTCCTTATTTGGCTATGTCTGCTTGGCCTGCTAGCTTCCGCATAGTGACAGCCTATCTACATGACCCATGTGGCTCACTAGGACTGGCCAGTGCTAGCTATTTAAGTGTGGTTGCAGGGCGTTCCCCGGGGGGGGAGAGAGAGAGAGAGAGAGAGAGTCAGGAGGGAGAGAGTCAGAAGAAGAGAGAGAGTCAGGAGAGTCAGAAGGGAGAGAGTCAGAACAGAGAGAGAGTCAGAAGAGAAAGAGAGTCAGAGGAGAGAGAGTCAGAGGAGAGAGAGTCAGAACAGAGAGAGTCAGAAGATTGTATCAAGGTTCCTGAGTAAAACTGCTTGAAGAAGATCTCCTGTGGTTGTGTCTTCCTTGCTGGTCGAGGTTGGGCAAGGCATACACCCAAGGCTATGACCCTGAATATGAAGTAGGCTCCAGCTGCACAACTCGAAGGCCCGACCCCTAATGACCTCTTCCAGTTGGCCTTACCTCCTAATGATCTGGAGACCATGTGTCAATCACACAAACAGGAAGAGAGGGAAAGAGAGGGAAAGAGAGGGAGAGAGAGACAGAGACAGAGACAGAGAGACAGAAACACACAGAGACAGAGACAGACACACAGAGAGAGACAGAGAGACAGAGAGAGACACACAGAGGGAGACACAGAGAGAGAGACAGAGAGACAGAGAGAAACACACAGAGAGACACGGAGAGACAGAGAGAGACAGAGACATAGAGACACACAGAGAGAAGGGGGGTGGATAAAGAGAGAGAGAAAATTAAAGGATGATCAGGTCAGAAGGAAATACATACTACCCTGTTACAGAAATTAAATTAAAAGAAACAAGCAAATCATGAGATAGACAGGAGAGCTACACGCATCATTGATTTGCCACCGAAATCAGCATGGGAGCTGTCAAGGCATGATATTAAAGTAGCTGCCATCCATCAAGGAGAAAAGACAAATTACCATGACCAAAAAGAAAATGGAAACTAATTCCGACCCATTTTGGAAGACTTGAAAGAAAATAAACAGTTTTACGATCCTATACTAAAGAAGGTTTTTCTGATTGGTCACCGAATTCTACGGGGACCACAGATAAATTCCCAGTATGAATATTTCTTTCTTTTTTTTTTTAGAATGCATTATATATGCATATATATATATGAAGTTATCAAAGAACAGAATTTGTCAATTAAAAAAAGACAGATCATATTAAGTGCTGATTAGAATGTAAAACAACTGGAACTTTCATACATTGGAGGTAGAAATGTAAACACAGAACAGCGTTGCTCTCTAAACATCCTGGAAGCTTCTAATAAAGTGACACACCCACTTTCACAAGACCTAGCCAGGGCTTATTTACCCACGGGAAATGAAAACGTGTGATCTAGCAAAACCTGCCTGCAGATGTGCATAGCAACTTTCCTATACATGCCCCCAACTATCCTTCCATGACCAAATGACCCAACAGCAATGCAGCTCAACTGTAGATCCTCACGCCTGGGATGGATCTCAATGGCATCATGGTCAGATGCCAGTTTTCAGTGGCCTACATGCATGATCTCACTACATGGCATTCTGGAGAAGTCATCACTAGGATGGTGGAGGGTGGATAGGACTTACTAGATACAGTATGAATATTTCAAATGTACATGTGACCAAAAAGTACCAGCAAAGGGGGGAAAGTGGGAAGAGGGACAGCAAACATGAGGTGAAGATTGCTATCCAGGACATCAGCCAAAAGCAACTCAGTGCTCAAGATGAAAATTTGCAAGGTCCAAAGTGTAAGAAAGAAAGAAATCTAGTACAATATTCTGACATAAACAGGTCTGGGACATAAACTGTCTGACAAACTTTATGTCTGGGACATAAAGTAACACGACAGCAGGAAAACATGTAAACCATGATCTTATTTACATGTTATAACAATGCCCAGGAGTTCTTTGTTCACATGGGGACATGGGGTGTATATCGGAAAAGCGTGTAAGTGTGTCTGAGCAGAGTAGAATGCTCATGTGCTATGAGTGCAAGAGAGTGTGTCTAGAGAATGTACAATCAAGAGAATGGTCTAGAAAGCAAGAATCTTGTATGTTTCTTCCAAGAAAGAAACTGGGCTGTCACCGTAAGGAGAAAACAGCAACATCTGTGCTTTGCTCTAAAGTGGGAATTGTTGATCGTGTCTGTAAATATGCGAATAGACTTCATTGTTAGAAATGTTTATGTCTTCAGTTAAACTTAGTATAATGTAGAGGTTTCCCATAAGGCCCCTGCCCCCACACCTGCCCAGCCTCCCCACTGCCAAGAACCTACACTCTTTACCATCTGTGTCATATAATTACGGATTTTATTGCTGTAAAGAGACACCTAGACCATGGCAACTCTTACAAAGTATTTTTTAATTTAATTTAATTTATGTACATTGGTGTTTTGACTGCAAGGATGACTGTGTGACAGTGTCTGATTCCCTGGAACAAGAGGTACAGACAGTTTTAAGCTGCCATGTGGGTACTGGCAATTGAACCCAAGTCCTCTGAGAAAGTAAACAGTGCTTGTAACCTCCGAGCCATCTCTCCAACCCTCAAAGGAAAACATTTTATTAGAATTGTCTTATAGGTACAGAGGTTTGGTCCATTGTCATCATGGCAGGAAGCATGGTGGCATACATGATGCCAGAGAAGGAGCTGAGAGTTCTACATATCAGTTGGTGGGCAGCAGGCAGAGAGTAAGCCACTGCTTTTAGCTTGAGCTTCTGAAACCTCAAAGCCCACCCCACCCCCAGCCCCTTTGACACAGGTCCTCCAACAAGGTCACACCCCCTATTAGAGCCACTCCCTGTGGACCTATGGAGGTCATTTTCATCCAAACCACCATAATCTGCAAGCCTACATGACACTCCTCTGTCACCTATGAGCTGCGGTCTACAGGATGGTCCTTTCTTGGTGTTGGGCGTTCTACATTCTATTGGACAAGGTTGTACTGACACTCATCCACTGCTGTAAAATCCTACAGAGTTTCCTCTGCCCTGTCTCCATTCTCCACTGAACTGATCCCTCCCTCCCTGACCTCCTGACAATCTTTGCTCTTTGCTTTTCATCACACCTGTGCCTTCTCCAGCATACCCACAAAATGAAAATTATAAAGCATACAGCACAAATATATACCTTAAGTAAATTACAAAACCCCAGAGCTCCAGTGTCCTGGTTACTTTTTTGTTACTATGATAAGATACGATGGCCAGGCAACTTGTAGAAGAAAGGGTTTATTTAGTCATGGTTGAAGAAGGATGAGTCCTTCACCATCACAGCGTGGAGGCAGGGGTAGCTGGAGCACCAAGCAGAGAGCTCACATCTTGAATCATAAGCAAGGAGTAGGAAGAGTGAACTCAAAAGTGCCCTTAATCCTCACAGCCCACCTCCAACTGTCTCACTTCCTTCAGCAAGGCCACACCTCCTAAACCTCTCCAAATATCACCTCTCCAGTATCACTCACTGGAGACCAAGTATTCAAATGTACGAGCCTATGGGGGACATCCTCATTCAAAGCACTACATCCAATATCTGGATCTGTTAATGAAACCAAAAACATATCTCTGAAGACAGTTGAAGGCTGCCAAGAAAAGAGCGGTGAACTCCCTAGAGCAAAGATCAAAGATGAGCTAGGGGGACCGAGAGAAAGAAGAATTGTCCATGGGGTAAGAGGACAGACCCAGAGCAGTGCCACTTGGTGTAAGCGCAGCGGTGTATTAGCCAGTAAGGCCAAGGACCAGCATTGGAGACGTCAAGGCAAGCTGCTTCAAGGCACCCAGAACACAGGAAATTTTCCTCTAAGACTTTTTTAAAAAAATAAGTTCATAATAGCGACAAAAATAGATGAAAGTTGTACGTAACAAAAACATTGGCATTCTAAAAAAAGGAAGCCGGGATAAATGTAGATTGTGTGTGGTTAGCCGAGGCAAAACATATCAAGGTTGACTTATTAAACCTTAAGGAAAAAATTCATTATTCTTTCATATTCTAGGAAGGGAGGTATCTGAACTAATTAAATACAGCACCTGGGGTTCTTGCAGGTTATAAACTCCAGCATAAAACTGCGTTCAACTCAAAGGAATCTAATTAACCACCAAGGACTTTGGGGGAGGGGTGTTAATTATGAAATGTTGTCAGGTCATTTGTAACAAGCTAGAGGAACTTCTAAAACCAAGGAGCACAGCTCTCCCACAGAGAGACAGGGATGCTGTTGGGACACGGTTTCCCCAGGACGGGTGATAGTGGAAGGTTTCTGCGTGGATTGTGGGATTGTGGGGAACAAAGGAGTAGTGTTTTGAACATGACGTGTCCATTCATGTGTCTGAACACCTGGTCCTTGGGTGGTGCTGCTTGGGGAGGTTATGGAGACTTTAGGAGGTGGAGCCTTGCTGGAGGAAACACGCCACTGGGGTGGGTGGGATTTGAGGGTTGATAGCCTGACCCCGCCTCCAGAAGTCTGTTTCCTGTCTGTGAATGAAAAGTGGTCTTCTGTTTTCCTGACAGCTGACCTGGCCTCACGCTCCCGATGTCCCACCTCCCTGTTCCCTGTGGAACACTAAGTCAAAATAAACCCTTTCTCCTCCTCTGAGTAGCTTTTGGTCAGGGTAATGTTATTATAGCTACTGATAAGTAAGTAGCACAGAGGACCAATACAGAAACATCGCTGATGTTTCCTCACAAGCATGGGACACAGCCGGTTTGGTTAATATCCTTGGGAAGACAGCCATGGTTTCACGCCTCTCTGGTGAAAAGAATAACTTAGTTAGAAAAGCTGTCTTAAATGAGGACAAGAAAAATGAAGAAACACAAAAATGACAGGGTCAAGCCTGGCTGTGGGAGGTAGCTTAACCGAAGGCAGAGATATATTGGCCAAGAGACAGCTGTGGTGCATAGAGAAGTCGAAGAAACTGGTCTGCCTGTGGGAGATGCCTTAGCCAAAGGCAGAGTTGCATGGGCCAAGAGATAGCTGTGCTACACAGAGAAGCCTAAAAAACTGGTCTAAAGCAGTTCCTCCAGGGTTGGGGAGAGGGTTCAGTCATGCTTCATAAGCATCTGTCCCTCAGAACCCTTGCAGTCCTAGTGTCACAGAAATGAGGACAGGCAGATTTCTGGAGCTCAGTGGCCAGCAAGCCTAGCCTAGTAGGAAATTTCCAGATTCCAGCTCAATAAGTAGATAGATAGATGACAGATAGATAGATAGGTAGATAGATAGATAGATAGATAGGAAGATAGGTAGATAGATAGATAGATAGATAGATAGATAGGAAGATAGGTAGACAGATGGATAGATAGACAGACAGACAGACAGACAGACAGACAGATAGATAGATAGATAGGAAGATAGGTAGACAGATGGATAGATAGATAGATAGATAGATAGATAGATAGATAGATAGATAGATAGATAGACAGATAAGTAAATAAATAATGAGTGTGCCTGAGAGATGATGCCATAGGGTGTCCTCTGGTCACCACACATACTGTGTGCCCATATTCATGTGAATATATATTCACATGTGTGCATGCACACATACACATACAAAAGCATAAGTAAATAAGACAGACCTCCAAAAAAACACAGTGAAAGTTATCATTATACAAGTGAAGTTTATCTCCTTCTGTGTAAACACTACCAGCTTACCACTTCCTAAACACTGAACAATGGCAAGGAGACCAGGAACTAGATTGTTTGACTCAATGCTGTCAACCATCTTCTAGACACGAGGCCTTTCTCAAATGTTAAAGGGCTCTAAGTGTTATGCTTAGAAACAGGGAGCCGTGATTGTAATTGGGACACTATTCATTGGGCCCTTCCACTCTTGCTGTCACATGTTCTGTGGGGGCAGATGTTACAGTCTGGATCACATGCATTCACAAGGTCAAGTCACCAACACCCATGTCAGTCAAGACCTGATGTTCTTGGATGCCTGGTCCTATCACCCAGACAACCCCGTTTGATTGTCCTTAACACTTATCCAACCACATCTCCCTGTAGCTAATGTGCACAGTGTTCAAAGCCAAAATCGGCCACCAGCCTGTGGCAGCTTCAGACCACACAAGAGCCTCTGTGTTTTGTATACTGATGTAAAAAGAGCCAATCTTAAGGCACCCAGGAGTCCCGTATCCATGGCAAGATTGAAGCTGGAGCAAGGGGAAAGTCCTCAGTCACTTTACCTTCAAGCTCTTTGGTGTAGCACCACCCAAATCTTGCCAATGCTTGCTGCCTCGTGTTTGTCTTGTGTGTTAGCTGGTGCAAGATCACAATAGTTAGGGAGTGTAACCAGCCGGTGTTGTGAAAGCTTTGTGACGCTGTGTGAAGAGAGCTCTCTGGGTTTCCCATTGTTAATTCTGTACTGGCAGAGACCTAAATGGTGCAGAATCTGTATTGTCATTTCTATGACCCCCTAGTCAGAGCCCTTCCTCACTAGCCTAGGGGCAATCTAGAATTGCATCTGATTGGCCGCAATAAAGAGGTGTGGGGAAAGGGGGGGGAGAGACTGGGAGAAGAAAGGAGATGAGGGGTTTCACCAGTGGACATGGAGGTTCCAGGATTAGTCAGGTTAAGCAAATAGCTGACTGGAAGACTGCCCTAGCTAAGAGGCCTAAGCTTTAAAATATGAACAAGCCTCTGGGACATTACCTATACCGCTGGTGAGTGGTGGGTCCGAAAGTCATGCTTTAAGCCCAGATTCCCTTCAATAAATTAATGGGCAAATAAAACATGGTACACACACACAATAAAATTTTATTCAGTCACAAAGAAAACTAAAATCATAGTTAAGGTAGGGAGACTGAAATTTATTACATTTTTTAAAAGCAATGCAGATTCAGAAAGACAGATATTATGTAATCGGCATCTCATATGCCTATTCTATACTTTAAATTTTATATGCATGTAGACATTTGCAAGGGGGTATAAATCACAAGACTAGAAAGGGGCAGGAAAGAGGGGAAGGCATCTTGGAGAGGGGTCAGGAAAGTGACTGGTAGGAAAGCCAAATGAAGCTACTGGTGGAGGAGCCCAGCTAGCAGAGCTGGGATTAGAGATGGGAGAGGGGGGAGGGAGGGAGGGCCCCACTGGTCATACACAGCCATCACCTTGTATGCTGATTGGAACAAAAGTACATCGTGTAATGTGTTGTTTATATTCAAATAAAACTATGGCTTAAGTTATAACAAATAAAAAGAAACAGAAAAGTTGTCATTTAAACAAAGTCTGCTGCAAATCACTTAATAGATAATGAATCCTGGGCTCACTCTAAACAATATGTAGTTTTGTAAACACTTTGGGAATATCTAAATTTAGGGAAAATTTCAGCTATGTTCCTCAACATTAGTTTTAAATTTTCTCCAAATAAAAAGTGTTTCATTTCCATAATGTAGAAAGAATTAAAGTCTCTTCTATTAATTACCTCCTTCTAATTTGCAGTCTTGCAAGTCACCATGGAGCTGCGTTGAGACGATGGCGACACCTGGAGGCCAGTGGTGAAACTGACCTGAAGTCCCTGGCCATGAGCCTTAGGGAACCATTTTCCAACAACTCACGGAAAATCCTCCCTTCTCCTTACAACAATCCTTTCCAAGGAAAAATAACTTTCCCAACCATTTCGACTTATGAATAAAATATTAATGTGTGTCTGTGCCCACAGCTAATATCAAGGTGCCAAGGGCAAGACAGCTGGCAGTGATCTAGAAATAGCACCAACTGCCAACCTCCGAGGCCCCTTCCTAGAGACCCAGAAACCTCATTTCCTAAACCGTAAACAGTTGGTGCATAGTCTCCAATCCATTTCTTAGTTGCTGTGGATGGAGTATCTTTACATCTAAATGCTTCATGTTCTTCTTAAAAAGAGTACAAAGTTATGCTGTGGCAAAAAAAAAAAAAAAAAAAAAACCCTTTCTGCTCGATGAGTCCCACACGTTAGTCCCAAACACCCATACCCCAACCCCATAATCCTTTGATCCTCTGAGATCTCAGCCACTCCCGAGGGACACTCCTGCCCAGGTGGGTTCCACACAGAACATGTCTCCTCATCGATGAAGAGCAGGTTGTGAGGACAGGGTATATCCACTCGGAGACTCCTGGGTGTGGGCAGATGTCTGGAAGTGAAGTGATGCCCAGACTTTACTCTCCTGTCCAGAGCTTGGTGTATGAAATTCCCTCTAAAATAAAGTCACAGGTTAGCCACCTTCTTGGGTGAAGAGGTCTTAGCTTGTGGGAGCAAGGGGCAGGTGTGAAGAACGACAGACAGTGTGAATCGCAGGGCAAGAACGGAGACCTCAAAGAGTATGGAACATTCGCTCCTGAGAGGAAGAAAGTGCACCAAAGCTGAGTCCAGCTGCTCACTGGCAGCCTGGGTAGAGAAATAGCGCCTCCCAGTGTCTCTGGCTTGCACCATCTGGATTTCAGCTTTGTTGGCTTTTCTCTCATGGTCCTGTGGTCTGTGTGTAGAAAAAACGGTCCATCCTTGGTCTTATTGCAGCAGCTGACCTCGGGTACTTGTTCCAGCATTCTACATTGCTTCCAGAAAATTCGGTAGCACATTCCAGCGTGTCTCTCACCTGTGATTTCTCACGTGGCTTTTGGAGGTGATCAGTGGAATTTAAGAAAAGATGAGTTCCCAAAGGCTCAGAATACCCAAGATTCAATTCACAGACCATATGAAGCTCAAGAACAAGGAAGACCAAAGTGTGGCTGCTTCAGACCTACTTAAAAGCAGAAACAAAATACTCAAGGGAGGAAATATGGAGACAAAGTGTAGAGCAGAGACTAAAGGAAAGGAGACTGCCCCTACCTGGGGAACCAGCCCATATACAGTCACCAAACCCAGACACTATTTCACATGCCAAGAAGTGCATGCTGACAGGAGCCTGATACAGCTGTCTCCTGAGAGGCTCTGCAGAGCCTGACAAATACAGAGGCAGATGCTCACAGCCAACCATTGAACTGAGAACGGCGTCCCCAATGGGAGGAGTTAGAGAAAGGACTGAAGGAGCTGAAGGGGTTTGCAACCCCATAAGAAGAGCAACAGTATCAAACCAGATCCCCTCGAGCTCCCAGACACTAAACCACCAACCAAAGAGTACACATGGAGCAATCCATGGCTCCAGCCACATATGTAGCAGAGGACATCAATGGGAGGAGAAGCCCTTGGTCCTGTGAAGGCTCATTTCCCCAGTGTAAGGGAATGCCAGGGCAGGGAGGCAGGAGCGGGGGGAGGAGCATCCTCATAGAAGCAGGGAAGGGGGAAAGGAATAGGGGGTTTCCTGGAGGGAAACCGGGAAAGGGGATAACATTTGAAATGTAAATTAAAAAAAATAGTCTCCCCCACCCCCGACCCCAATCCACCCTGTGACCAGCAAGGCACAGAAGAGGAGAGGCATGCTGAAAACAAGGTACAAGTGGTCACTTGGCAGGACATCAGCTGTGTTTAGGCCTGCTTCCCTGACAAGTGACTGGGACAGATATAACTTGGTGAAATGGGAAGGCTTCTCCCTGCTGTTCGCATGTGAAGCAAAGGCCTCTCTGTGCTCTTCCCCTTTTTTAATCCCATGGACACCCATGAAAGCTCACACAGCACATGCAATCTCACACAGGAATAGTCCAGTGAGCACAGGATATGATGAGTTGGCCAGCTAATGGAGAGGCACCCAGGTGAAGAAGGAGGAGATTAAAGCCATGACATCTAGCTAGTGACCTGTCACTCATGGCTGAGTCAGGTTATTCCCTTCTTACACATAGACACCTTCATGGGCACAGTGACTAAGACAAAGCAAGAGAGTAAGAGGAAGAGATCTCCCCACCCCCAACCCCTGAAAAAAAACACCTAAAAGGAGACCCTGTGGCTCCCCAGCACTGCTCTAAGCTCCAGGGTTAGTCACTGTGCCCTGGAAAAGACATAGGGAAAAGTGAATCTCCCTGACTCTTACCTTTTTGACACAAGACTCATTCGGTGTCCAAGACTGTCATGACAGTAGCTATTCCCAGGGAACACTTCTGCCACAAATAAGGGTAACAAAAAAAAGAAAAAAAAAGAAAAAAAAAAGTGTCTGTACTATCAGATTCCAGGCTGCTGCAGGAGGAACGGTGTACTGAGGCTAGCCCTCTGCTTCCATCCTGACTGCCTCCAAACTTCCTTCATAACATCCCAAGCCATGACGTAATCATCCCAAGCAGCAGTCACCGTGAGCTGCCTCCACCACAGGGCACAGCTTCTACGATACTCTTGTCCTAGCATGCGCTTGATTGAGCCATATGGTGATGTGTTGGGGCACAATTGCACTGTCACCCCAATGCCACTGAGTCACAATCAGCCAAGTTTCTTTCCTCATCAGTCCAAACAGCATTCCCAACCTCTGTTGCAGCCCGCAATCATGCTAAGTCACTCATGTACCAGCAGAGCTGTCTGCATCACTGTGCAGCCTCCGTGCTCCCAAGACTCATGATTATTATCTCAAGCTGCCTTTGTAACCATCCTGAGCCCATGGATGAGTCATTTGAATGAGAATGTCCCCTGTGGGCTCATGTGTTTGGATGCTTGGTCCCCAGTTAAAGGAACTGTTTGGGAAGGCTTAGGGGGTGTGGTCTTGGAAGAGGTATGTTACTGGGGCCTTGGACTTTGAGGTTTCAAAAGCCCATGTTAGTCCCAGTATCTTCCACTTCAACCCCACCGCACAAGTACTATGCTTGCCTTTCTGCCACCACGTTCTCGACCATGATGATAATGGACTCTAACCCTCTCAAACTATAAGCAAGCCCTCAATTAAATTTCGCTTAATTTGCCTTTGTCATAGTGTCTCCTCAGAGCAATGGAACAGTAACTAAGACACTACCTAATTGAGACCAGATGTGTGTCCTACACACTGGGCTTTCTATGGTCACAAACTTGCTTAGTAACTGAAGTACCACTGCCATGCATGAAATATCCACAATGCCCTCCATTCCCACACCTCCTTGTTCAATGCTACAATGGCCACATAGATACCCCACCCATGATGTTTCCCTCTCTAGCTCCTGGAGGAAAAAGTGCTTTCTCGCCGACTGCCACAAACACACTGAACGCAAACACATGGGTTACAGCTGTGTGATCCATAGTGAGTCATACTGCATCTCCCAGTCAGAGCCAGACCGACAGAGCTTACCAAAATGGCACCTAGGCTCATCCTTTTCAAATGTCACTTGCAAAAACAAGTCACCTCACGAAAGAGGCAGAAGGAACTGATCCAGTAAACACCCAGATCTCAAGGTGGAGACCAAAGAGGCACAAAGAGGCAAGGGAGTAAGACACCCATGTACGATGATTCCAACAGCGGGTCTCACAGGACATGGATGAGGTACAGAGCCAGTAATACAGAGGATCGCTGGAAGGAAGTGGAACAAAACTAAAGCCAACACAGACCTGGCTTAATGTCATCCCACAGGAGTAGGAAAACAACTCCAGATATAAATGAGAAGTTCAGCAAAGGCACTGGAATCCTGGAAAAGAACTCAACACATTTTTGAAAATAGCTCAATAAGCCAAAGTCATAGTGTTGAGAGCCTCAAAAAGAGTCTGAGTCAGGTCAAAGAAAGAACCTCTGAACTAAGGAAGACTGTAAAAATAAACCAGACAAACAAGAGGTGGGAAGAGAGGAGGAAGAGGCAGTGAGGAGAAGTCAGTGAACACACAGAGAGCCTTTGAGAAGTTTGACATGCTAAGCAAATACTCATGTTTTCATAGAACTTAAAGGGGAAATTTTAAAGTCCCTAAATAAATAAAATAAAATAATAGACAATGTGTTTTTAAGGAAATCATCTTATTATAATTAACTCACAAATACAAACATCACACTGCTGATTGAAGAAAACAGTTCCAATGCTCCCAACCTCAAACTAGCCCTCTCAGTGAGCTAGCATTCAGTCAGAACAGCTGTTGCAAAGCAATGGGGCTTTGCTTAGGGTTCTAGCCATTCACTGTCAGCTATATTTTTCTTCACTTCTGCAAGAAATGTTCTTAACCTTTGTGAATATATATACAATCAGAAACAGAGACCTATAGCATCCCAAATTGACATGATCACAAGAAAACTTTACCATGACATACAGCCAAACAGTCAAAGAAGATAGAAGAAGAGCAAGAGGAGGAGGAGGAGGAGGAGGAGGAGGAGGAGGAGGAGGAGGAAGAAGAAGAAGAAGAAGAAGAAGAAGAAGAAGAAGAAGAAGAAGAAGAAGAAGAAGAACTATAAAATCTCCAAGTCACATCCAAGACTATCACATAGACTGACAAAGTCCACCAGAAGTCACCTAGAAATAACAGTAATATATTCAGTACTCCTGTGTGAAACACACCCAAACTTCTGCTCATATCACCCCACCCATCCTCCCAATGCCGCCTGATTCGGGTGTCAGCCCCAGACACCCCCATCTGATGCAGCTCTTGACTCCTTTCCACCACAAGCCTGAGTTCTATCCAGAATCACACTTGACCTTGAGTTCTCTTGCTTCTTCAGCCCATGTGGACAGGACTATGAACAACCTCAGCACTGGCTTCAAAAGCATGAGGCCTCCCACAGCTTCCTGAGATTACCAGGATCTGTAACTAATCTTGCTTCTAGGCAGAAACTTGGAAGTCTGGGGTATTCCTCACAAACTAGGTACACTAATCTAGCTGCTGAACAAGTTGCCATTTCTCAAGGGCAGTATTGGGATAGAGATTCCCAGGGAAGACCTTGTCTCACCTCCTTGAGCCCACAGGCTTATAGCTCCCTTGGTGATTTCTGATGGTTTTTTTTCAACCTTTCTTTGTTTGGAATCAAGACTTCTCTCTTCATTAGCCATTTCATAAATGGAAGCTTCTGCTTCACCATGTCACTGGGATATTGACATTTTTTTAAGCCATAAATTGTATGCACTTAGTAATCAAAGAGACCGATACAGTCATAAGCTCTTGAGAAGTGGGGCTCATGCTACCTACATATTGTACATGTGTGAAAGAGAAATGTCACCCATAGGCTCAGATGTTTGAACACTTGGTTCCAAGATAATGGTTACCTGTAGTGAATACCCTGCATGAATTGCGCATATGACATAAAACATTAAAGTAAGTGTCAGGAAAATTTAAGTATAAAAGTGGACAGACAGGAGGATCAATAAAGGGCATAGAAGGAGTGACTATGGCCAACATATACTGCATGCATGTATAGAAGTGTCACAATGAGACTTTTTACTTTGTACAATTAACACAAGCTAATAAAAACATAACATGAAGTGAGAGAGCTCAGAGATTAGCATTTGTTGAATAAGATCCCCTGCTGGTCTGGTATGCTCTTAAATCTTACAAAATGTTAAAATTGTTATCTTCAGTAACTGTTAAAACTTGGGGGAAATGAGAGAGATTGCTCAGTGGTTAAATTCTTCTTTGGAGCAAATCCCATCTGCTTTGTCAGGAAATCAGCAGTTCAGCTCACAGGAGTCGGCAGCGGCAGCTCAAGCCACTGGCAAACACTGCACAGATATACCAGCAGTCCAGTCCAGTAGTGTCAGGATATTGATGGAAGGACCTAGGAGAAACAGCCAGGCCTCAGCTGAATTGGCATGAGTCAGCAGGAGGGCCTAGGACCAACAGGGACACCAGGAGAGGTTCTCTGCAGTGCCTCTCTCAGCAAAGATATGAGACCAACAAAGCATGGCAAAGCCATGACCCCACACTCTCCATTGAGTCCTATTTATACTCCCACCAAACATCATGTGTCCTCCGTGGGTCTTGCCTCACTATGTGTCTTGCTTCAGCACATGAGTCTGTCTTAGCAAAATTCCACATGACTCTGTATCAGCTGACATCACTCTGCCATTCAGCCTGAATTCACAGAAGTGGCAAGAAGACACCAGAACACCACCAGAAGTTTCTTGGTGTGTATCTCTCATGGAATTATTACAAGCAGAGCTCAGCTATACACGATAAGATAAACCAATACATGTGTGTCGTTAGTGAAGGATCCTTCATCACGTGTCCTTTCACACGCTTGGTTTAGCAAAACATCCTTTCACCTGTGTCCGCTTCAGCAAAATGTTCCTTCACATGTTTGCCCCAGCAAAACACCATCCAACACAACTGACTTTCCAAAGAAACCGTAAGTTTCCCTTCACCTCTCATAATCACTTCTAAACCTACTGCCAGAGTCCTAAGGAAAGCCAGTATCCCATCAACTTTACCTGAAGAGAAGACATATCTTACACTGTTGCACCTAAGTCATGTTGAGATTGACCCCAGCTGACATGCTACTTCATTATTTTAAATAATGTTGAAATACAATAGTGGCAAAACCCCTCCACGTATTTATATTTTTATAAATCTGTTATATGTTATTTTGGGTTGGTGCTAGAATTTTTCATCTAAGAACAAAGTTTCTCAGGTGCCTACTTACACATAAAATTCTGTGATTAAAGAATTTAAAACTCTCTTTTCCATGTAGAATAGAGGATTGTGGTCCTCACTATGTGGTCAACTAGCATGATGTTGGGCTCCTCTGGATAAAATTAAGACTGAAAAACCTAGGGGTAAAAATATTACAAGATAAAGGTGAGGCCAGAACTGTGATGGACATAAAAGTGGTGGACTTGGCCACACAAGAAGAAGGTACAATGGTATGCAAGGCCCAGTGGGTCCTCACTCAGCTTGCTGCCCACAGTTGTCAAGACAACAAGTCTGTATGGAAACTGTGGTGAGTCTGACCTCAGGTATAGGTGGCTATAGGAAGAGCATCATGGTCAGATATTCTGTGCTTATAAGGAATTGTGAAACAATAAACTTCTGGCAATCACCTGCACATCTTTCTCAGGACAGGTAAATTCCAAGTTCAAATAGGGATTGAGCAGGCTGAGTACTGATTTATCAAGGGGATACTGCAGAATGGAAATTGAATGTCCCTAGAAGGTCATATAGTACAAGCTTCACCTTCTGCCTAAGGTGCTATTGCAAACCAGTGAAACCATTGGGAGGTAAGACTAGTGGATTAAAGTTATTCGTTAAGAATGTACCCTTTAAGAGGATGCCAGGACACCAATCTTCCTCTCTTCTCTATTGCTTTCCAGATATCATGAGATAAGTAGCTTCACTCCATGAACTTCTTGGCATCCTGGTCTGCTTCCCAAAATCTCAAATGCATGAAGCTAGCTATACTAACTGATTTGTGTGCCAACTTGACACAAGCTAGAGTTATCACAGAGAAAGGAGCCTCCCTTGAGGAAATGCCTCTGTGAGACCCATCTGCAATTAGTGATTAAGGGGAGAGGGCTTATCTCATTGTGGGTGGTGCCATCCCTAGCCTGGTAGTCCTAGGTTCTATAAGAAAGCAAGCTGAGCAAGCCAGGGGAAGCCAGCCTCCCTCCCTCCATGGCCTCTGCATCAGCTCCTGCTTCCTGACCTGCTTGAGTTCCAGTCCTGACTTCCTTTGGTGATGAACTTCACTGTGGAAGTATAAGCTGAATAAATCCTTTCCTCCCCAACTTGCTTCTTGGTCATGATGTTTGTGCAGGAATAGAAACCCTGACTAAGACACTAGCTGATTATGGACTAAGTCTCAAAGGGTATGAATCAAAGTAAACCTTTCCTCCTTATAAGTTGTTTGCCTTGGGTATTTTGTCACAGTGGTGGAGAGCTGACTAATACTGGAGGTAACAACGGCCATGTTCCCTGTTGTTGAATATCTTACACAAAGCCTTACCCACCTCACTCTCTAAGACCTCTGAGGCTTCATTACTTGGGTAGAACTTTATCTGTGTGTGTAGCTGACAGTGTTATAAACATAATTAATAGTGGAAAGATGATTAAAGAATTAAATGATCTGAGGACATAGCTCCATGGTATAGCTATATCCTAACATGCACAAAGTCCACTTCAATTTTCAGTACCAAAATTTTTAAAGAATAAGATAAATATCAGAAGGAAAAATATACGAATAACAAACAAAACAAAAACAGGAAAGTCATTCTGTTGGAGGAGTATGAATCCAGAAGGAAGAAATAAGTGGCAAATATGAAACGGAAATAACAAGGGGAAAGTAACTTCTGAACTAAATCCAAATAAAGCAAGTTCAGAGGGAAGGAACGAAAATAAATCAGGACTCATAAATGTTTGTAGAAATAAAATATAAACACCTAAGAACTTTATTTTAAAATGAAATAGTTCCTATTGGAAAAAGCCCATAGAGGGACAAAGAGGAGCATAAATCAAACAAATTTTAATGAAAATTTAAAATATTAAAGGTAAAAATCTGTTAAGTCTACAAATGAAGTCTGTCTGCTTCACTCTCAATGCAGCAAGGATGGGGATGTGGTTGATGCTAGAGTTTTTATCAACAGTAGATATAAGAAAAAAGTGATTGGTGTTTTAAAACTGTCAGCAGCCTTAAAGTGTTGCATCTAGCCCAACCATCATTATAAAAAAAATACCACGTCATTTACAAGACTCCAGGGGATCTGCCACCCAGAGGTCCATATTGACAAGAGGTTTAGATGAATCGCTTACAAGTAAGAATCAAAAACCATGAGTTGTTGCAAGTGACCTAGAATGTTGCATTACATTTATTTCATCCTGGTCATGTTTGCTGTTCTCTTTATTAAAACTCAAGAGGAACAAAGAAAAGGATAAAATATATCCCAAATAATATGTGGTTAATAACACAGATCCTCACTATCGAACTTGGTAGCCATCAGCCTCATGAGGCTACTAAATTTACATTTGAATATATTCAAGCTAAATAAAATTCTAGAACCTGTTCCTCCAATCTCACTAACTATACTTCTTACTCCTATGTGTCTACCAGCATCTACATTACTTAACATCACATTTCCATCATCAGACAAGGCACTACCAGACAGCCACAGAAAACATCAGTATGATAAAAAAGTGCTAGAGTATGACCACTGACTATAAGGGCAGGTGTATGTTCAGTCTTTGTCATGATAACAAACAAACAAACAACAACAACAACAAAATACTGAGATGAGGCAAGCAAAATAATAAATCCAAATGGTAGAAGTAATGTACTCTACCACCAATTACAGTAAACATAAATATACTTGTATTTTAAAAGCAAAGATTTGAAGGATTTCAGAGGCACAGGCATAACTCATCCATCCTTGCTTACAAAAGAATGTAAAAAATGCTTTACTGCATTGGTTCAACCGTGTGAAACTGCCATTTTTGTACGTCAATAAAGAACATATTTTATCAGTTTTCTCTAGACAAATTAGAAATTTTTCTCAGGGGCACATTTATAACAACCAACCATGAGTGAAAGTATGTTTACTGCTCAGTTAGCTGTGGGAACCTAAGAGAGTGAAGCCTAAAATGAAGTAAACTAAAGTCTCGTGCAATAGTCAACTTTATTCAGAGCATCAGGCAATTTATACTCTGAAGGTTAAGAAGAATCTCGTAAGTAACATGTTTAATCACAAAGACAAGCCACATGTGACAAAAAACATATCTTTCTGTAGAGTCATGTCACCAACAACTCAAGTAAACCCACTCCTGTCTGCCATACCTGGGAGGAACATAAAAACACCCTCCAAAAATAATTCCATATATTTGAAGGAAGGAGAATCTTGTTTTCTTGGCGTTTTTTCATGATCACTGAGAATTCTCACACGATTGAATCCTTGGACTGTGTTCCAACAATTGCTGACTGAGAAGAGCACAGACAAGGGCATGCTTGGTAGATCGATCTTCTTTACTCACTCAAGTCCCAGAAGCTCAAGCAGGAAGCTCTTGGGATCATCAAACCCACCCTCCCTCCATAGAAGAGGTGATACTCACAGGAACTTTGTAATTTCCTAAAAACTAAACATCACTCCAAGGTCCATGCCAAAGGCTTGGCCACACCCTGCCCAACTCTCCACCTCTCATTTCCATGAATTCACACAAACTGACTGCACAATACCAAGGCTGGTCTGGTATGGCTGTGCTTAAATGGAACTTTTCTTATTTTATAAGGTTTTAGCTAGATCCAAAGAGTGATGAGTATACCTTCATTCTAAAAGGTAGCACTGGGCACATCTTGGCTGAACTTGCTAGGAAAAAAAAAAAAAAGAAAGAAAACAATCCCAGAATCAGTGTGGCCAGCTAGTTCTTGACCCCATCACTCACCTCCAGAGATGACCAGAGACATACAAAGGGACCTCAGAATGTGGGGTGTGTTCAGTGTGGAAGGATGTGGCTTCTCCTCCATCTAAAGACCCATCAGGGAGGCCCAAGGAATCACTCTAAGAGGCTAAGGTGCCTGCAGGAGGTCTTTGGAGGCCTCCCCTGGCTGTAGTTTCACCACTTGGGGCCACAGGAATGACTAAGATCTCTGTATGGCTCTGTCTCCCAACAAGTTTTCTAAAAACTACAATTGAGTCACAATAATTAAATTCTTGCCTTTCTGGTTTGTCTTTTTTTTTTTTTTTCATTCTCACCAATTTATGTACTTTTCCCCCAGAACAAATTAATTGGTTCCAAAAATAGTTCATTAGAGAAAAACAACAAAGAAAAGTCAATACATTTTTGCATGTAAAAGGGCCCTGAAACTTATAAATATTTCCCAAATCATGTCTATCAAAAAGACTTTTTAAATTACTTCTCTGTTTAAAAGGTCCTGGACTATGACTTTATTATGTGCTGTGACTACAAGATAAGGAACACATCGCCCTCACTAATCAAGTTCTGTTCATAACTACATTCGATGTTCAACCTCGATTTGTTGGGTCCCAACAGGAGGCGAGCTACTCTGTGCCAGTGAAGCACTGGACAGAGCTATGTTGCTCACATGACAGCCAAATTGACTTTCTCTGGTCCTTGGCAGCACTTCATGCAAGGACCAAACACTCTGCTTTACTGGATCTGTAGGACACCTCAACCAAGGGCTGATGCCAGAGGCTCAGATGGCTCACTGGAGCCACTGGTTCCACAAAGGCAACCAAATAGTGTCCTAGCCCCACATATGCAAAGCAGACCAGTGCTTCCATATACTTCCCTGCACACTGGGCATGGTTAGTTTTAATTATTAACTTGACGCAACCCAGAGTTACCTGGGAAAAGCACCCTGTGAGGGACTGTCAAGATCAGGTTGGTCTGTGAGCATGCTTATGAGGGATGTTTTTCTTAGCTGGGTTAATTGATGAGGGAAGACCCAGTCCATTGTGGGCAACACCATCCCCTAGTCTTGAGCCTTGAATTGTATGAGAGCAAAGAATTCAAGCTGAGAACAGATGTGTGTGTATTCATTTTTCTGTGTTCCTGATTGTGTTTGTGGCATAATGTGCTTGCTTCAAGTTCCTGACACCTTGACTTCTCAAGAAAGATGGGTTAACCAGGAATTGTAAACTGAATAAATTCCTTCTCCCCTAAGTTGCGCTTTTTCATAATCTTTTGTCACAGCACAGAAACGAAGCTGGAAACATCGCAGCAGGTGCTTTGGTATTCAACTCACATCTCAGGACATGCAATGACTTTGGGGTTCAAGTTCCCAACTTTTCTTCCTGTTGGTCCCTCCACAGTGCATAGGTTTTCCAGTCTTTAAATAGGCTCACATCCTACAAGACCCTCAGACTGGAGCTATCAGTCTGTAGATAAGTTTCATGTGACTCTCATCCCCTAGCTACCATTTCCAAGTCTTCTTTGACTCTGTCCCTTTCCACTAATGATGTCCCGAAGCAGATTAGCCACTTTACCTAAGGCATGATGTATTCTACATGTCTCCTGGGGGTTAAATCAACTATAGTAGCAGGAATCATGGCAGCTAGCACTCCTGCCTACAGTGTCCTCAAAGCTCTTTCCACTTAGTCTTCAAACTCTAACAACTAGACACTCGCTGGGGTTCTTACCAGGGCCACCTTTGTTTTGCAGATGGGAGAATTTAAACTGCAGCAGGTCCAGGTAGTAGAATCGGACATAGGAATTTGGGGCTCAGAAAATGTGGGTGCATAGCTACATTCATGCTACCTCCTTACCTCCCTCAAAACTTTAGCTCCCAAAAGATGATATTCTCACTAATGTGTCTAGGACTGTACACGTAACTGTATGACTAGAGCAATGAAAGAAAAGCAATCAAGAAAGCCTGGAAACCACAGTGACCGCCTGATATAGTGGTGCTTTCACCTCGGGGTGAGTGAGACTAACAACTGTCTAACTGAGCCTAGGGCTCACTTGTTAGAATGGGATTCGTACCTGGTACTACATATCCAGCCAACTACCTGCAGCTAGAAATGCCATGGACCAAGGGGAGAACCTACCACTGCCGTTTTTTCAAGCCAATATCATTTCTAAATTGTATTTTAAATTCTAAACCGTATTCTGAATACTGATCCTTATACCAATAGATAAGTATTAGTCTCATCCCTCCTCAAAGAAGCGTCTTTGTAGATGGAGTAGATGCAGACCATTACAGGAACTCACGGCTAGTCCAAATGCAGAGAATAAATGGCTATGGTGTCACTGCGCCCAGAGTAAGCCTACACCTACATCTCAGGGGAAATTGCAGAACACAGGGACAGAAAGACTGTTACAGCCAGAGGACTGGGCTGCCTGCTGCTGGACAGCATCCTCTAGACATGATAGGTGTAAGCTGATGTCATTATTCAGGTGAAGGCAGGTACAGGATGGGATGAGGACTGTCATTGGACAAGAAGGAAGGATGGGTGGGAGAAAATTTTAGAGAGGAGACTGGAGCGAGAGAGAGCTGCAAGAGAAGCAACATGGACGCAAATGTAAATGATCCTCGCAGTGTATCTTTACATAGATACAGGTTGTTATGAAGATTCTTAAGGGATGGATGTGTACAGGATTTTGTGTGTCTAGATGAACAAACTATCTTATCTAAGTGGGCAGTTTATATCCTTACCAATTGGTTGTAAATTAAATCTGTGGCTGTATTGTATATTGAGCATTTAACACATAAATCTGGTTGCTGGGTTACAGTCTGTTGAGTTATGTCTTTATTAGATTGTTGGGAGAGTGAACAGAGTCTGACAGGAAGCTGTGCTAGGCTACAGAATGCTTGGGGCTAGCATGGAAAGGCAGAGTGGGAACTCACAAGAGCACCTTTTTAATTTTATCACCACAGATAGTGAAGATGAACCCATGAAATCTCAACAACATGGTTACCTAAACAAGACCTGAAAGACCACACCAGTTGTCATGCTAACAAGGAAGGAGAAATTTCACAAAGTCCAAACTTAGATTAAAAAGCTAAAGGCAAATATTGACAATTAAGACAAGAATTCATTTACTCTAGGGATAAGACCCCTAATCCCAAACAATCTGCTTGAAACACACACTTTGTATATTAATAATAATAATAATAATAATAATAATAATAATAATAATAATAATAATAATAAAGTAGTCATGAATTTGGGAGGGAGTGGGAAGACATGGGAGGAGTTGAAGAAGGACAGGGAAGGGGTAGAAATTATACAAGTATAGTCAATGCTCATGTATGAAAGTATCAAAAACAATAAAAATTTCCAGAGGAGGAGGAGGAAGAAAGCATCATAAATGTCAAGGAAAAGCACATCAGAAAGGTACCTGTTGACTGATGACTTTGGAACGTGTCTGATTCTTGTTTGCCAAGTATAAATTCATAGCGACATTTAGGTAAAAAGAAAGTTTTGACATAAGCAAAGGCCATCAGTGTATACTAAAAACCGAATGACCAAAGATCCTGAAGAACGAGATAACCAAATAAGGACAACGTTTACGCACAGCCTCCCTCCCAGCTGTTACAGAATGACAAACATAACTCTTCCTTGGTGAGAACCGACCATGGCCACTTAGATGCAGTGACACCTGGCACTGTGCTCCCCATGGTGGTGGGAAAAGGTACTCTCTCAGTGTTCCTGCCAAGAATCTCCCATGTGAATCCAGTCAGACTGTCAAAGCCAACTTCCAGCTTGCAGGCAATATATATAGAAAAAAAAAATGTTAAGAAACACAAAGAAATGATCAGAAAAATCTAAAGTATAGACAACCTACACGGTAGGCCAGCTGTCCTCCTTTAACGAATTGTCCTTAAGAAGTTAGGTATCCGCGTTACTTTGCTATGGTTATGATAAAGCATAAGAACCAGAAGCGACTGGAGGAAGAGTTTATTTTGGCTCACAGTTCTGCAGGGAGACGCTGCAATGGTAGGTGTGGTGGTTTGTATATCCTTGGCCCAGGGAATGGCACTATTAGGAGCTGTGGCCTTGGAGTACGTGTGTCACTGTGGGCGTGAGCTTTAATACCTTAGTCCTAGCTGCCTGGAAGCCGGTATTCTGCTATCAGCCATCAGATGAAGATGTAGAACTCTCAGCTCTTGCACCATAACTGCCTGGATGCTGCCATGCTCCCACCTTCATGATGATGGACTGAACCTCTGAACTTGTAAGCCAGCCCCAGTTAAATGTTGTCCCTGTAAGACTTGCCTTGGTCATGGTGTCTGTTCACAGCAGTGAATCCCTACTTAGGGGAAGGCATGGTATATATAGCAGTAGGCACAGGACGGTCATATTTCTATCTATATATAAAAAGCAGGGAGTGAGTGACACAAGGCTCTAAACCCTCAAATCTTCCCCCAGTGACAACCTCCTCCAGCAAGGTTCCATCTCCTAAAAGTTCCCCCCCACACACTCAAACAGCACCACCGACTGGGCTCCAAGTGTTCAAATACATGAGCCTACAGGGGACATTTCTCACTCAAACCACCACATAAGGCAGCTGTGACTTCTATATTAGCTGAGGCTAGGGACAAAACACAACTAATGAAGCCAAGTGGGTCCAGGTTCTGAATAAAATACTATTAAAGAGAGATCTGTGAAAGAGAAATCAGAGCATGAGCAAATGTCCTACCAGACTCCCACACCTGCTCTGAATGTATGGCCAAGTGAAGGCTATAGGATCAAGGCCTTGCCGCTCTTTTTTATGTAGCTATAATCCTATAGGAACATAATAAATACAATAATTAGCCTACGCTGTATGGTTTTCAGAAGCTTTCACATTGGGTTGAAGAGATGGCTCAGTGGTTAGGAGCACCGACTGCTCTTCCAGAGGTCCTGAGTTCAAATACCAACAACCACATGGTGGCTTTCTTCTGATGTCTGAAGTCTGGGTTTTCATGGGTGAAGATGGATTATATCTACTCCCTAGTTTCAGCATCTCCTAAATGATTTTAGAATCTGAACTCTTGAGGAGGGTAAGCTACACATGGATTAGTAGCCTTGAAGGACACTGAGGGTGGGCCTCACCTCCTATTTCCATAGTAACAACACTAGAAAGGTAAATGCACTGGTTTTCTTTCATTGCTGTGATAAACACCATGACCAAAAGCAAGTTGGGAAGGAAAGGGTTTATTACAGCTTAAAGGTTACAGTCCATCACTGAGGAAGACCAAGGCAGGGACCTTGAGGTAGGAAATGAAACAGAGACCCTTGGGGGAATGCTATCCACTAGCTTGCTCCCTCTGGCCTGTTCAGCTATTTGTCTTAGCACAGGCTCAGCAGCCTAGGATGTCCCTAGCATACACTGAATGGGACCCTGCTATTACAAAGACTAAAGTTATGTTTTAAATTTTAATCACTGTCCTTAAAAGATCAGTAGAATAAAAATGTGCCTCTAACCTGTAAGCTTCACTTGCTCAAGGACAGCTGACATTCAGAATGCTGTGGGCTATTGTTCATGAAAGACAATGTGCTACATGTTATCACTTTTGTAAATTAAGTTGGTTGCCCCAACTGCAGATGTGCTTTGTCATGTATAGGCAGGAAGTATATAGGCAAGATGTACATCAAGATGTATGGTTATATGATTGAATGGATTGGGAAAGTCCTTAACCTTATAGGACTAGCCTTTCTAAGCACCACACTAACGTAATTTGTGGCCATTCTCTGAGAATCTTGGGTAGGGGCCTGGCAAGTATCTGTTGTCCTGGCCAATATTTAATAAGGCTTGCTTCAAACTTGGCTCAAAAACTGATAGTGGTCTTATTCTAACCCAGTGGTATTAATATTTACTGGAGACCCCAGCAAGATCGGACCACTCATTCGAATTCTAAAGCCTAACTCTTACTCTGGGAGTCTGGAGCCATCTCAGGAGGTGCACACCTTGAGACTTTCCAAGGCTCCTAGACATGTTTTCCCTTTTGCAGACTATCAGAGTGAGCTATCATGCTGAGAAAAGCAGCAAGCACCTGGGGAGGGTTCCCCTGGTAAAATGGTCTGTCTATGTTCTGTGAGTAAGACTCTGGGAAATGGATGAGTCCCATAAGACCCAAGTACTCTACCATTCAGGTCATGAAGCAAGATATCACCTGCCTGCCTGGTTCTTGTTGTTTGGAAAGTTTTGTCTGTCTGTTTTGTGTGTGTGTGTGGAGAGGTCTGTGTTTTCTGGTGTGTCTTTAAGTTGTGTCACAAACATGGGAACTGAGGAATAAAACGTTTTATTTCTTACTAGTCTCCTTCGAGTGTATGAGCTTTCTTTGTTCTGTGTTTTTCGGTTTTGTTTCTGTAATCTCTGCCGCAGTCAGCCAGCAGCCAACCAGCAGTCAGCCAGGAGCCAGCAGCCAGCAGCCAGCAGCCAGCAGCCAGCAGCCAGCAGCCAGCAGCCAGTAGCCAACCACCACTGTTAATGCTGCTTGCCGTGGCTGCTTTGATGGCCATGGCTCAGAATTTATCTCTGAGTTCTCTGGTCACTGGATTCCGTTTAGCAGGGATTCAAATGTCTTTTGGGTATGGATAATGTTAAGGTTATTTTATGCTGTTCTACTTTTTTTTTCCCCAGGAGCTGAGAATTGAAACCAGGGCCTTGCGCTTGCTAGGCAAGTGCTCTACCACTGAACTAAATTCCCAATTCTATGCTGTTCTACTTCATGGGAAATCTGGCTGTAGAATTGGGTTGTGGCTATCCCTTCTCTAGACCCAAGGATGCCTATTTAAAAGTTTCCTCTATGTCCTGTATACAAGCCACCTAACTTAGTAATAAGGAAAAGAAAACAAATCAAACATGTGCGTGTGCACACACACACACACACACACACACACGCACGCACACCAAAAAAGAACAATTGGAGGGTTGGGGATTTAGCTCAGTGGTAGAGCACTTGCCTAGCAAGCGCAAGGCCCTGGGTTCAGTCCCCAGCTCCAAAAAAAAAAAAAAAGAAAAAAAGAACAATTGGTTCCATTTATCTAACTAAAACATTTGCTAAGATATAAATAAACCTTACCTCAAGATTTTTAAGAAGTTTATGTGAACTTCCTGTACCTCAAGACTTGTAAGTTTATTGGGTATGGTTCAAAATCTATAAAACCTCCAACAAAAAAGGTAACTTAAAACGTGTAACACAGGGGTTGATAGTTAAGAATCTACGCATAGCTAATCTTAAAGGAATTGTGTGGAAAGATAGCACCTTGGGATATAAGCAACATGTGGCTTGCCACTATCTTAGTTTCTATCCCTGACAGGGATGGAGGCAGTCACATGACTGGCAGCCATCTTTGCTAGGGCTGGAGAGGGTAGATGTCATGTGACTTCACTGCCGTCTTAATCAAAGGTGACCATGTGGTATAAATCAACCCAGGAAGAAATAACAGGTCTCCAAGATTCTTTGATTTAGGATGAATGCTTATATGATAATACTGTCCTGAAAACAAAGTCATAAAGTCAAGGTTTATGAAAGACAGGATTTAAAAACCACGCTCGTTTGATAAGGTATTAAAGCTGCACCTACATGTGTTTATATACAAGAATGTACTTCATACTGACAGCTTAGCTTTGGAATTGAGAGTCACCCAGGCGGCTTTGGTCTTAAAGGCATGAAAGGGTCATGCAAAGCAGCTGAGCCTTGGCACTGTGTGGCAGGGCTAGAATCACTAAAGAGAGGGCCCACTTGCAGTGTGGGGACCCCAGCCGTTTTAAAGATGCTGGGTACCACTAATAGCCAACAAAAATACCAGGCACAATGAAATAGAAGGGGTTGGGGCCTTAAATGTATAAATCTATGATGTATTTTAAATGTATATGTATATGCTGACAAGAGTAGGGGGCAGAGAGGCGACCTGAACCCCTTGAGGAAGCCCAGAGGTTGTGAGTGAGTCCAGTATTGTTTGCACCGATGGAATTGGGTTTGCCCTGTCTAGACTGTTGTTGTGCCTGTCTCTTCCCTCTTGACGTTAAAAGGGCTACTTTGGTTTTGATATTGCAGAAGCCCCCAGTTGAGAGACTTAAATTTTTTAAAGGAGATTTTGGAGTTTTGCAGAAAATTTAAATTTAAAAAACTGGATGTGTTTTAAGGAACGGCTTTTAAAACATTGAAATTTATAAGGCTATGGGGCATTTTAAATTTATAAGTTGTTTTATTTTATGATGTCTTTATGAATATGCAATCTGAAAAATATAAATAAAAGTCTAAAGAGTTAGGGCCACAGCTATGAGCACCAAACTCTAAATACCAGAAACTGAGGTATTCCTATCTTATGATGCATGAAGACAACGATCTAACCAGTCTGTCAAAGAGCCCATAAAATGTCTCTCAGATATAGAATGGGCCTCTCACCTCAGGTCTATTCAGGCTAACAGAGCGTAACTTAACTTCTTTGATAATTCTGTTAAGCTTTAGCCATTTTGATAAACTGAGCTATACAAGAAACTGTGATATTCTGTAATAATACACTATAAAGGGGCCAGAAAAGTAAAGTTATCAGACTTCCCGGGGGCTGTATTTATGATTTAAAGTTTTATTTTGATACTAAAAGACCTTCAATTCAGGAAACTGTTACTTCTTTAAAGCTCAAACTTAACAAAGATAAAGATGCGAACCCTAGTCTTATAAAAGTTACTAACTTATTATAAACTGTTAAAGGTATTTAAGACATGCAAGTTAATGGTCAGTCAGTATAGTGGATCAAATTCTTCCATGTGCTCGGAACTATTGTAGCTACACTAAGTTCAAGTGTAATTCATTTACAGTGACAAGGTTTGTTTAGCCCCCTATAAGTGTTTTCGAGGTTAAGCTCGGCAAGTAACTAAGTCTGATATCATTGAGGGATTGTTGTCCTTGAATTTTTCAGACATCTTCTGAGTGTTTAAGGAAAAAAATCTCCCTGTGACAGAGAGAAATGGCAGTTCCTAGCGGGAACCGAAGGTCTCCAAAGAACACAATGGGACAAGGATGGCTCCACCTAGATGGTGGCAACGCTAACCATTGAGCTGAACTGTTCCATGCCTTGCCTGCCACCAGAGCTCTGCCCAAGCTATGGACACTGTTGGGTCGACTACTCTACTCTGCCTGACCAAAGTTCCTTCTCCACAGGAAAATTAGAGTAGGCTAAGATGAGCAGGTGATCGTCCTGAAGGTGACCCACCATTTTTGCATGATCTGTGATGGGTGAGCTCTATGAGGCAGGCTCTCAAAGAGACTTCATCTCAGGATTGCTTCTTGCAGTTGATGTGCCTTCCCTGTAATTATTAAATTAATATAATAACCCCTGGGCATTAGCCCACCCTATAAAGATGAACTTTCAGAATTAATGCTGTTTAGATGAACTAATAATTCTATAGAATTCCTGATTCGATTCAAATAATTTTAGGAAGAACGTTTTAAGAGATGGTCTTAGTTGCTTTGCTAGAAAGATGTAACAACGTTAGAATCAAGAATAGAATGTGCCCATTCCCCACAGTAGCAAGTAAAGGCTGAATAATAAGAAATACAATGAGCTTTCATAATCACATTAAAAAGAGAAATAGACTCGGGACAAATTTGTGTTCAAGAAAAAACGTTTATGTTCAAGGATGAAGTCACAGGCATTCCCTGTGGTAGAGCAAGGCCATGTAGAAGCTGTTGCTTTGAACTTATAATGAGCATATTAGAATGAAATGCTGCTTTGAACTTAATATCAACATCCTTCTGTGACTCCAATTTTATGTAACATTTTATCTTTGAGGTAATTTTCTAAAGGACTTTTTGTCTTAGAAGGTATAAAAGACCAGAGAAAAGAAATAAAGTTGTTGGTTGGAAGGCTTGGCTTGGGAAGCTCTGTGCCAACTACCTACCCATCCATCCATCCAAATGTATATTCTGTCTGTACATACGTGTGTAATTGTATGTGTGTGTAAGCATGCATGAATACTTGTGGAGTTGATTGAGACAGATGATTGGGCCTGGCCAGAGTCTGGGGATATGAACGTCTATGTGTCTGTGCATATCCTTCCCTTCCTCTCTGATTCTCAAACCAGGCCAGCAGGAGAGACTTCTGGCCATGTGGACAGAGAAGGGAGCAATAGCAATAAATCCATTACCTAGTCACCCCACTGTTAGCAACAAATGTCAGTAGACCCAGAGGTCTGCAGCTTCTGGCCTCAGAGTAACTAGATAGCTGTGTGTTATTATAGAAAGCAACCTACTCTTTTTGCAAGACCAGGTAGATGTTCTTCCAGCCCAGCTGCTTCCAAGAGGACCAAGCCCAGGGCTAAGCTCCAGGCACTAAGCCATTTGTATTACACTTCCTGCTATTTAATTTATCCTTCTCAGGTCTCTGGTGGCGTTGGTGGCTGGGCTCCTTCTCCAAAGCTGCAGTTTGCTTGCTAGTTGATTTCATATGTAAAAATAGGGCCTTGCTTTTTCTAGAGCTACTAGGCCTCTTGCTGAGAAAGGCAAACAGATTTGCCTTCATATTAAAAGATACAGCTTCATATTAAAGGATGCACAGGTTTCAGGTGTAACTTTTTACTGTTCCTTTATTTAAAAGAACTTGCTTTGCAATAACTGCTCTGAGCAATAACTACTTGTGCTGAATGAAGTCAATGTGGTAAATGGTGAGATGGAATGAAAAAAAGGTTTGAAGTTATGTAAACTCTGAGGGTCTAATAGCATGGTTTAAAGCATGTAAATGTAAGTTGTGAATGTGTAAGATAGGGATTTAAGGTAATAAAAAAGTTTCGGATTTCTTTTCCCCTTCTATGGTATTGTTTTACTTAGATTTCAAAAGTTCAGAGCTTTCACATTGATCAGTGGAGTTTAGATAAGCTGGTAGGGCACTGACTACCAGTATCAGTCACAGGCTCGAGATTTACAATTTCCTTAGGTTGTCTTCTAAGTATAGACTTAAAGGTGCATCTTGCCAGGCTAAAAAGCATCTCTGTCCAATCTCTCTATAGATAGATAGATAGATAGATAGATAGATAGATAGATAGATAGATAGATAGATAGATGGATCCCTATTGACATATAGATATATAGGTTTATATGTATATGTATATACAACCCTGTGGACAAAGAAGAGAATACTCATGCTTTTTAACACAAATGACTTCCTATATGGCTAGGAGTGAATCTACTCCACCTGTTTTACAAACAGCCGTTAGCTGCTTTTCCTACAATGTGGGTTTTACTACAGATTTCCAACAGTAATGCTAATATATCTAAACTTTATCTCTTTTTGTAAACTTAAAAAAAAGTAAGTTTCAGGGAATTGAGGAACTAAAACTTGGATCCCCCTCTCACAGGTCAAAGGACTCTAGGTACAGCCTAAGTCTCCCCGACTGCCTATTCCTGAGGATGTGATTTCTCCCCCGCCTAGTCTTAGGACTCCTTCCCTCCCCCAACCACCAAGATAGTGTGCCTGAAAGTTCCAAATGTGATTTTTCCTTTAAGTCCCTAAACTTTAGCTTCTGTCCCTCATCTATATCTGTCTCAACAGATTTCCACTTGGCTGACAGACATCATCCAGTAATCATCTGGGGACTACAAACTACTCCAAACAGCTGAGAGCCCTGGGCTTGCTGAAGGCTGATGTGAACCAGTCCAGCCGATGTGATTTTGTAGTGCCAGGAAAGTGTTAATGATTCCCAAAAGAAACAGACAGGAGCCCATCTATTGCAACTCATAGCAGGGCCTTTATTTGAGCTAGCCTGGGCTCCTCCAACGTGCTGCTGTCATGCAGGATGGTTTTGGTGGTGGGGAAGCCCCAAATATCTATCAGAGCAAGGCTTTATAGTAAGCAGCAAGGGGGAGTGATAAGTGTGCAAGCATCTAATTGGAAAACTACTGTGGCCTTTAACATAATTGGCTGGTGCTGGAAATCATATCATAAACTTAATTTCTGCTCCCCTCTGCATTGGTGGTCATTAGGCAAGGGGTGGGCTTGTAACCTGGGGGTGCAAGTCTGTTGGAGAAACAACCTGGAGAAGATCTTGTTGGGGGTATAACTTGGAGAAGCTGGTCTTGTTGGGAACTAGCCTAGAGACTGGAGCTAGGCTCAGGTTTTGTTGTGGGGATAACTTGGAAACTAATGCTAGATATCAGCCTGTTGGTTTACCTGAGTTCAAACTTAGGTCAGGTTTAAAATCTGGAGTCTGGATTTAAAAGATTTGGCCTCTCAATTGCTCCCTGTCTCTTCAGGTGAGTCAATGAACCAGACGTTTCTGATGAATGCCCCATTGCCTGAACCCCTCAGCCTTTGGCTAGCATTCCAGCCCTCCTGGACCCTGACAATGACAGCCTAATTTCACCAGGAAGTAGTTACAGAGGAGAGTATGTCACCCCTTGTCCCCAACAGGCCAGAATGTTAGATCAAAAGGAAACTCCCTAGTATAGGGGACAAAACTACCTATTGTGCCAATCTGCATACCTGGAGAGGTACCTGTTAAAACCAAATAGACCGGGCTGGAGAGATGGCTCAGCGGTTAAGAGCACCCGACTGCTCTTCCAGAGGTCATGAGTTCAATTCCCAGCAACCACATGGTGGCTCACAACCATCTGTAAAGAGATCCGATGCCCTCTTCTGGTGTACCTGAAGACAGCTACAGTGTAATTATATAAAATAAATGAATAAATTAAAAAAAAAAAAACAAATAGACCCAGATGAATAAACACACAGATTCTTTAGCTGGAAGAGTTCTACAAGGATAGGGCATCTGACCTGCATTATGTAGTGACTTTAAGAAAAATTTGTTTCAAAAAAGAAAAGCACCAGAGAATCATTAGAGGTAGTTTGTCTGTAGTCAAAGGGGAAGGCAGGGGGTGGAAGGGGGGATATGAAATAAAAGACTATCTCTCATTCTCATAGCCACTCTGATGTCAGCCATCACAGGGCCTTTGGCCCTTCCGTTTCTGCAAATTACTATTGGCCCTTGCATCATCAATGCCTTAACTAGATACATAAATTCCCATCTGGGTGTCATCAAGTTGATGATTATTACCCCAATATAAGCAGGTGCCCACCACAGAGTCAAGGATCTGACTCAGAATACAACTCAAGGGAGGACTGTGAGGGCTGAAGTTATGTTTTAATGACTGTACTGAAGAGATTTACAAGACAGAAACAAACAACAAACTGCCTCTAGCCAGTAAAGCCCCCACTAGCCCAAGGACAGATAACACTCTGGAATGCTAGGGGCCATTGCTCCTATAAGACAGCAAGCCACATGTTTTCACTTTTGCACACAAGGTAGGTTGTTCCAACTGCACAGGATGTACTTGATCACATGTAGGCAGGAGGTATACAGGCAGGAAGTATGTCAGGATGTATGTTTGCCGGTAATTGGATGAAGGAGACAGGTCATACAGTCTTGTGGGTTTGCCTTTACAAGTATTGGACTAACACCATCGGCAGTTACTCTTTGGGCATCCTGGGTACTTACCTGGCCAATATTCAATAAAGTTTGCTTCACACCTACCCCTGCAGAAACGTCATGTGTGTTGAGTGGGGATGGGTATGGGAGGGGCCTACTCTCTCAGAGGCGAAGAGGAGGAGGGATGAGGGAAGGGATTGTGAGGGGGGATTGATCAGGATGTAAATGAATTTTTAAAAAAGGCTTCAGAGTTGGCTGAAATTTGTGGTAGTGGTCTGTTTCTCGCCCAGTGGAACTAACACGGCATCAGTTTATAAATAAGACAGGCCTACAGACACGCCCACGGCCATGGAAGCTCCTCAACTGAGTTTTCCTCTGCCCAGTTGTGCCAAGTCGTCAATTAAGTTTACCACGGTAAACATCAGTTCTGTCTCTCCTCCAAAGTCTGGGAAACCTCTTGCTCTGGATGGAGACATGACATCTGCTCCAAAGAGAAGAGTAAATTCAACTGGGCTTGTCAGTCACCTGGCACGGAGTCCCCCTCCCCAGGAAAGATGTTTTACCTAGAGACATGAGAGGGAGGTGAGAGGAATAATCATCCCCCTATGAGACTAGTACTTGTTCTTCGCAGGGGCCACTGGCAAAGCTCCTCCCTGTGGCAACGGAATCGAACACTTGTCTGAGTTACTCAGAAACCTGTCAGCTCTCTTCCTCCTTCTTTCTGTTTATTTTTCTTTCCAACACTGGCCAAGACCCGGTATTCTTTCTGTGGCATGCAGCTCCCACGCGTTTACTCGGGAGCCACACATCTCCACCCTTCCCCACTGTACCACCGACACCCTCCGCCCCACGGCTGCTCCTCCTTTGTTCTAGTTCGCTTTCTGCTGCTGTGACCAGTGACTAAAAGCAACTTAGTGAGAAAGCGGTTTATTTTAGCTGACAAGTTACAGTCCATCCCCCAGGAAATCAAGAGCAAGAACTCGGGGCAGAAGCTTGAAACAGACACCACAGAAAAATACCGCTCTCTGGCTTGCTCCTAGGTTCACATTCACCTTGGAGAGCCCAGGATCACCTGCTGGAGAATGGTACCACCCACAGTGGGCTCGGCCCTCATGCATTAATTAGCAATCCAAAAAAAATGTGGTTGTTTACACACTGCGTGGCCTGCTTTCTTCTCTGTCCCGCTGTTCCCAGTAGCTGCTGCAGCTGCTTGCTAACTGCTATTGCTGCTCTCAAACTCTAAGAAAAATGTCCCTCTTTTACTGAGATTAAACCAAACGTGGAAATGGTAACAACAAACGGGTAAATAAGAAACCCCATTGGAGCAGTCCCGTTTAGCACAAAGCTAAAGAGTCATTTTGAAAGTGTCTGTGACTTTAAATAGTGTTAGAAACACCAGTCAGGGACTCGAGGCACAAGGTCACCTGGACCATGATGCATTTCACCTAGGGTACTTGAAGGTGCTGAAAACGCGCACCTCTGGATTTAGAACCAGAAGGAAGGCACCTGGGGTTTCTTGTCATCGTGAAAAGAAATGTCTGGGAAAGCAACACCTTCAAACAAACTGAGCACAGACCTAGTCGTAAATCAAAACTGCCAAGAGAGAGCGCTGAAACCTGTTTCTCACCAGGCTCCACCCCAGTCTAATTAAATCTCAGTCGCTGTAACGGGATCCCGAGACTTTATTTTCAGGAGCTCCCAGGTGAGCCTAACGAGCAGCTAAGATGGAGAGAAGACCGCCGCAAAGCCTTAAAGTGCTCACATCTTAAATTTGTCCCAGATTAATCTGCGAGGCCCCTGCAGAGCCCTGAAGCAATGGGTCCAGAGCTATCAGAAGAATAAGCCTTGACTCAAAGGGAAGCTGGGGGAGGGCGACACCCACTCCTCCACCCTGCCTAGCAGTCGCCAGCACCACCTGCCTTGGAGCAAGAGAAGCCTTTTTCCTTCTCTTCGCCAGCTCCAGTCACCTCCTCCCGGCTTACATCCGCCAGTTATGTAACCCACGGAGCTGTTTTTTCTTAAAGTTCAAAGTCAAATTGGATCTAGCACAGCGGGAAACAGGATAAATTTAGAGAGGCTCTCAGGTCTGTCAGCAGAGGCACTCTCTGGCTCCCTCCCGTGTGCTGTGCAAAACTCCCAGCATTCGCAGGCTGCAAGAGCAACTAAATATTCATCCCAGACGAAAGCAACATAGGCTGATCTGGGCCATTCTCCCGAAATGGTGCGAGGCATCACACACTGTCTTCCGGCACCTCTTTTCTTTTCTTTTCTTTTCTTTTCTCTTTCTCTCTCTCTTTAAAGTAATAAAATTAAGTGCGGGTGCAGTAGAGAGATGTGCTAAGGAAGATTTCGGGTGAAAATCCTTTTATTAATTATGGGTGGGTGAGATGCTGAGATAGAAAACAATACGTAGAACAATGAAAATTTTTATATCTAGGGAATTTTAAGGGGAGGAGTTGTCAGAGCAGTGGGAAGGGGTGTGAGTCTAGAGGGAAGAGGTCCCTGGATTTAAAAGTGTAAGAGTGGCCACTCATGCTAAGATAACCATGTAGACAGCAAAGGACAGCTCTGTGGAATCTGTTCTCTCCTTTATGTCAGTCCCTGGGCAACAACTCAGATCATCTGACCTGGCAGCAAATGTCCCTAACTGCTGAGCCATGTTGCCTGCCCTCCAGAACGTCATCTACCCCACAGATGTCACTCCCTAGCATGAGTCGGCACTTTAATGATTCTCAGAACTAGATGTCCTTGTACCTAAGACAGACATAAAGGATTGAAGGGTATTCTCAAGGGAGAGTTCCAAAACAAATCCATCAACTCTGAGGTGCATGTCACGCTATGCCACTCTGGTAGAGAGCTTGACACCTGTTCTCTTAGGAATACACTGTCCTCACAGGAGGACTATAGTGGGAAACACAGTTATTTTCACGGTGAGAGGCTGCATAAGAGACCCGAATAAAAATGTCACTTGTCATTGTTAGAAATGTGTTCAGGGTTGCAGAGGGACCACCCCTCCAACTAAAGGGTCTCAAGAAGACAAAACTTTACTCTCTGCCAAGTTGGTACACTCCACCTTGTGGAGAAGAACAAGCAGAAGGAGGCAGGAAGTGCAAACGGGGACTGCACCCCCCCACACTGGGGTCTGACCTCACAGTCTTTCCAGACTGACTGGTTTTAAATTTATAAAGGGAATTAAGGGAAGTGGGAAATGGTGGGCTACTTAAGTGGCTTAACTTCCAAAAACACAGCAGGACCTTTGTGTAAACAAATGTTTTTACAGGGTGTAAGGGTTCAAACGTCTTGCTTGAAGGACTTACAAGATGGAGAATAAATAGATTTTGACTCCTTGTCAAGAACAAATGTTGCACCATGTTTGATGGAAAAGACTACCATTTCATGTGTATTGTGGATGTCAGCCGTCTGTGCCATGACAGCAAGAAATGGAGATAAGCCCTTGATGAATCAGCTTGACCTGCTTCCCTACTTAAGGCAGGAAACCTTAATAAACATGGGGTGGGATCACATGTCAAGGATCCCTCCACAGGATGGAGTCTTTCCAGAGAAGTGTCCTTCCTGTCTCTCATCGGAATGGCTTCTTGCTGAGAATTAGACCCATTTCTTTGACAGCCTGTTGGACTGAACTGTCAGTGTGTTTTCTGTCTAGTTCAAAAGTTTTGACTTCATCCCTTTGTGTAACTATAGCAAATTACCCCAGACTGGAGAATTAATAAACAACACAACACTTAGCTTCTCAAAGGCTACCAGGCCCCACAATCAAGGCTCAGGAGTGGTGAGCATCTGCGGTGTGGTGTTCATGGCTGTTTCTCTCAGCAGCATCTTCACATGGATGAGGGCAGAAGACAAAAGAGAGGTCTCAGAGGATGGAGGAGCAGAAGCCCTCCCTCTGCCTGTTCATAAGACCCTAATCCCCTTCCCTGCTCTGTGACAAACCCCAAACTCTGTAATGTTGTCAGTGCAGCTTCAACATGTGGATTCTGAAAGACACATCAAGCCATTTCATATGCTCACCTCTTCAAGCAACTACACCCCACTTTGGTTCATCAATTAGATAGGGACCATCTGCTGTTTGTAAAAGTGGGGGTTACCCTGAGCAAGGAAGAAACAGGTAAGCAGCTCTTGAGGAAAGTCTTTAAATACATATTTTCCTCCCTGGATGAAATGCCTGTCTAAGGGACCCTTCCCTGACTAGATCATTGTTGTCTGGGGGAATCCTTCCCTGGCCAGCTTATCACTGTTTCGGGGGACTCTTCCCTGACCAGTTCATTGTTGTCTGGAGAGGGACCCTCCCCCTAGCTAGTTCATCAGTGTCTGGAGAGACGTTCTCCTGACCAGCTAGCATATCATTCTCTTGGGGGACCTTCCCATCATCAGCTGATCACTAGGGGAACCTTTCCCTGGCCAGCTCACCACTTTCTGGTTCCTGTTCTGAGCTATGTGTAGTAACATTGACTCGTCCCCGAGATGCAGAAGTGCATGACACAGCAGAAATAACCTGTTGGCTGTCTTCCTCGGTCAACACCCTGTACATTGTCAGCTCATAGGACCTTGCTGGGTAGCAAAACATTGAACGTTTTTCCTCCTTTTCTTCGTATAACATCAATTCTCTTGTGTTGGGAAGGTTCAAAATCCCCTCTATACATATTCTGAAATATTCAATTAACTTTCATTGAGCAAACTTACCATACTAGACCAAGAAGGATTAGAAGCTATTCCTTCTGCCCAATACACCCCATGCCCACTACCCACTAGAAGACCACAAACCATAGTCTGTCTGAACACCAAATCGGAGGACGCTGGCTTAGGAAATGTTTGTATCTGAAGGAAGCTAATTCACGCATGTGCACATGGTCCCTAGCTGCTTTGGGCTGCAGTGCAAGAGGCTGTGTGACCCACAAATCCTCTATTCACTATCTAGCCCTCTATATAAAATGCTAGCAAAACCTCATTTTGAACGCTGGAGAGATGGCTCAGCATTTAAGAGCCGTGACTTCTCTTCCAGAGGTTCTGAGTTCAATTCCCAGCAACCACATGGTGGCTCACAACCATCTGTAATGGAATCTGATGCCCTCTTATGGTGTGTCTGAAGATAGCAGCAGTGACTCACATAAGTCAAATAAAACTACAAAAAACAAAACAAAACAAAACTCATGTTGAGAATCATTGGGGGTTTTGTTAATCTAGAAACATCCCCAGGCCTATAGTCTAACCCTTTCAATTAGTAGAGGAGAAATGTGAGCTGAGAGAGCCCTCTGCAGGCCCCAGGTGCAGCACCCCTCTAGTGGTTATCCTATACTCAGCAGATATGGACATGGTCTCTGGTTCATCAGACTAGGATTTATATAATTGACCAAAAGAAATATTTATGATTTCTGTAACAGGCAAGTTGCCAGTTCCCTGATCTGATCATTACACATTGAGTGTATGTCTTGAAATGTCATGTTGTACTGTTCAGATATGTGAGACTACTATGTAGTCAAAAATGCTGCGAATGTGCCTTTTAAACATATAGAAAAATCAAGAATCTGGGAGAACAATGAACAGTAAAAGAAATTCAATAAGCACAAAGATGTCTAGGTACTAAACAAAAACTGTAACTCTGAGATTCTTTGTTTCAGACACCTGTATGGCCAACAACATACATGAAGATGTCCTCAGTGTTGCCTCTGGGCATGTGAAAGTCCCTGCTCATAAAGGACTGTTGGGCAGGGGGATTATAGCCACCAGCAAATATCTTTTTTGGCTCCTAAATCCTCACAGCAGGAGGAGGGGGCACTACTGACCTCTAGTGGGTAGAATCCAAAAATGCTTCTGAGTGGTCTACAGTGCACAGTTATCTCCACACAGAAGAGTTATCTACCTAGCTCTAAGTGTCACGTGTGAAAGCAGATTCTGTTGAAAGTCCCACCTGTGCACAAGATGCCAGTTTGAATGCTGTCTTATTTACTGTTCTGTTACTGTGAAGAGGCAACTTAGAGAAGAAAGC
Organism: Rattus rattus; assembly: GCF_011064425.1. Classification (NCBI taxonomy): domain Eukaryota; kingdom Metazoa; phylum Chordata; class Mammalia; order Rodentia; family Muridae; genus Rattus; species Rattus rattus. Next base: position 200,901,766 of record NC_046155.1, read on the forward strand.
ATTTGAATGGGTCTACTCCATTATCGTCATGGCAGGGAGATTGACATGGTGCTGGACAAGTAACTGACAGCTCACATCTGATCTGCAATTCCAAGCTGAGAAAGAGATACTGAGTCTGGCATGGGCTTAAAGCTCACCCCCAGTGAAACATCTCCCCCAACAAGGCCAAAAGCACTAATCCACAAACTAGGGACCAAGCATTCAAATAAATGTATGGGGGCCACTCTCATTCAAACCACTACAACGTGAAATGTCCCATAGGCTCCCACGTGTGAACACTTGGTCCTTGGCTGCCAGCTGCTGCTACAATTTGAGAAAGTTGGGAACCTTTAGGGAATGGAACCTTGCTGGAGGAAATGAGTCACTGTGGGAGGGTCTGAGGCTTAGTCCTACTTCCTGCTTCCTTTTTGCTTCCGGAGCATGAATGCGGAATTCGGCTCCTGCCACCATGTCTTCACCACCATGATGCACCCACACACATGCATGCTAACACACACACATACACACACACCACACACACTACACACGTGCATGTGCACGCACACGTGCACATAAACACATACACAAAGGTGGCAAAGGGGAAAAGAAATATGCAGAAATTGCCCCCATAGTTCTGGAGACTGGAATGTCCAGCATTTTTTTATGGTAGAGTCCAGGTCAGGGTTAAGGGAGTTCTGTCAAGTCTCTTCTATCAGGATATCAGCCCCATTTGCAAAGCTTTGCCATCTCAAATGCCTTTTGTCCTGTGGTGAGGCACTGGCATTTAGTGTAAAAGTTGTGGGAAGGCACAAACATTCAATCTACCCAAGTTAAAGCATCAGCCTACTGCGTCCACGCACCCTAGGGGAGCTGCGAGTGTGGACGATGAGGTCATATCACAAGGCTGGACACTTCGGTAGCATTCTGCCTTCAATTTGGAAATTGCGGGAGTTTGGTGACACTGAGCAAACGATCTCTCTAAAGAGCTCTGGCAGCAACAGGAAATTTCAGTCCCCACATGCTTTGACTGCCACCGGAGGATACCCAATCAGTAAGTAACCTTAGCCATGTCCCTTGTTCTCACAGCTAAGTGGTTGACAAGCGGTTTAGAGCAGATGGAACTGGTTGCTCATTAGCTCCTCTGAACTCTGCCACACAAGGAGGCCTCAACAGCGGGGGGGAGGGGATGGGACTGAACAGAGGAGCTTGGCTCCTTTCCACAGAATGATGGGAAGCAACTGCGTTTGATGAAAATAAACACTTCACGATTCCCAGTGGAAGATGTCCTCAGTGGCATTTTCCAGTGGCCATGGGCAGAGAGGTTGGAAATCAAACTTAACTCATGTGAATGGAGCAGCCATTAAACTGCAGACTCCACAGAAACTGCAAAGTCAGGCTTCTTGGAATTGAACCTCTTGGTGAGCCTCTATGAGTCATTCAGCAGTGTGGACTCTGAAGAACACCTCTGGGAGTGGGGGCAGGGATGGGTAGGTCTGCTGTGGTGGGACAGCATGGTGTCTGCTGCCTGCTGCTCCTTTAACGACTCACTGGCTAAGAGCACTTGATGCTTCCAGAGGACCCAAGTTCAGCTCCCAACATCCTCGTCAACTACCTCACAACCACTCCCTGCTGTCTCCTGAGGGCACCTGTAAACACTTGTCGCACACACGCACACACACTGCATGATGCATGATGCACACATGTGTATGAATGAACACACGTAAAATAAAAGTAGATCTTTAAAAAGTTTATTCTGACATGAGGGTAAATTGCTGATTTTAATTCAGGTAGAAGAGTGAATAAAGGAAGCAACTTTATATGTGTCCCTCAGCATGCTTTAGCCCCTCGTGCTGGAAGGGCCAGAATCACTATGGGCTGACGTGGCTGGCTTTCCTGAGGCTGGGCACAGACTTAGAGAGGCACACGGGGTTCCCTCTGTACCACAGAGGCAGGAAGACAGGGACTTCTGAAGGATTTCTCCCTGCCCCGCCCCGCCCCCAATCCTGAGACCGACCCCGGTCCATGTCACATCTCAGAAAAGTTATTTCAGCCAAATCCCCGGAAGCCAGCAGCACGGATCTTTATCTGCTAACTTAAAAAGCGCCGGAGGAAAAGGTTGGATGCTGCGTCTCACATGAAACTCAAGCAGGCTGTGGAGCAATTCTCTTACTGAACTGTCCTCCTTCGCTGTGCACGCTTCATTCTCCCTGTCTCCTGGGGAGGATAAGAATTGCTTAATCCAAAGTATCAGAGAGTTCCCCGCCTGGTGCAGTCTTGAGGAGTCAGACATGTAAAGCGTGCCGCGGTGTGGAGAATGAGAACTATTTGTACTTTTGATCTGCTTTGCTGCTGGGGGACTGACTCGCACTGAGAGCTGGTGAGACAGAAGCTCTTCCTCAGAGAGATCAGAGAGCGGGAAGATCTGCCAGCCTCCGACACACTCTTCCACTCTTTTACTCTTCACGAAGGACGTGTCCTCCACACCGTCACCCCTCTTCCAGTGGCTTCATCAGAACTCACTGTAGTTTCCCGGCTCCTTGCCATACGCCTGTGTCTCCTTCCACTGTGACAAACAGGAGGGCACCATTATGCAATGTGCCCTGAGTCCTCTGAGAAAATCGACGGAAATTTGGGTTCCAAATACAGTCACAAAGCCAGTGATTTTTAACACATCTAAAGAAAATATCAGGTGTGCAAGATCCAAGCCAGCTGAGAGTCCAGGCTTCGTTTGTACGGTTGGGAGCTCTGTCCAAACCCTCGCTGAGTGGTGAAAGGTCAGGCTTCTCCTCCCAAATCTGTCCATGCCCAGTGCTGAGTCCCTGCATAGCCCAATCCTCTTACAAGAAGCTGCCCTGCTGAGGTGCTGGAGTGTCCACGAAAGGGCGAGCAGCGGAGCAGATCTGCCCGCTCCCAGCAAGTGCCTCTCCTACGGGACCACGTTGAGAAGCACAGACGCTGCCAGCTAAGCCCACAGCCGCCCCTACCACGCTTACGAAACCACTTCAAAGACTAAGAGCTATTCAAGGGGCGCATGTTCCCATATCTGTCAGACTCCACAGGAAGGCATGACACGGCCTCCTCCCTGCGACACCTCTGCCTATATAAGAGCTAAAAGCCCTCTACCCACAGGCAATGCCAAGCATCCAGACTGAGGGGGCAGGAACAGGTCAAGAAACATGATGGAGGGGTGCTGACCAGATGGCTCGGTGGTACCTAGCACTTGACTGTTCTTCCGTGGGATTTGAGTCCAGCAGCCACAAGCCCTCTCAGCGTCAACTGTAACGTCGCTTCCAAGGGATCCGAAGCTGTCTTCTGGCTCGTGTAGGTCCTGCGTGCAGGTGGTGCACAGAAATGCCTCTGCTGTCCTCTTTTGGACACACCTGACTCCAAGGGTCTGTCTCATGTGGACTCTAGGATCCCTTGAGGTTACTGTCCTGGAGGCTTTGGGGCACCTGGTCAAGCTCCATCCTGGAGGAGCTGCCAATGAGCTGAATGTCCAAGTTCCTGAGAGATCCCAAGCCAAGCGAGCAGTGTATTCTAGTGCACTCCCCCAACAAAGGTGCTTAAAAGTCACAGAAACCAGGATCCACACACTTCTCCACATAGTCATAGGGTCTGAGGACTTAGAAACAGTCCCTCAGCAGCTCCCACTCCCTACAAAGGCAAAGCCCACTGCCGCCCAGACAGCCTTCTCCTGTCTGTCTGTCTGTCTGTGCGTGCTTGCTGGACAAGCCTCCAGCCGAATGACCATGGGAGATGTTTCACTCTATTTCCAGCTTCTCCTTGGTCTTGGGGACACTATCAAGTCACAAGTCCTATGTGCTCCCAGTTATCCATGCCCTGCCCACCTTTCTGTCCTCTTGTTCAGTATGGGGAGTTCCAGGTCAGGGAGTCAACTAGGAAGGGTAAGCCCAGGAGAACTGCAGAGGTGGGGGGTGGGGGTGGGGCATAGCATTTTGTGGTCCAGACTTCTGACAACGTGATGTGATGTCATCTAAAAGGTTCACAGTCAAGTTACAAGGAAAAAAAGTTACCATAGAGCATTATAAAGTTTTAAGTAAGTTATAGCTTTGAGTTGGGCTACACTCAGATACCCTGGGGCCAATGGAGAGGAGGGGAAGCTGCCAGAAGTGTGAAGGACACAGACCTAACTGTGACCCCTACATCACTCTGTGATGGTGTCTGCCATGTGGGTGAGGAACAGAGGTAACCTGTTCAAACCTTCAAGTACCTCCAGGATGGGGCATGATGGGCAGAAAGGAGGCAGATATTACAGAAAAGCACGTGTGGAATTCATTTACTGATGAAAGGTGGGATATTTAATCACCACATGCTTACATGCCATTCATCAAGTTAACTATTCTTTTCATGTGGCCATAACATAACATATTCACCAAAACAGCTAAAGTCCAGAATCCCTTCCAGGACCAGGCCTGGGTCCTCCCTTACCCAGCTCATACTGGTCACACAACAGTGCTTCTGTGGCTAGAAAGACTTGTCTCCATCAAGAGGGCTTTGGCTCTGTGGCATTTGTAACTGTGGGCTTTCCCACCTGCACATAAGTTCTCCGAAGTAACGACTCTGGGACTTCTTAGATATGAATAAGCACCTAAGCCAATAGCTTTGACTCGTTTCTGTAGGATGGTGTCACAGGTGAGGCAGGTACAAGATAGAATGAGGCCTGTCATTGGACAAGAAGGGAGGATGGGCGGGAGAAAAGTTTGAGGGAAGAGGAGGAAACTGGAATGGGAAGAGGAGAAGCAGTGGAGAGAACATGGAGGCTGACGTTAAGATTCCACTCTGTGTGTTTACAGGTTGTTATGAATATTCTTAAGGAATGGATGTGTACAGGGCTTTGTATGTATAGGTGGGCAATTATATCTTATCAATTGGATCAGAGGTTATTGTGTTGTGTGTTCTTTCATGTGGCAATTTAAGTTCAAGAGAGTATGTGGTGGCTGGAGACACTGAGCCACCACGGAATTGGAATGTCTATTTCTGGCATGGTGGCAACCTGTCTTGGGAACTAGATGGGTAGAGAGATTGTGGCCAGGCTCAGAGAGAGGCCATTGGCAGTGTGATATGGGATGGAGCAAAACAAGTGAGGGGCACTGGGGTGCTGAACCTAGTAGGGGTAAAATACCAGATTTTTTTTTTTAAATAATTTTACAGCAACACGTTTCTTTTTAAATTTTTTTATTTTTTTTTAAGATTTTTTTATTTATTATTATATATGAGTACACTGTAGCTGTCTTCAGACACACTAGAAGAGGGCATCGGATCTCTTTACAGGTGGTTGTGAGCCACCATGTGGTTGCTGGGATTTGAACTCAGGACCTCTGGAAGAGCAGTCGTCGCTCTTAACCGCTGAGCCAACTCTCTTTTTTAATTTATTTATTTATTTTATATACATCATACAGTTTTCTGCCTGCATGTATGCCTGCAGACCAGAAGAGAGCATTGGATCACATTCTAGAGGGTTGTGAACCACCATGTAGTTGCTGGGAATTGAACTCAGGACCTCTGGAAGAGCAGTCAGTGCTCTTAACCACTGAGCCATCTCTCCAGCCCCCAGCAACACGTTTCTACTAGCTTATACTTTAGTTTAAAGTCTAAGTCATGCCACATGGCTGGTTACCTGGTCCTCAGTCTTATGTTACCCTCTTTCTCTATGTACAGGTCAATCTCCCACACAGGACTCTGTTCCAGAATCTTCTCTCCCCTCTCCACCTCTCTCTCCTCCCCCCTCTCTCCCCTGCCTCCCTCTCTTTGCTGCCCCCCTCTTTCTGCTGGAATCCTCCCTCCTATTTCCTGCCTCAGTTCATTGGCCATAGGCTGTTTTTTACTGACTGACAGGTGAATGCCTTCACAAGGCACAAGAGAGTCTCTCTACAGGTATGAAGTACCACACAGGACAGATAACTCCAGCTACACCACACTGGAGCAGTCACCCTCCTCCACCTGATGTGATAACTGAAGGGAAGTGCTCATGTAATCCACAGGACCTTCCAGAAAGCCTGTAATGAAGGTAGTCAGCCAAAGAGTACCAGAGAGAAAGAGAAAAAGAGAGTCAAGGAGCCCCACCTGAAGACCATGTACATGTCTGGAGGGAAGGCTGTGTGTGGTGCTTTGTGGACACACACACCTTTTTCAGCACACCCAGGCAGTGGGCTACCTCATCGCAATCCAGTTAAAAGGGCAGAGCGCTCTCTGCCAGTGCTTACAGCAGTGAGCACAGAAAAGGATCCCGGGTACTGCCCTCAACCCTGTGCACCCCAGTTCTCATCACAGTCCTTAGGGCCCCTGAGTGTGAGGAAGCCATCCTCCTCAGAAAGACTGAGCAGCATGGCAAGGGCACTAGTCAGGACCGTGATAGCCAACAATCCCCTGGCTTCACCGAAACTCAGAATAAGAACTCCACAACTGGTTCTAGGATGGGGATACATCTGATGAACAACCTAAAAATATCCCCCTTGGGATATTTTTGCCCCTTGGGTCCCCAGGCAGCCCTGGGCCAGCATCAAAGACCCCATGGCTCCCAAGAGGCGGCAGCCCCAGGCTCCCTTTGCTGTCACTGTTAGCATCCGAAGACCTTTCTGTTCTTCCACAGAGAAAAAAAAATGTAGCCCTATTCCCCCAAGGACTTTGAAATCCTGGGTACTTCGCCTGGTTTCTTATTAAATGCTAACTCAGCGTAGCATAGAGAACACTTCCTGGAGGTGAAAGGTCAGATAGCCAGCAACCTGGCAAGAGGGGCGCTCCTGAGCCCTGACAGTGGCTTTACAGAGCAGAACACCTGCAAGACTGGAACAAGGGTGCCCTCTCTCTTCTCCTGGGGACATTGTTTCCACAGCGGGAAAAGCAGAGGCTGAGTTCTCCCAGGGAGAACTCTGTAGAAGCCACTGGACCTTACAGGCACAGCAGCCCAGAGCTAACGGGGATGCCCTCCAGGTGCAGCCACAGCTGCCTATGTGGTTGCTGGTTACACGGTCAGGGTGAGCTGGAATGTGAAGCTTAACAGATGACAAGGTGGAGAAATCAGCTCTGACTGGGCAGAGGAAGTCCCTGACTGAGACCATCATGTGTCCGACCTTCCACTAGTTAGGAGGCAGACAGGAAACCAGAGTGGACAGGGCTTTGTCCCTCCGTAGATACTCCAGGTGTGCGGGCATCAGTATGGGGGCTGCCCCTTCCTGGACAAGGGCTCCAATTCCAGCCCTAAGATGCAGAGCGTGCCTTCCTTAGCCCAGATCAAGTGGTTCAGTAAAAACTGGAAGTTAGAATGAAAGACAGAGGTGAATGGTCTGCTGGCTTCAAACTGTGCTTCATGGACTATTCGGCGCTTCATTCATGGGGTATGTCCTCCTAAATCCAGGAGGAAGGTCAGGCAGGACTTCAAGCAAATGAAACTGTTCCCCCGACCTAGAGCACCTCCTACAGGACTACCCATGAGCTTGTATTTCAAGTGCTTTTTATACACCTGTTAAGATTGTGTTCAGCCGAGAGCCCAGAGTGCCAGGAATAGGTTCATTCTGCAGGTAAACATTCCATCTGTGCCTATGAAAGGAACTCCAGTGCCCCCTTCCTCCACCACATCACCAGGGCAGCTATGTATTCAAGATGGCTGCGCCTCCCAACATCACCTTCCAATTCTGCTGAGAATCCAAGGGGGAAATCAAGCTGTTGTCTCCTAAAACACCCATTATGATGGAATGCACCATTTCAGAAGAGGGGAACGAGAGTTTAGTGACCACAGCCTCAGCTGTATCCAATCTGCCTTAGAAGCCACGTACAGGAATAGCAACATTCCGAGAAAGAGAAAAAAAAAAATCCTCTGGCCAAATCCCTTCTGGGTCCTGGGAATTATCAATAGGATTCCCATGGGGAGCTACAACTGGTGGGTTACAAGTAAGCAGGCATGAGTGCCATGGGCCACACAGTGAGAAAGGGCCTTTCTGGCTTACATGACATTCATGTCAGGGTGGGTTCAATGTGGCTAGGAAGTAGGCCACACGTAGCTGTCCCATCAGCAGGCAGTGGGTACCAGAAGGTGGCAGCATGAGGCAGAAGTCCGGATGACGTACCTTGAAACAGTATACCTTCTATCTAGAACGGATGCAGAAGCAACATGAAAGTAGGACCGCCTTCAACTCAGATGGTAGCTCACCAAGTAGACCCAACTGCACAGCTAGCCTTGGGCAGGGCATTTACTGTGCATCTCCACGAGCAAAATGGAACGCAACACAGTACAGAGCACCCAATGAAACTGCTCATTTGGTATCCGGAAAGCACACCACAAATTACTCGCTTCCTATCTAAATCTGAGTTTTGCGCTTTAAACTGGTAAACCTATGAAGTGACAAAAGAAAGCAGCTACTGGGCAATCGGCAGTGTCTACTATGCCACCCAAAGTGACTCATACACCAGTACATCAGTGTCATAACTTTTTTTAAAAACCTAAGTAACTTTCCTTCCAAATTATCCAAGACCCTAAGAACCTTAAATATGAACAAACACTAAGGTTCAATGAATGCCAAGAGCCATGTATTAAAATGCATCTTTTTGACCTTTATTAAAAATCAGTTCCTCACACAAATTAGAGCCTTTAAATTGACGGCTTAGCTCTATGTAGCAATCCCTTCTGGTCTGATCAGGGGCCATTGGGTCTGACAGTTGAGAGCTTTCTCTGTATATAAGTTCATAGTTTAAGAAAATGGGTTCAGAGGTCACAGCGTGGGAGAGAGAGGATAACTGACAAACAGGAACCTGAGTAGGCTGCCCCAATGGTAACAGTTAGAACACACTAAAGAACACTGTTCTTCAGAAACTCAGCCCCTTTCTGTCTGCTCTGAGTCCCCCACAGATCCACAGATCCCCCACTGGCCTTGGCTGGGGCTGTCTACTGGTAGGGCTGTGCACCAGGGTGATGTCCCCATTGGACTGTACTTTCCCGGCTTCCTGCAGTCTGGCAGTCACCAACTAGGCGAGGCTGGCCAGTCAGTGAGTCCCAGGGATCCTACTGCCTTCAAAGTCCCCAGCTTTTTGCATGTTAGAGATCGGCTGATGTCCTCATTCGCCGGTAATGCAAGCACTTCATGAACTGCACCATCTCCTCAGCTCTACGGGCTCCCTTTCTAAGAGGATTGCAACAGTGTGCCTGAATATGGACGGGTGAAGTGCAAGTAGGCACCCATGGCAATTGTGAACACTAAAGGGAAAGCCAGCACCCAAGGTTTGCAATGCTGCTCTGAGGAGTCAAGGCAGTGAGGGAGTTACCTGCAACTTTCAGAGATGGCTCTCAGTGATCGATGTAGGAGAAAGAGATAGAGGATTGCAACCTGGTGAGGAGATATCTGAAACCCAAAGGGACAGTGGGACCACACAGGAATGGAAGACTCTAAGTGGCAAAAGAATGCAGCAAGAAAGGGAATACTTGAAGACCCACTGAGTTGGCAGCCTGGGGAACATCTGTACAAAATCTGTCCAGGTTACATGCTCGTCAGGCAGGCAGCAGCTCAGGGAATCTGCCCTGTGCTGGGGAAAGAGCATGTGGAGAAAGCCCGCGAAGGGAACTTGCCAGGGTGGAGCCAGGCTCTTCTGGGAGCTGCAGGGCCGGCTGGAGTCTGCAGAGCTGGAGGCAGTGGGGAAGGAATGTGGACACAGGACAAAGAGAGGAGGGCAAGCAGCCTTAGAGGGATACTAAGATCAGGGCTAGGACAGACAGTAAAGGCTAGCCTGGCCGGCCAAATGAAATAGCCAAGCTGTCCCTGGAAGGAGAAGGAAGAGATGGCTGAAGAACGGAGGCCCAGAGCTGAAGCGCTCCTTCTCTGACTCTTACTGAGAGGATTCTCTTGTTTGTCTGCTTCTCAAGTAACTCTGCAGCATCCTTTTTCCCAAGCAGTCTGTGGTAGCTGGCAGATGAACCAGTTACTCTCATCAAGAGAACAGCTAGGTGAGAGACTGAACCTGTGTCCTCGAAGCTGGGCAAACCAGATGAGAGGCATGTGGGATAGTCCTGGCCATAGGATGTTAGGCACAGCACCACAGGAAGGGCAAGCCAATGGGCCCAAGGCAGGAATCAGGGTCTGGGGTTTAACAGGGTCAAAGCAAACTTCGCTGCAGGTGTCTCCAGAGGGTAGCATCTAAACAGCAGAGTCTCTGAGCCAGCAGCAGCCTCGTCACTCCTTCAGCTTCACCCAACTGTCTCGTGGTAACTGCAGACAACAAAGTACAGGCACAGACAGCATGGAGGGCTGGGCTCTGCCATGACTTAGAGTGGTTGCTACCACCAAAAAAAGGGACGGGCCTGTGGCTCCATTCTCACCTGTCGTGTGTCCTTGAGAGGCAGTGTCAGCACATCAGGCCTGCTTCTCAGCTCTATGACTGAGCAGCTCTAGCTGATCTGTAAGGCTGGTCCCTACCCGAGCTGTGAGGAACCGGTTCTTCTGCACATGCTCAGCACACACACTCAGGACTTGACAACTTGCAGGTAAATTGTCAACAATTAAAACTACGGGGTTGGGGATTTAGCTCAGTGGTAGAGTGCTTGCCTAGCAAGCACAAGGCCCTGGGTTCGGTCCCCAGCTCCGCAAAAAAGAAAAAAAAAAAAAAAGAATTAAAACTACACGCTTTCTCCAAAATAGCCAACAGCCTGCACTGCATGGTCAACCTCCCACTCGTGAGGTCAGAACAAATACAAGCCTCCACACTTGCTTCCAAGGAAAACATCTACTATGGGCTTCCTGATCTTGCCTGGAATTCACGGAGGCTTCTACGGTCATGAACTGGTTCTTCACCAAGAGTGAGCCAGCCAATGGGAATGGATGAGTGTTTTGTTCTCAAGACATGTGTAAGGCACTACGATATCCCACCACACAGGTTGGATGGGCTTAGCAGCCGAGTGCCCTGTCACTTACAGGCATGCTTATCAACCTCCCTACAGGTCATAAACTGAAGGTGCATCATACCTGGGAGCTAAGTGTGACAGTCACTGGAATACCTAAATAGAACACAGCACAGCACAGTGTGCAATCCTCCACAGGTCTTCAGAGCACCCACAGGAGGGACTGAACCTCCTGCCATAGTCACAGTGGCACGGCCCCATGTTGTGGTAAAATAACCCATCACCACGCTGGCCACGGGGACAACATTAGGATCAGATATGACCCCAGCAAGCAACTAATGCAGAAACCACTCCACCCTTCAGAGGAAAGCATCTAGTCAACACAAAGCTGGTTTCTAAAGTTTATTAAAAATCAAAGAATAGAAAAACTTTACATAAAAATATGTCAATTTTAGTGTCCACATTGTTGTCCACACAGAAAATTGAAACATGATATCTTTTTGTCAAACTGTAGCATATGGCCACAGTAGTAGCCAGGCCAATTCATCTGGTTCACCATTACGGGGATGGACACACATACCTGTGCCTGTGGATGACAGAACTTTAAAACGCACATCTGCGGGTCACTCGAACGGCCCCACGGTGGCTCCTTAATGCAGATACAGTCAATATTGCTAATGTGTAAATTAGTACAGGCTATGGACCAGTGTTCATAAATATTCTTTAGCAACAGGCTTCACAATTTAAATAATTTTAAATATTCTGGATGATTCCAATCCTCATGAGCTGCAGACCCCATGTGCTACTCTGCTCTGGAATGTCTCCCAGAGTCAACAGCCCCACCACAGCAGCAGGAGGCAGACCCAGACAAACAGCTTGTCCTTGGCGAGGTGTCCGTCAACTCAGACATCCATTCAGAATTCACACTGCTGCGTGTCAATCAGATGGCACAGCACTCGGCTTCTCGTCTTGACATTCTGTACTAGTGGACTTAAGACCAACCTACCTGTAGTGTTTAGCAGGGCCAGACCCCCATTTTAGAAATGGAAGTCAGAGGGCCTACAAGTGCAAGCACTCCAGGACAACTGTGGTACTCCACAGACTCAGGATCAGGCGATGGATATATTCTTGTTCAAAAAAAGTAACAAAGACAGTGGTGGTTGTGGCAGAATACACTTGCATAGTAACCTGTATGCTTCTGACGCAGGCACCAGTGCTCCTGGGCCCACACTGGGCTGTGCTCTCCTATGGTGCATTAAAATACTCCCCGTGTGCCCTGAACAGCGGAGGTCCTTTTCAGATATTTGCTCTTAACAGAACGAGTGCATACCTATGCAGATTCCTCAATGGAATCAACGAAATGCCTTTCTCCACATTCCTAAATCTGGGTGCCATTGTCTGTATGATACTCACCAGGCCCATGACTCTAGACCACGTCACATGATGGACCGAAGCACGCCCACAGTTACAATGCTTTACGAGTTATACCGTGACAACCTCTTCTCCCCTTTGAGGTTCTTACTTCTGGCACTTTAAATGCTGGATTTGCTGTCTAGTTTTTAAAAACCCAAACCAAAATGTCAGAACTCGTGGTCAGAGCAGGACAACAGCCCAAGGCCTACAGTGAGGCTGCCAGGTTCACACTGGCCCCACAGAACCGTCGGGATGACTCGGCTCCCTCTCTGCATCTGACCAAAAGAAAAGATGTAGAACTAAAGCCCACTGGCCCCTCCTCACGGTGTTCACGTCATGATGCTATCAGATAACCAGCCAACACGAGGAACCCAACTTAGAAAATGCAAATTGGGAAAGGATCTAAGCGTGTTTTAAAAAAAATTCCCTCCTCCCTTAAATATAACTTATGTGAAAATATGAAATTAAATAAAAAATATCTGTTATTGCACAAATCATAAGTTTTCAATATTTACATAGAAAAACAGTCCTAAATTTTCAAACAAGACATGAGGGCAGTAAAACAGCAGCCTGCCCACTCCATCAGAAAGACATGGAGCAAGGCTTGGCACCTCTGCCTGGGACAGACATGATGAAAACCCCAAATCGCCACCTAGCAGACACGGCTGCAAAGCCGCACATCCAGTCCCTGACACTCCTAGGCCTGCCCTGCTGGGCACGGATGAAGACTTCTAGGCAGGCAGACGCACATCCACATGTAGTAAGGCTTCACAGATGAGCACAAGGAGCTGTTCTGTAGGATGGATGCGGCCACCACACAAACATGCAGAGTGACCAGTGGTGGGCGGCACTCGGCAGCCCACGGTGGAGGTGCTGGATGCTGGTCTCGGTTCCCCTGTGGTGCCCGAGGCCTGTGGGCAGTCTGGGGGAGGGAGCAGTCAGGACCATTATCTGCTGAGACTCACAGGCAGGCTGTCCCTTGTGTGTGCATGCTTTTTCCTCCTCCAGCCGGTACGGTTGTACTGATGGTGTCCTCGGTTACCAACAGGAGGCCTCACAGCTCCACTGCCCACAGAGCTGTAGCCACCACCCTGAGTGTGGTTGTGGGAACCTTTCATGGACAGTTTCATGCCATTGTGCTGCTGGAGAGAGAGAGAGAAAAAACAGGGCTGGAGCACACAGACCGTGAGGTGAAAAGACACAATGTACAATGAGAACCCACAGCCCATAATCACTGCTGGGACATGCAGTAAGCAGAGGGCCCTTCACTCTGAACAGACTATCACTTCCCTCGGGGTCCTTCAGGCCTAGCTTCTTCACAGGTCAAGGACACCGTCCTGGGCCCATGGGGGCTCACAGAGACTGAGCCACCAGGCAAAGGGCACACGGGAACTCTCTTCCAGGGGCGCAGGCCCACTGGCATGGCTACAGCAGCACAGCAGCAGGCAACACTCACCTTATGATAGAGATGAGGACTAGACAGTGGGTTGGGGGATGCCGAGGGAATAGCTGGGGAAGTTACGTTGTGAACGGCCTTCAAAGACGTGGTTCCGTCGACACCAGCCTGTCTGCAAGGTACAGGGGCAACTCCGAGGGTCGGTGGAGGGATAGTAACTCTGGTCTAGAAGGGAAAGAGAAACATGAGCTTCCCACAAGTGAAAGCTTCACACCAAGCGGAAGCAGCAAAGGGCTGGCTGTGGAAAGCCCACTCACACACATCCCATGGAGCACAGCTCCTGTTATGACCTAACGACACTGTGGCCTTAGACTTACAAACACCTCATCTTCTCATACAGCAATTACAATACCAAGCTATGGAGTCACTAGGTCATAAAATCTAACATTTTCCAAAGATCAAACCAATTCAAAACAATTAGAGCCATCAAAAGAACAACTCTCATTTCAGTCTGTAGAATGAGCCCCCAAGTGAATATCCCTCAAACCCCAGACACACAGAGAACACATGGAAGGACCAAAGAGAGAGGCTCTTTCGGGCCGCCTCTCTATAGCTTCTGCATTATCTGTCCCACCCAAAGCAAAAGAAAGCAGGTGAAAGCTTTCTCAGCCGGACAATGCCTCCGTCCGTCCATGAAGGCATGACTGCTTTACCCAACACTTGCAGAAAGGGTGGCTACAGTAGGAGCCTTCAGGGTAAAGCTCTACTGGGAGATCAGCAGCTGCTGGGAGAGGCAACCTTTGTCGAAAGCACATGGAGGAGAATCGGATAGTAGCACTCTGCTCTAGGCCATTACCTCAAACCTCAGTTTCCAGAAGCTCGGCCTAACTCACTCTCACACAGGGCATCCACACCCACACTTTCTTAGACACCACAGGTCCAAAACACCTCCGCCAGGAAACTGAAGCTGGCCCTGCATCAGGCTCTCCAAGACACTTTCCTGAAGAGAAACATGGAGGCCTCCAGAGTGGGTGGGTGGGGGCAGTGTCCTTTCCAGAAGCAGAGAGACAGGTTGACCTGGGGCAGAACTTAATAGCTTAAACCTCTGCCTTGGGAAATTCCATGTTTGCACCCATTGAAGGTCTGTAGTGTGGGCTACACTGTTTGGGTGAACTGTGTCAAATGCTCACCAGCATCAGTCATGTGCCTAGCAGCTCGCAGCAGCTGTGTGGGAATGCATCTCTGCAGGGCTAGAGGACTCCAGGATAGACATCTGCAAGCTTCTGTTGTTTTACACTCAACTCCCACTTCAAATGCTGCTTGTCCTTTCAAGTGACTAATGTATTGAGTGTATACAAATCCAACTGATAGATAAGTGGAGTGTATATGCAATACTGAATTTTTATAAGACATTTTTCTTTTGATTTATTTTATATAAAATTTAAAGAGAAGTTCCAAGTAATAACTGACTAACACAGTCTAAGTCCATGCTGACACTTCAGTCTGCACACCGAGTTTCTGGGAAAAAGAAAACAAGTATCTATGTAGCCAGCAATGGGTGCCCTGGACATGCTGCATGTGGAGCACTGAGAGAGCACCTGTCAGAGGCATCCAGTCCTCAAGGAGCACATCAGCCCCCAAGTCAGAGACTGTGTTACAGAACAAGCTGAGTTGTTCTACAGCCACCAAAGCATGACAACTGCTAGAGACAAATACTAGACGCAGCAGTCTGCAAGGACACTGATCTAGAATACTGCTTGGCTTGGACGCCGTCCCTTGGGAGGAGCCTGTACCTGATTGTTGGTTGTCATGATCAACGTTCTGGAAGCAGCTGGCTGGGGCTTGCTGCTGGGCACTGGCAAGGCTGTGGGCAGGCCGGCCATCAGGGTGGTGGGTGCTTGCAGGCTGAACTGATAAACACTGGGCGTGGTGCAGGGTGGTGTGTCTGAATCCTAGAGCGCAGCACAGAAACAAGGAGAGTTGTAAGCACAGGGCTTCTGAGGTATGAGACAGGCACCTTCAGGGAGGAAGCTAGGAAAGGTCATTAGAGCAAACCTACCCCTTCCTCAGTCATTTCAGAACAGAGAAAGACTAGGCTACAGAAGATACAGATGAGACACATGGACTTAACTTGTAAATCTCTAAATCAATTAAAAAAAACCAAACACTCAAAAAAATCCAGTTTGGCTCAGTGCTATCACTACCTTGGTTGGATCACACAGCTTAGGGTTCTTAAAGCCTATGCCAAAGAACACTGAACAAAGACTGACACTGACTGATTGATTTACTTTCTGTCTGTCTGTCTGTCTGTCTGTCTGTCTCTCTCTCTCTCTCTCTCTCTCTCTCTCACACACACACACCACACATACACTCATCTCTACCCACCCCCACATACCCCATACACCCCACAGAAACTCCCACAAGGACAGTGGCCACCCCACGAGGAGGACGGCAGTCAAGAGCGAAAGCCCACTTACAATGTCACTTCCAGAAAGCGAGGACACGGAAGAAGCAGAGGAGCCTGAAGACAGCAGCTGGGGGCTGGACAGGGACAGAGTCAGGCGCTGGCTGTAAGGGGAGCTGGGCTCCCGGCTCTGCATCTGCTCCCCATTGCACGTGGTGATTCTCTCCTTTATCTTAATCCTGTTGTCTGGGGCAAGAAAGCCAAGTCCGGGTTAGTGATTAGGGCAATGTGCCCGAGGCACGAGGCTGCTGAGCTCTGAATGCTACACGTGTAGCATTCAAACAAACCAAACCTTACATCTGAATTAACTTAATTTTAAATGCATATCAAACTAGTTGTCAGAAAACACTAAAGTATTTGTCTAATGCTGATGTGTAGTCTTAATCTGTAGCTGTGATAAACTATAAACATAGACCAAGCATTTCCAGTATCAGTGTGGAATGTAGACTTCTGAAGCAAATACACACTGAACTTGTAAGATTTGGAACAAAAGCTATATACGTCTCAGTGATTTCTTGCCCTTGTATCTTAGTTTAATCAAATGCAAATTAGCAACTACCTCCGTCTGCCCCTCCAGCTCCGTACTGCAGCTATGACTCTATTTCTATAGGGTCCAGAGCTTACAGAATGGATGGCCTATCCGACAAAGTAGAAAAGAAGCTGCTTTCACAGCTCGAGCAACCCTACAAGAAGGCAAGAGATGCTTCTGTGCTCTGGAACGGAGGGCCGAGCCTCACACTGCCAGTCTCTCACCTAGGTCTGGAGACGGGACGATTCTGCTACCCCATTTTTCTTTGATCCACCTCCGGTAGTCGATCACTTCCTGGGTGACTTTGATTATTCTTCCTAAAGTACTGCAGAGAACAAGGACAGAAACACTAGGTGTCAGATGTGAGGCTCACTAAGGAAAAGAAAAGCATGTGCTCTTCTGACATGTTTACACTCATGTGTACCATGACATCATGGTACAGACAAAAGTAGGTTCACTATGGAGAAGTCCTTAACCAAGATCTGTACAAATTACAATGTCTTCAATCCAGTTTAGGGGAGCCCAGACTTCCAGGCACACTGGCCATGAAGTCCTAACATCTTGTGTCCGACTGCTCAGGTGAGGAGAGATACCCAAGTGCCCATGACAGGGATAGGGGCTGGCCTGCAACACTGGATGGACAATCGATGTAAAGCCACAGGTTCATTGCTAACAGTTTCCTGAGCAGCCGCCCCCGAACAGACATTCACACCCTGCTGACAGCAGTCTGCTCAGCCCACCACTCCCCTTCCACTCCTGTCTCCTCTTGCTCCCCAGGCCCACATGCCATAGCAGCTAAGCTGGAGATGGAGATAAATATGTCTGCCTACGAAAAGTAGACACTGCAGACTGTGCTCAAGTGTAAACTGAAGGGCAGCTAAACAGTAGTGACAGAGGCAGAGCAGTGTGCTCAGATCTGAACCCACTCACAGCCTAAGCAGCCCGCCTGACCCAAAGCTTTCAGAGTCAGGAATCTGCCCTAATACAGAACACCCCAAGTAAAATACCACCCCATTAAGAAATGCTTAGCCCTAGGCCATGGGCTACCCCCAAAGCCATCCTGATTCCCCAAAAAGCTTTCCTTATTTTCAAAGTCCATTCAAGTATGACAATGTACCCATCCATGTCACAGAAACACATGATGAGAAAAAGTGCACCTGCTACTCCACAAGAAAGAGGAGCCCAGAACCCAGGCAGGAGACCCATTACCTTTCAGAATCCCTGTTGGGGTAAGACCTGGCGAGCGGTGACACGGCATGGCTGAGCACAATGTACGCATAGTCAAACACCTGCTTCACCTGCATGGCCCCATAGGAACTCCGCCCAACATCGTTTCCTGCAACACAGAAGTACCTGTCTCTCATCCCGGGTTCTGTGAAGAGGGGCTCACCACTAAATGCCTCCCACCTACAGCAGCTCGAGCGACAGCCATGTAAACATAGCACTGAGCTGCTGCTGACTGACTGCAGGACGCAGCTCCTGGTATGGGAATGCACACAGGCTCAGTGTGCTTCAGACTCAATGTGACCATTCTATTCCTAACAATGGAAAAGGAGCAGTCACACGTGTCTTACAGTTCAGTCTGCTAAGTCCCCAGGTGGCAGAATGTCTAACACACAGACCAGAGATGTGGACTTGGCATATCGATATCATGATAAGCCCTGCCGGTGGCCCACAGTGTGAGGGGCTTGTTCACCCTGAACACAGACTTAGAACTGGAAGGAAGCCCTGTAAGGGAAGAATGCTATAGCTACAAACTCACAGCGCTAAGCAAATGAAGCTATCACTAGCATCAAGAGGAAGTCTAACTCCTACATAGATTCATTACTCAGTCACATCAGGTATGGGATGTTTAGGGAAGATATTGGAATTTCATCTTCCTAGATGCAGCCACAGTCCAGGAGTAATGCAGGCACACTGAAATAGGACACTCAAATGGGTGACACGCAGTTAGAATGTTCCCAGGGAAACCCTACCTCCCCATCTATATGGGATCTGACATATCACTTAAAGATAGCTGACTAGAACTGTCTACATTTTCTTTTAGTAGATTTTTAAAGAAATTATTCTCACCCTAGAATGAACAGTTTTAAAACGATCATTAATTTGAAGATAGTAAATAAATAATGAACAGGAGCAGAATAATAAAAGGGACCAAATGAACACAAACTGGGATCTGTGAGCAGTGTGGACAAGTCTCCCCAGCACAGAACACCAATTTGGACAGCTCAGGAGACCACAGCTGCAGCATGAGAGAAGAACAAAGCAGAGGGGGTCTGTGGTCTCCCGTTGTCCTGTTGCCACTACCCACCATGATCCTATCACAGTATTAAAGCCTATCACCCAAGACAGGCTCAAAAGGCATATGCAAAATTGAAAAGCAAAAACCAGGAAGGACTGCAACTAAACAAGAACGTGCAGGCAGTTATCAGATTGGCAAGGACTTAAAGACCAAGTGTTGCCGCAGTGAGACAAGCATCCTTACGCGCACCAACAGCGTGGGGCTGGGAGTCCTAGCCAGCCACCACATAATGCAAGGGCAATGTTCACAGTGACACAGGAAAGCCAGGGAGAAATACCCGCAGGAGACTTCATACTTTACTCACTGGCCCATGCTTTTTTCCAGAGTGGATGGTTTCTGTGAGGATTCCCTGATTAGCCTTTCCTAGTTCTGATATTTACAGAATGTAAGCATTTTAAAATGCAATAAACTAGTTGGAATCAGGACTCCTCAAAGTGTCCCACTGAGGTCTGCAGGTACAGAAAAGCCAGCACTGTGCTCCCAGCCAGGGGAGATAAGCTCACCAGGCAGTAGGGGGTCCTCAATGCACAGCATCGACGGTCGGTACCCACTGGTCATGGCTTTCATAATCTCTTCCTTGGCGATATAGGCACCTCCTTCTTTTATTCTAATACCAGTTTTCAAGTAATTAAAATTCCTTCCATAAAGTTCAAAAAATTCTACAAGAAGCATTCCCAGGTTTTCATCAGCTCTCCGGGCATCAATTCTTGGATGTAACTGTAAAAGCAAGAGAGCCACAGGTATATGAATTCAAGCTACACTCCAAAGACACTCACCTAGCAGCCTCTCCAGGGACCCACTGAAGGGTCCCCACTCCATAGCACCTGAGAAAACACAAGACAATGGATGCCTATGTGGGTGGGTGGGGCTTGAAAGAAAGACGGCATCTCAACATCCATTCAGACCATGACATCTAAACACACACATCTAGTTACCCTCATGCTGCCTGCCAATGGTTACGTTTTCCATGCTTCGTACAACTGTCATTTGGATGGTGCTTGCACAGTTCATATTAATGTCATCATCCTGACATGTTGCCAGTAGGTGGCGGATGAGACTGAACAGTATCACACATCACTGGAGCAGGATGTGAGTGGACTGAGCGAACTCACCCGGGCACTCACTTCCTGCTCTCACACATCACCGTCAGGCTACTTCACCACCAGTTTGTTCTAGCCACAGCCGCACTGTGATGCTTGCCCACTGTCCCTTATAACTAACTCCCCAGCTGCCCACTACAGAGTGAGCTTGAGCACGCCTCTTACTCTAAGCACCCAAGAGTAGTGTGTGGCTCACAACCTCCATGGTCACACATAGGACTCTGCCCTTTGCACAACTCTAGATGGTGACGGTCAAGCCTCCCTGGTGTCCAAGTCCTGTAGCACAGGGCTGAAGCATGAACACAGCCCTCCAGGAACGGTTCCTCATAATGTCAGAGTTCTGCCCTCTTCCAAAGAACAGGGCAGTCCTTTTGTCGAGCCTTTATGTCCTTGCTTTTGAGCCAGATCAAATATTCAAGACAGACCTGGGAAGGGCCTGGCCTTTTTCCCTCAGGCAGCTGTGAGATAAGCAGGATGCTACACCAGGTCCAGCATGAGGTGGGTGGTCTCCAACACAGACAGAGGAGGAAGGCTATCTCATCTATGTAGCCATGTGAGGTCTGACAGCCACAAGGACCCCAGTAACAGCATACCAGAAAGCCTTGGAAAACCCCACTCAAGACAGCATCACCTGTCCTGACAAGATATCTGAACATATTACCTCACATCAGGGGTACTCAAGATATAAAAAGAGAGGGCCATTTAACTAGCAGTAATGTCACCCTTTGTGGTATACTGTAAGGGGATGAGCTGCATGGGGCTCAAAGCTCAGCATTGCTGTCACACCTAGGGACAAATGCTTCAGGGGCAACAAGTCTGTGTCAAAGCTCACGCACACCAGTCCAAGCTGTAGTCTGACTTGCAGGCTAGCAGTGTCACTGGGAGTAACAAACCCTCAGCAAGCACACAAAGGAGAACCAGTGATGTATGTGGACACACAGACACACTTTCAGTGATACACATGAGGACACACATTTGCATGCGAAAACACAAAGGCAAATATTTTCTTAAGCAAATATAGATGCAATAAAACTTATAATTAACATACGTACTACTCTGTTCATGAGTCAGCAGGTGTAAGAGCTCACATCTATAATCTCAGTATTCAGGAACCTCAGACAGAATAATTGCTACTAGTTCAAGGACAGCCTGAACTACAAAGTGAATTCCAGGTCAGTATGACTTAGAAGTGAGAGATTCTGGCTCAACACCACCAACCAAACAACTAACCAGCAAGGACAGGAGTGGCCCTTGGGAGGCCGACTACTGACGGGGGCAGTTCCTAGTGCTCACTCAGAAAAACAGAGATGACACCGAATTTAAGACCATCATAAAAGGCTTGCACGGCAGTGGCTCACATGTGCAATCTCAACACCAGGGAAACTGAGTCAAGAGGATTACTGTGGGTCCAAAGCTGGCCTGGGCTACACAGTGAGTTCTAGGCCACAAACTAGAGTGACTTCATCTCAAAAACAGAAAGAAAAAAAAAAAAAATAGAAGGAAATTTCTCCCTTTCGTCCCCATGTTGGTACTTGCCCTTTATTCTCAAGAGTATTTGGGAATAAATTACAGATAAGCACCAGTGAGAAAGGCTTTTTATGATTATGTGGTAATAAACCAATTCTTGTTCTCCTGCTCCAAATGAACAATCCATCCACACTTTTCAACATAGAAAGTCTGAGCTTCCTGAAGCCTGCACCCACCCAATCAACCTACAGGAGGGATGCTGACCAAGGAAGCGTTGTGATGAGAAGCAGGAAAGGGAGCCTCCTTGCCCACAGTGAAGGTGAGGGTCACCACTCCTGCCAAGAGCACAATGCAGAGAACACCCACTCACCTGCAGAAAGCTGATGGCCATTAAGATGAGGCTGTAGGAGCTGATCCCGCCTGTGAAGACTTCATTCAGGTCCCTCTGCAGGAGGAACTGTTTCAACACTAAAATCAAGTATGGCAGTAGCGAGTACTTCTGTAAACCCAAGAAGAGGCAAACAAGTCAGCTGATACACCTTTTTTTTTTTGGGGGGGGGGGTGTTGTAATTATGCCTGCATGTGCACCTGAAGGCCAGAAGAGGGCACCAGACCTCATTATAGATGGTTATAAGCCACCATGCGGTTGCTGGAAATTGAACAGAGAAGGTCAGTACTCTCTCTCCAACCCCCATAGTTAATGTACTTTTTAAAGGGACTCTAGACAAGCTTCCTGTGTGAGAGAGAATTTCTCACCCATTCTCCTGCCCCCCTCCCAGAAACAAATCTGACTGCAGTTTTAGGCTTAATTATTCACACTATCTAAGGGGTAACACCCTCCCAGTCCAGGCACTGTCAGTCGGACACAGAAGGGCCCGGTGGCCACAAGAATCCCAGCACCCAGCAGCACCCGAGAAAACAGGGACACAGAATAAGGAGGGAGCTAAACAAAGCATTCTCTAGGGGGGCAAATGCTCCTGCAGATCAGATGACAAAGGAGAGAGGCACTGACAAAGTCAGTAGGAGACAGGAAGAAGACCACAGGGCTGGCTGTCCAGGATCTGTTCAGGAGGGAACCATCGGGCAGGTGGAGTGACTATGCTCAAAGCTCCAGAAGTCAGCAGCTCAGGCACCGACCCCCCTCGCACTCACAAGCACTGAGGTCTCTAGAGTAAGCCAACCTAGACAGACTCCGGCATGTGAGAAAGTAAGTTGGGAGTGTAGCACTGAGCTGGGAGCAAGGCTGTGTACTAACACACAGAACATTTGCCCAGAGTGCTCTAAAATATGCAGTCACTCACTCAAAGTCAGTCAGAAAACAACTACGTACTTTCCGGTGCCTCCACCAACTCCATGACAGAACCTGGAAAATGCACTGTCTGTACCAATGACCCATTCTAAGGTTGTTAATATTCATGAGAAAAATGATAACAGGGTCTCACACCCCTGGTCCTTCCTGGGGACCTGCAACAACAGTACCTTCATGTAATTCTTGATGAACTCTGCCGCCCGTACGCCAGTCTCCATGTTAAAGCTGATGTCGACTTTAACTTCAGTTTCCTGATCTGTGAGCTTTATAATGGGCACCTGTGAGGATGTAGTTGAAAGACTGCTGTGACATCACTGTCTCCAGACAGCCACTCACCGTTCTCTCTTCACAAAAGGGAACTGGTGGTCATGAATGTCAGTTTTAAAGAGAAGGGTTCTGTCAGTTTTAAAGAGAAGGAGTTAATCTCAGAGGTCACATGATGTTCATGACCTGTCCTCTCCTAGCAGGGCTCCCACTCTACCATCTCCTGCAGACTGACTCTGAAGTGAGACAGCAAGAGGGGAATAGGAGCCTGAGGAAGAGTACTCAAGTGGGAGGCTCGACCTGCATACGCACCCTACAGAGACCCACCACGCATGCCCAAAGGTGAGCCCCACTTCTGCTCTGTAAAGCCAGAGGCAAGGGCTTCACACACGGAGAAACACATAGCAGCACTACCATCCTTATTTTGGAGCAGTTGTGCAAACAGGCTGCACCACACACAAACCCCTTGCACTTCAAGATCTAGATCCATGTTTATCATCAGAGGATGCTCAGCAGAGAGAGCACACCCCGCCCCAGCAGCTGGGATGGGACGCCTACAAGTGACTGAGGACAAGGTACACAGTTCTCAACATGCTGAAGCAGGGAGACCAGGAGGACTAAGCGGTTATATCCAACATTCCTCAAATGCTCTGTCTGGGTCTTGAAAAGTTCAAGAACTCAGGAACCTTACATCTGAATAACAATACCAACAGCAAGTCCCTACCAGCCTCCCTCACGGTCAAAGGCCTCATATCACTAACTGCGCAAGGCAAGCCTGCGTGGTCAGAGTGGCTTAAACAGCTGGATGTCTCCCTGGATACGGAATTAAACACAAAAAGGATAAACACAGCAGAGATGGACCACAGCAGGACCCTGGACCACGGCAAGACACTAGACCAGAGCAAGACCCTGGACCACAGAGAGACACTGGACCACAGCAGGACCCTGGACCATAGAGAGACCCTGGACCACAGAAAGACACTGGTCAACAGCAGTACCCTGGACCACAGTGACACTGGATCACAGCAAGGTGTCATCTCTTCCCACGTGTTTAATGCGTTCAATGCCTTTCCCTTGCTATGCATTGTGGGAGTTTCCTCATGGGCCAAATTCCAAAGGTAATAAATAATGTCTGCCAGTCAGTTGGAGGACTGAGTGCAACATGGCCTTCTGCATCTTACCAAGGCTCATGTCTAGACAGAGTTCAGGAGGCTAAAAGGCAGTACGGGAGCCAGGCCTAGAAGGATTACTGCTGGGAAGGATAGTACAGATACTTTATGAAGATCCACAGTGGGCATGCTTCTGTCAAACACTCACCCACCCCAGGGAAAAGTACCAACAGATCTTGCAGCCACTGGATTGACTCACTTTCCCCAAAAACCCTAAAGATGAGGTAACACACACCAATTCAAAACTGAAACTCCAGTGCATGGCAGCAGCTGATAACTGGTACACACCAGGGCCATGGATTGAGACATAAGCTGTCTAACCTGAACCACTGTGATGAACCCTTCCAGGAACTTCTTAGAAGCAATCATATCTTCCAGCGTCCCAAGTCAGCCCCTCTCCTAAGTAGACATGGGTCTGGGCCACAAAGGGAGCTTTAGGTTTTCTTCCTTCAGTGTAAGTTAGCACACTGTCTTTCACACACACACATACACACACACACACACACACACACACACACACGTACATGCACACACAGCAACACAGTGTAAGTTAGCACGCTGTCTTTCACACACACACACACACGTACGTACACACACACAAACAACAACACAGTGTAAGTTAGCATACTGTCTTTCACACATACACACACATACACACGTACACGCACATGCACACAACAACACAGGAAAGCTGCGCACCAGAAAATAGCACTCAGTGATTCTCTTCCTTGCCTTATGCATGGACACATTTGGACACAAGTCTGTCTTTCAGGGCCAAGAGTGAAGCTTTCACAATGAAAACAAGCCCACTCATCACCAAACAGGTTCTCAGCTGGTAAATCATGAAGATGGTAGCTGGTATGCTTATACCACAAGAGGATACTCGCACTCAGATGAAGGGGTCAGCCCACACTCACTGTAGCTTTGTCAAGGACTTTGATGGAGCATGGTTCAGCCACGTTGTGCTTCCGCAGAGCTTGTTCCAGCAGCTGTAATGGAGGTCGCTCCCACTTTCCAAAGACCACTAGGTCTATGTCACTGGACAGAAGAGAACCCCGTATCAGTCATAACACACCTCACCAGGAGGTGACCTCCCATGTGGAAGGCCAGCACCACAGCACATTGCCTGTACATCCACCAGGTACAGGTAAGCACCTAAGCCTTGGGCACAAATGCAGCCTAGAGTCCTCTAAAGCCAGAGTGAAAAGGCCCTCAGAGCCCCAGGAATCCCCGCTATCTATACATCGTCACTGGTTCCTGCTTCATGGCCTGGAGATGCCTGAAGACTTTTGATCCACTTGGCTTCTAGGGCCTTTGCCCATGCCAGCCCCTGAGTCCTGACTTCTTAGCCAATGCTATGCTAACAAGCTAGCTCCAAACACTAACTGGCGTGCACAACAAAAGCCACCTATAGGTTATGCATATGAAAACATGAACCCAGAAGACAATTTTAGGACGTAAATCCGACACTTCTTCTATATAAAGATCTTCATGAAATACTGTTCTAACAGAATGTGCTTGAATGTTCATTAACACTTTCTATTCACTATCACAACCCCAGACTCCCACTGAAACGTGGCCCCCACCAACAGTACAGGCCGTTCTACTTCCTGAGTAAGTTCTGGGGCAATGTCTTCATACATGAATCAAGACCACTGCTACATGGGTGGTTGTTATAAAAAGCAAAGTTTGACCCAACTATGGCCTCTGAATCTTAGACTTTTCAGTCCCCAGAACTGAGAGCCAAGCAAGCTTCTGCAGTTTACAATTCAGCCGGCCCATCCTCCTGTTTCATAGTAAGTAAGGCAGTTCCCAATCATTTTCTGCCTCTCATGCCCAACATTTCTGTTCTGTAAGAAATTAAATGCAAGAAGAAAATGCCAAACAAGCAATCTGCTGCCTTAATACTAAGGCTGATAAATTTTACTTTCTGCCTATTTCCCCTGTGCTCTGTAATCCTTCCCTTTAGCTGGTTATTCAAGCCTCAGAAGCACAAAGCCACTGCCATCCCATAAACCAACACCCAAGTGTGCCGCAGCTGACACTCACCTTGTTGGAAGATAGAGGCCTGTGCTAAAGCTGCCAAATATCTGCACCTAAAAGAGAAGTCCCACAGTTCAAGTCAGCAGGCTCCCATCATGCCTTGCAAAACATGAGGACAAACAAAACCAGCTTGGACATTAGGGGGAGGATCAGGTGAAACGTTGCAACAAACTAGAAAATTCTTTGTACATTTATATCAAAATCCAGGCCAGGTGATTAGCTAGCGACCTGGTCAGCTGACATACCACAGGCTGCCTGCACCAAGGGCTACAAGTCGGCAAGTCTCCTTTCCAGACACCACTCATTCATGTGAGGGTGCATAGCAGGCAACGCTTGTGTTCTGTTATGTTTTGAGACAGGGTCTCTCTAGGTAGTCCACTGGAGCCTCAAACTCCCAGCTTCTGCCACCTGATGGCTGGGACCAAAGGCATTGCAATTTCTAATGAAACAAACATGTTCCATGCTGTGAATCACATGCTGTGAACGCAAGTGTGGGCAGAGCAGGAGGGAGATTTCTAACCTTAACGTAATTTTAAAACAAGAACGAAATAGGAGGGGAGGGCAGAATGAACGAATGACTATGAGAACATAAATACTCATATTTACGGGTTTCGTGGGCTAACCAAAGGCTGGACTACACCAGGGCTAGATGCAGCAGTAGAGTGGAGAGTGACTGTCTAAGCAGTCCCCAGGTGATGCTGCCCAGGACTGTGCCTGTGGTAATAGGAAGCGTGAATGTACTGGACAAAGCTGACACAACCCCAGGGCGTTCCCACTGGCAGGTGAACAGGATACATACGTCAGCCGAGGGCCAGAGGTCTTTCACCACAGTTTCGATGCGCTTCACCACCTCCCTTCTCATGGCTGCTTCTTCAGGACAAGGGGACATGAAGTTATAAAAGTCAATTATCTCCTCATGGAGCCTGGCGGATAAAGAGAAAAGTGAGAGTTACCACTGAGCATTATTCTCTACCTTTTCCTATAGATCAAAATACAGGTGGAACCACTCAGAACCCAGCTTCTGGCTGTTAAGAACACTTGCTACTCTTCTAGAGGAGCCCAGGTTCAATTCCCAGCAGCCATATGGTGGCTCACGAGCCTTTGTAAGGCTGGTTCTAAAGGACCTGATGCCCTCTTCTGAACTCTGAGGGCACAGTACACACACGTTACACTGATATGTACCAAACATTCATACACATAAAATGAAATTGCAAAAGTCCAGCTTATTTATTAGTATTTATTGTATGTGTATGGAGTTTTGCCTGCACATATGTCTATGTACAGTTGCACACACAGTGCCCTCAGAGGCTATAAGAGGGCATCAGGTCCCCCGGAATTAGTTATACACAGCAGTGAGCTGAACCGTGGGTGTTAAGGAACCAAGCCCATCCTCTGCAAGAACACCCATTGCTCCTAACTGCCGAGGTATCTTTTCAGCCCCAGCTGCTTTTCTACGAACATAAATAAAATAAAATCTCACAGTATGGTGTAGCGCCACTGATGAATTCTTGTCAATTCCAAACATTAATGTATTTATGGCTAACCTTTAAAGATCCATTCAAAACAATGTCAGTCTGAAAGCTACACTCATGGCAGTACATGCAGTGCAGTACAGCAGCCAGCCAAGGCATCCTAAGACACAAGGGCACTTCCCTGTACACCTCACGGTAGGCAGCACACACAGCCTGAGACAGGAAAGACACACAAATCCACAGGAGCTGCTGCTGGCTGTGCACTAAGTCCAGAGTGGAGGAGATCAGAGTGAGAACAACAGAGTTCAAAGCCTGAGAGCAAGGTTCAAACACAGAAAGAGAAATTAAATAACTGGCCCAGTCACAACACAGCACTGAGGCTAGCTCATGAAAATCTCATGTATAACTCAAACTGGCCACATTCAAACATCCTGTTGACAGAGAGGTCCAATAGCCAAAACATGGCTCAAGGTCTCACTAGCAAGTGGCACATAAGGATGGCCCCACCAGCATAAGGCAGTCACACACACACCCAGGTCTTGTGCTGGGCTGCCTTGCTCAGGTGCATCTTTACCAGTAAGTAGGGAGTTCCCTGACTCTCCAGAAAGGAAAGGTGTCCTTTGATCCACAGCAAAAACCCTGCCATTAATAAAACCCACAGTGTACAATCAGACGTCTGATCACTCACTTGGGCCAAGAAGGAAGTGGCTGGCATTCCTCCAGGGAGAAGTAAGGCCCAGAGCAAGAAGTGGTGCCCAGTAAAACAGTGTCCTGTCTAGTGCTGGGGTCCTATCAGTGAGGCAGATATCTTTCTGAAGTCATGATAAGTGGGATATAAATATTACAAACTGCTCTAGGGGGGAAAAAAATCAGTCAAGAACATGTGTTTTGTGTTCTCAGTACTGGACACTGCTGCTGGACTGCCTTTAAGCCTCTGAGATGAGGAGGTTAGAAAAAAAGCCAAGCCTCCTGTTGGCCTTTTCCAAAACCGAGCAGGGTCACTAAGACACCACCAAAGTGTAGTCATGGAGGACAAGAAGTCTGACGATTGACAGCAGCCGTTAGCAGACATGGGAAGGGGAAGTAGAGCATCACTTCATGTCTGGTCACTCCTTAAGAGCCTATGGCTGCCTCCTGTCCCTCTCATGGGTTAGGGCCGGCATCCTACAGCCAGTAGGAGTCAATCACAATTCTGCTGCATCCACAGGGCTTGCCATCAGCACGGAAAGCCATATCTGTGCAGGTAAGGCACCCCCAGCTAAGGGACCATGCTGCGAAACCTCTTGGCTTCAGGTGGCCGGAAGCTTGATGGGAGCCTCCACAGAGTCAGAGGAAGGAAGCAGGCAGAGGTGTGCGAGAGGCCTGTGCGCTCACGGTGTCAGAGCTTCACCTTCACACCCTGGGGCCTGCCAGTCTCCAACTGCATGAGGGGTGTGGCAGCCCATGTCTCTAATCCAGCACTTGGGAGGTGGAGGCAAGAGTCGGAGCCAGCCTGGACCACATGAGACCATCTCAGAACACCAGAAGAGGAGATGACAGATTTTCTCACGGCTTCTGTATATTCCATCAGTTTCTGTCTTTAATGCCCTAGTCAAAGACATGGAGCTTGGATCTCTGGGCTATTCTTCAGAAGAAAGGATCCCAGCTATAAAGTCAAACCAAATCTCTCCATACCAAATCCAGCTACTAAGGGAAGTGATGGCCATCCTAAGAGGATGGTTTTCACTTCGAGAATGCTGTCCTACATAATCCAAGTAAATCCGAGCTGGCTGACGTAGCTCCTACCTTAGGTTCCTGGTTCCTATGCCTTCCCCTCAGTTCCTACCTGGGCAAAACTGGCTCCTTCTCTACTGCAAGGATCCCAGACCTTGAGGTGTGGGCTCCCCACTCAAAACAAGCACGCCTTGTAAGCTGTTTGAAGGTGCTGCCTTTGTTCTCAACTTGTGGTCAGCAGCTGCACGGCATCAGTAAAGAGCACAAGGAGACACAGAGCAGAAGCAGAGCCACGGCCTGCAGCAAGGATGGCTGAGACACAAGAACCACACAACACAGGCAGAGGAACACCCAAATGTCACAGCAGGCTCCACACAGCGCCTTTATCAAAAGAAAAGGGGGTTGGTGCTGGAGATATGGCTAAGGAGTTAAGAGGTCCCAGGTTCTGTTCCCAGCACCCATGGAGGCTCCTAACCATTTGTACTCCAATTCCAGGAGACCCAACATGTTCTTCCAACCACCACCACCCCCCCCCCAAACCCCCAGCCCTGGAGCACCAGGATCTCAGATGGTACACAGACACACATGCAGGCAAAACACACATATACAGAAAATAAAAGGAGAGGAAGGGAGGGAGGGAGGGAGGGAGGAAGAGGAGGAGGGAGGGAGAGAGAGGGAGAAAGAGAGCGCATAAGCGAGAAAGCACCCACAGGAGGAACAGGTGGCCCTCCCTGGGTGTTGCCACTGCATGTAATTCACCAACTGTGAGCTGCTGGAGCTGCTGGCCCGTGGCTTCTCTGCTGTCCACAGGCCCATGGCTCTACACCTGTCACGTTTACCACCTTTCCCCGCAGAGCTGCCCATTCATCCCATCAGTTCCCAATTCTACTGGAAAGTGATTTCGAGGACCTGCATTGACTTCAATGCCAATCTCCCTTTCCAGCCTCTGCTAATCAAAACTCTGAAACCCCCTCAATTCCTCAACTGTCAATTCATTTTCTCCCCTCCTCAAACTTCTTCAGTGTTTACTCTTGCTGGTTTCGGACATGATCTTACTCCATAGCTGTGACTGACCTGAAACTTGCTATGTTGACCAGGCTGGCCTTGAACTCAGATACATCCACTTGCCTTTGCCTCCCTAGTGCTGGCATTAAAGGTGTGGTTCACTACACCCAGCCTCAAAAAACTTTAAAATCAGTAGTTTCTGAGACCAAAACCCCTTACTTTGGGAACCATTTTTGCCAGAAAATAGTTCCTTGGTAAAAATAATTAGAATTAAACAATTCATTCATTCATTCATTCATTCATTCATTCATATTCTCTCTCTCTCTCTCTCTCTCTCTCTCTCTCTCTCTCTCTCTCTCTCTCTCACTCACACACACACACCCTGTCAAGCTAACAGTTAAAGCTAACAGCAGCAGGTTAGTACCTAGTAGTGTACGCAGAGCAGCCAGGACAGTCTTGCAGCTTTCTTTCATACAGCAGAAGGAAGGGGCTGCTAAGCAAGGCACACAGGTGCCTACAGAAGAATGAGTGAGCTACTTCTGTGATTCTGAGGGTGGATAATCTTTAAAGCACCATTAACTGACATGGTTAATGAACTAATTATAAATTGATTTTATTTAATTATATCACCTGGCAACTAGTATCAAATCTCCGAATCAGAAACAAATTAGAAAACCTTGTCTCAGACTATCAAACACTTTTTTTTAAACTGCAGGCTCAAAATAAGTGGCAGGCTGTAGGCTGGAACTGAGCCCATGGGTGTATGGGGGGACTCCCACTAGCTGTTCTGAGTTGCTACAGGAAGCTCTCTGGTACCAATCTTCTACACAGGGCTCTAGATGGTAGAGAGCACGAGGTCTGAAGAAAGGGGGTGGGGTGGATATGACTGCTATACTGCATAGGTCAGGGCTTGGCCTGAGAAAGCTAAAAAGAGAAGGAAGATCTCTGTGCAGCAGCTACTCCTTGGGGCAGGCAATGGAGGCTAGGGTTAAAATAGTGCTGTTATGATAAAACACTTTGGGAAGGAAAGGGTTTAAGTGGCTATACTTCCAGGTTACAGCCATCACTATGTGGCTATACTTCCAGGTCACAGTCCATCACCAGGTGGCTATACTTCCAGGTCACAGCCATCACTATGTGGCCTTCACCTCCAGGTTGCAGTCTATCATTGAGGGATATCCAACAGCAAGAACTCAGCAAACCTGAAGCAAAAATGCAGGGGAATGGTGCCTGCTGGCTCACTCAGGCTCATGCTTAGACTTCTCAGATAGCCCAGGACCACCTGCCCAGTAATGGTGATTGTCTTCTACAGGGTGGGGTCCATCCCATATAATTAACAAGAAGCCAATCCTCCACAGATACGCCCAAAGGCCAATCTGGTCAAGTTCACAGTTAGAGCTAACTACAACAGGTTAATACACAAGACAGAGAGGGCTCTGCAGCTTTCTGATTAACATTGCCAACCTGGGCTCTGAACAAATAGATGTCCAAGAGCCTTCCATAGCCTAACGAGGGAGGGATTATAAGAGGCACTATGTCCATGCTTGGTGACTCAAGACTGTCCTAGGGCAGAACAAGTCCAAGGACACTGAGAAAGCCCCAGAGCCACTCAGCAGCAAAGCAAAAGCATCACTCCTCAACAGCAGGTACATCGTGAATAAAGTGTTAACTAAAGTATGACGCACTTCCCTCTGCAGTGCTGGCAATGCCTCTGACGTGGCTACAGCCCCTGGGTCTCTACAGAGGAAGTCTGGTGAGCCCTGAACCAGATGAAGCCGGTGCCAGTACTTAGACACTGAGCATACTGAAAAGCATTCAGCAGGACTGGGCTGCTTTGCATTGGACCTAAGAGACACATCCCACATCCACTTCATGCCATGGGCTACTGCAGCAAACTCAAACACAGACACCCGCCTTGCTCAGACATACTGCTTTAGGGCAACCCTTCCACACGGGGGTTTGGGGTGATTCCCAATGACTTAGCCCCTTTGCAGGTAGCCCCTTTACCCTTCAGCCTCCTTAGAGGGACTATGCAGGGAGTTCTGCTGCTGCAGTCAAAAAAGAAGCTGCACTCGGCAGCTGCTTGGGCCTCTCCTGTGTGACCCTGGCACTACTGTCAACCACTCTGCACACAGCCCCACATACGGAAATTGGGACCAGGGCAGTGTCCTCTGGGCCTCAACCACCAGAGACTCAAGACAACAAAAAGGACCTAATGAGAAAAGAGGAACCCTAACAGTGGAAATTTACCAAAAATATAGAAAGAAAAGACAGGAATTTAGACAGAGGGAGAGAAAATAATCCACAGGTCCAGAGGTCTCTGCCAGTACTGCAGTACAGAAAGCAGAAGTGACCTGCATGCTACAGTACTTACTGAGGACCTCCTGTATGGCTCAGACTGCTGACCAGTGAGCCAGACAGGAGAAATGGGCACACTCACTGCCCACCCCTTAGAAGGGTCTTCTCTGGGGATAGGGGAAATGAAAAAGCAGGAGTAATGAAGAAATTCAAACTGGTTTCATGTGGCACAGGACAAGTTGTCAGGGACTACCTTCCAAGGAGCTGGTGCTGACGCTGAGACAGGGAGAAGCAACAGCTGGATAGGAACAGCAGGCCCCCAGGCAAGGAAACCCTGAAGAGAAGGCAGCATCCCTACACTGTAGTAGACTGAATGCTGGAGCCCAGGAGGGGCTCTTGTCCCCCCGGGGCTGAATATAAACAAGAGGCCACCAGGCCTTCTAGGAAGTCCAGGGGGTAAGCCAAGAGCACTGACCCTGGAAAGCTGAAACAACTCAAAGCAGAGTCCAGGTCCCAACAAGGTCGTGCCCTAGCTCAGTCTAAACCTCTGCTGCCCACAATCTAGTACCAGTAGGCCACAGATGGTCATCCCATGGAACAGGTAGACTTTCAGGACTGCAGATGGATTGGGGCTGGGGGTCGCTTCCATAGGAAAATATCCACAGCGAGTCAGTATTAAGACTTATTAAGTATTAAGATGAGCAGAGGGGGAAATATGCTGTGCATAGGTAGGGTAGGAGGGATGTCGTAAGGAACACAGTGTATCACGAAAACAGTGAACCCAGAAGAGAAAGCCACCTCATTGCCAGCTCCACAGAAAAAAATCAGAGGGGATATGTCCCTAATGTAGAGAAAAGTCAGGGGTCAGGAGGAGGCTGCTGGGTGTCTGTGACAGAGCCAAGGACAAGCAGCATCCAAGGATGGACAAACATTCAGACACTTGTCACCCCACGAAGGCAGAGCCAGGAACACAAGAACAAGGACATGACAGAGTTTCCTCTTACACTGTAGGCTAACTTCAGCCTGCAGTGCACAAGCATCTGAGGTCCAGAAAAGTCTGCCTCACAAAGAGACCTGCTTGGACAGAGATGTCTAGACAGGTCAGCACTTGGTATCAATCTTCAGACCAGAGGAGACAAGGTCCTGCGTCGGAGGACAGAAGAAAGCCAAGCAACCCTACAGAGTCACAACAGGCTTCAGGGAGTACAGCCCTTATCCACTCTGCAAAAATATATCTATCCAGTCCCTTCATAAAAAGGTACTGGCTGCAGCTGCTATGCAGTACAAAGAACTACTAAACAACATATCAAGCAGAAATTATAGACACAGGGTCAGAGCAGAGCAGCCCAGAACCCGGCCAGAAGACACGGATGCCTTGGAGTCCAGGGATGCAGGGCTGGCCCTGCAGAGCTAATGAGAGCACAAGACAGGCAGCGCTGAGGAGCAACTTGGAATCTGCCCCAAATGACACAGGTAGTCCTGAAAACAGGACCTGGGACACTGGCTTAGTAAGGGCCCAACAAATGCCAGTGAACAAAAGTACATAACACAATAGCAAACTCACAGCAACGCCTTACATCAGTCAGGAGGGAAGACACAGAAGGGTGGACTTCTCAGCCCATAAACTGAGAGCAAACCAGTGCCTTCTGCACTGAAGGCCTCGTCAGTTTACATTCTCGGCCACAGCAGTCACTCTCAGGAGCCTGTGTTTCTATCTGAAACTGCACATTTCTCACTGAAGCAAAATAATTAATTTACTCAAGTTTTCACGAAGATGACTCTAGTGAGTTTTGCTGATGGCTCCAATGCCATCCGCAGCTATGGCCATCTAATTAACCTGGTGACTTCTGGGTGATGTGACTGAGTTACTTAAAGCTTCCACGTTTGAGAACGTGAACCAGTTTTACCGTACACCATTATTTTAAAGTTGGTACCAGAAATGATGGCTCATGTTCGTAATCCCAGCAGCTGAGAGGCTGAGGCAGGAGAACTGCCCCGACTTTACATCAGCAGGGGCTACCCCTATGTCAGGAAACAATGACTAAATGAACAGGCATCAATGCTCTGAAAGTCATCTATAAACTGTCTTACAGAAAGGTGAAGAGCCCCTCTCTACTAGGACAGAGGCCCCTGTTCTTCTGCTGCTAGAGTAGTGAGAAGTGTCGCTCACTTCCTTGGGGACATTCAAAGTCCTGTGCTCAGAAGCCAGGCAGAGTCCTGGCAGCATCTGGCCTCTCTCCAGAGGAGCCAGAGCCTGGAATTCACAGGCACTGCTCCTAACAACCTCACCTTTTTGGCAAGTCCCTGTTAATGAGTGAGCCAGGGACTCCAAGTGACAGTCCTGTGCTGGGCAACTCTGGGTGGGCTGTTGCACCCTGGAGAGCAGCAGGAAACACTATATAAAGGGGTAACAGATAGGCCATGCCCAGGTGTGGGTCAGTGGGCGGCTAATGGCTGTGACTAGCTAGTACAGCAGGCCACACAGTCAGATGGGAACACAGGGGAAGAGGCGGAGCCCACCTGCTAAGGAAAGAAAGCCTCTGCACAGTGAGTTTCCTTCCAGCCACAAGTGCTCCCCACAGGCCTCACACTGTGCAGCAGCCCACCCATAGTTGAGTGTCATGTCAATGCTGTGACCTCCTTCCAGGCGTCCTGCTTCTATGCACACTAGTCTCTGGTGACTCATTCACCAAGTAACTGGTAGCTAGACTCTGGATTCCTTTGTTTCCCAGACCATGCTAAGTGTTCTCTTTACTTCTGGATACCTATCATAGCTGCTTTTCACTTTCTAAATGTTACTTCACTTTAGAGAAGATGCCTGTGACCAAATACTCTTCATTATGCTTCACCTCGTGTCTCTGCCATTCCACCAAATCAAGCTTCTGACTCTCAGTTCATGT
This sequence comes from Rattus rattus, assembly GCF_011064425.1. Classification (NCBI taxonomy): domain Eukaryota; kingdom Metazoa; phylum Chordata; class Mammalia; order Rodentia; family Muridae; genus Rattus; species Rattus rattus. Next base: position 200,937,432 of record NC_046155.1, read on the forward strand.
CCCCTCTCACCCTCTGGATGGCACTGGTAAAGTGCATGGACTTGCCAGACAAGAAGCCTGCATCTGAGCCCAGTTCTGTCACTTCCTAGGTGACCCTTGGACCAGACAGAGCATCTCCTGAAAAATACTCTCATCTCGTTCAAATGAGCTGTTGCTGGGATTACAGGGATGCCTGGTTCTTCCAGGAAATGTCAGGTAAGACTCCGCAAGGCAGAATCTCACAGCTTCTTCATCTCTCTTTTATTGGGAAAGGCAATCCCTGGCACAGGAAAGGCCCAGTATGAATTTACCTTTGGTTTGCATAGTGCCTTGCCAAATCCTCAGTCTGTGGTAGCCATCTCCCTCAGCAACAGCAACATGCACATGTGCAGACCTCTTGGCCAAACCATTTTAGCTGTGTCAGTAAAACACAAGAAATACTGCTTCTGTGTGGCCATGAACCAGGAAGTCAAAGAGGCAAGTGGAGCAGAGCTCACCAGCCTCTTTGGGCAGAGGCTGCTGGGAGACGGTGGCAGGAAAGATGTTGGAACTGGGAGAGGCCGGGAAGGCCAACCTATTCGCAAAACCGCTAGCAGACCACACCTCCATCTTCTGCATGCTGACCAGAAATGATCCACTTCTCAGAGTGGCTCTGAGCTCACTCTCCCTACCCCATGTGGCTTCAGTCATGAAGCTGATGCCTTTCATAAAGGATTTGCATTGGAAACTCAGAAACATGGACTCTAGAGCTTTCTCCATAGCAACTTGCTGAGCAACACTCTTTTTTACTGTGCTTGAATTTCAATTTATTTCAGCAACTGAGTTAAACTGTTTCAAATAAAACATAGTTACACAAAACCAGCACTGTCCAAACACAGGGCCATTTAAATTTTAACTAAAATTAAGTAAGGCTCAGGAGGGTGCTCACTGGTACAATGTCTGCCTGGCGTGCTCAAGGTGCTCAGCTTGATTCCCAATGCCGCAAAACAAATCAATAAATTAAAGTTCAATTGAGTTCTTCACCTGTACTGGCCACCCTCCAAGCGCTGAACGATTCACATGAAGAGTGGCCACTACCCAGGCAGACTCTGCATGTCCTCCTCTGCACAGGACTGCACCACCCTGCACTGTTGTGGCTTCCGGGCACACTGCTATCTTCCTTCCAAACCCAGTAACTCTGTGTAGGAAGTAGGAAAGAACTCAGAGTAAGGGTCATCCACGGCCACTAGGTCCTCCACTCTGAGCAGGGACTAAGAATCGAAACCAAGCTAACTTCAGTTTCAGCACAGTGTACACACACACACACACACACACACACACACACACACACACACACACACACACAGACGGACACAATGGACTCACTAAAGTGCTGTCCTCATTTAAAATACAAGGATTGGTGGACGAGGGGATCCCAGAACTCCCAGTGTCAACACTGGTCTCAGCTGAGTCCACATCCTCCTCCCCTCTCTAGGACATGGAGCTTGGGTCTGTAGCATTGTCTACTTAAGAAAGGGAAGAAGAAGGAGGCATTCCTGTGGCCCATTTTTGGTTTCTATTTCCTTAGAGAAGGAAAAGGGGAAGGAGCAGCCTTTCTCACACAAACTGATTACGAGTTATATCCCCAGCCCTACTCCTCAGGCGGGGAAACTGAGGTGGGGGAGTTAGAGCCCAGGTAAAACCAGCCAGAACCAGACTTGTGAGTATGTGACTGGGCTAATGAAGCATGTTCTCAAAATCAAGCGTATGCTGCAAACTGAGGTAAAAAACAGGAATAGTTAGACTCTGTGCCCCAATCATTCCCAGGATTAGAACTGCTATCTCTCAGAAAACAAACACCAGGAAAAGCCACAGAGTTATGCAAAGCAGCAACCCAATAGGAAGTATAACAGTCTCAACTTACCCGATCCCTCAGAGCTCCCAGCGACTAAGTCACCAACTAAAGAGCACACATGGGCTGGTCCGTGGCCCCCTGCACAGACGTAACAGAGGACTGCCTTGTCTGGCCTCAGTGGGAAAGGATGCACCTAATCCTGTAGAGACTTGATGCCCCAGGGAAGGGGGATGGTGGAGGGGGGAACACCCTCTCAGAGGCAAAGGGGAGTGGGGATGGGGCAAAGAATTCTGGGAGGTGGGGTAACATTTGGACTGTAAGTAAATTTAATAAAAAAATTTTTTAAAGGCAAACGAGTGTCAAAAGCCACTGACTCAAGGATGTCATAGGGGTATCCCATCTAGCTGGGTCTGTCATCTGGGAAAAGATAAGCCTGTGCAGAACCCATGTGTCTAAGACTTGACAAAGTCCAGCCCATGCAGGAGGTCAGCAAACAGCACAGATGACCAGCAACACTCAGCAGGTGGTCCATATGGTCTCCAAATTTACCCAGGTTTTATTTTTTTTTAATTTTTCTGTTGTTACCCAATTTTTAAAAACAAAAATAATATAAGCAAATGGAAATGCCTTTCGGATGCCACATGAGACTTTTCTATGTGTTTTTCATCCTGTGTATTTGTCACTCTTTTCATCCTGCACTATGGGTCTTAGTTACACTCACAGAAACTCACATGCTATACTGTTTTGTATTTTAAAATCACTGCAAAACTTACAATCTATGTTTAAAATGCCCAAGACAAACAACTAAAGTTTTCTTTACTTTTGCACACAAAATCTATTTGTCTTTTGTACCTTTCTTAGTATGCATGTCTTTGGTGCTGGGAGTGTAGGTAGGCAGGGTACAATAGAAGCTAACTCCATAGGAATTAGAAGATTCAGATGGGGGCTCAGGAAGAGACGAGGCAAGAATTGAATTGAGGTGGTCTTTTGGCTCGAGGAGGTAGCACATGTTTTGCAACGGAGGCCATAGGCAAACCACCATCCCCATCAACAGAGCTTGCAGATCAGGTGTTGGCCACATCTTATACAGAGCAACGATGGGGTTTTGTCATTACCAAATGGCAACTTAAATGGGCCACCAAGACAATCTGATCAATGCAGGTGTCCTCATGGCTGGAACAGTTTCTGTGCAATCATGTGACTCTTGTGTAAACTGTTTTAAATGGTTCACCTGTGAGAGGCACAGGAAAGTGCACACTGTTCTTGCTATCAATCAGCCCAGCTTCAGGGGTGTCAATCAAGCCAGAAGACAGGACTGGCAAATGCAAGAGTCACTGCAATGGGCTAATGTCCAAGCAGAAAACAGTGTTGGACAAGACAACCATGGCCTCTTCTTCCCACAACAGTGCTGTCTTCCTACTAAACAATGCCTGTGTGGTATATCGTGTCCCATGCTGCATTGCATGGCCTAAAGACAGATCATCTGAATGGGCCTATGCAATCATGCTCGCCCTTAGAGGTAAGGGATCCCCTCTAATTGGCAAGAAACAAGAGAGTCAAGGCACCTTGTGGCCTTGAAGATGTGAAGGACCAAGAAAAAAGAGTCTCCCCAAAGCCATCATTGCAGGAATGTGCTTCTGAGAGGGCACTAGAGACAGGTATGACAACAAGCAGCTGACACTCCGCCCTCTGCCTGGCTGAATGGACAGCCCACCCAAGCCGTCCTCAAGTGACCAGAAGAACGTGACTGAGGAGATAACTGGTCCAAGCCCACAGGACCAGCAGACTTTGCTACCTGACCACAGAACAGTGAACAATGGAGAAGCATCAGGAGCACAATGCTGTTTGAGTCTATGCACATGCTAAAAGGGAAGACAACATGGCTACTCCGCTCAGAGGCATGCAGAGAGCATCACCATCTTGGCTTTGCTGCAAGCCACACTCTCCTAGGCAGCCTTCTGGGGTTAGCTTACCATCCAACTTTGCTTAAGAGAAAAGCAACACTGACAGACTGGGCAGAGCCTCTGACCTGGCCTCCTCATGACAACACCAGCTACAACAAGCACTAGAAATGGTTCCTGGAAAGGGTGGGCACTCCTACAGCTTGAATTCTGTCTGCATCATCAAAAATAAGTCTGTGAACTTGAGCATCCCAGATTACTTTCTTACATATATCACCTTACCAAGGCGCAGCATCCTTTCTGTCCATGGTGCACTGGTGTCCATGGTGCACTGGTACCCGTGCTCCCAAAGGATACTTTGTATGAAATCTTTCAAGATGTTGCCCCAAAGCACATATCTGTCATCAAAAATAGCCAAAACTTTGAAACACAAGTCTTAAAGTTATAGTTTTTTTTTTTTCTTTTAAATGTCTACTTAAAGAGCTAGATGGACTGTCCAGCAGTTAAGAGTACTTGCGGAGAATCCAGAATATTCCCAACACCCACATCTGGCTGCCCATGGCTGACTGCAAGTACAGTTCCAGAGGAATCCAATGCCCCCTTCTGGCGACTGTAGACCCTTGTAAATGTGATGCACATAAACTCACACAAGCACATACACAAGAATCAAAACCAAATACATAAATAACAGTATGAAAAAAATCTATAAAAATGTGTTTGCCTCAAAAATTACTTTAAGCCACAAGTGTGTTGTTTCTAAGGGGAAAACAGCCTTGCTTTTTCATCCAAAGTTCACAGCAGCAGGACACCAAGACCCCCTCCTAACTTAAACAGCATGAGCATTAGATGTTTTTCCTTCAAAATTACTCTGGGGCCTCCATTTTTATTTTAATGGTTTCTGTTTGTTTGTTTGTTTGTTTCTATTTGCTTTCTCCTTGGTGTTAAGAACCAAACCCAGAACCTCCCCAACCCTAGTGCCTCTCTTTTTTCCAAAGGATTGTGCCAGCCTGTTTAATATTCTAATCCAAAAGAAGACTGGCCTTGTCCTCCCAGGCAGCCTTTTCCAGTGTCAGCTCTCCCTCTGAGCAAGCCGTGGCTCAGCAGTTCTCTGGGACTCCCCTCTGCCACCCAAAACAGCACCTTACAAGCCTTCCCAGCTCTGTATGGAGACTGGCCACGGTGGCCATGACAAGAGAGCAGTGCTTGGAGAAAGGTCGTACACTGTCCATATGACAATAAGGCACTGTTTTCACCTCCCTCTTCAACCTTGAGCATCTCTGTGAAAGAAACCTATAGTACAAGAAACCTATAAGATGCCACTGTCACCTACACAGGTAGTGATCACAACTTGCCTCCCATGCATCCCCTGATGCTCACAGGAAGACAGGGAGGAACTAACAGTGACTACACCTGTGTGTCCACAGCACAACCCACTGGGCCCTCACCTGTGCCTTCCCAATGCAGCCTTCTGAGAAAAGGCCCACTGCTTCTATCAAAGCAGTCAGGACCTGTGCTACAGGAGAGGGACCCTGGCTGCTCCATCAAGCTCTGACTCCCTCACAAGAGAACAGCAAAAAGAGAACGCATGGAGCTGGGAGGGAACCACTCGGCGGTCCCATGAGCGCCATCCACAACCATGCTGTAACTGCTGACACTGGAGGCTTCTCGGGCTTCACACAGACAATGGGATTCCCATCACCGAGGGCACAGAACACATTAAAAGACTAACCATGGTGAAGAGAGCAGCAGAGAAGCTGCGTATGACTGCTGCCCACTGCAGGCACACCTGGAAGGACACAACCTTCACAGAGTCAACTCAGGCCATGAGGCTGCAGGTGCATACAAGGGCTGAGCCCTTCCCATGTCCAACTGCACTCCTGCTGGAAGACACCAGTAAGGATTTCGCTAAATGGGTGAGGATGGCACTCCATCCTCACTTCCAGGGCTCTGTTCTTTACATTTAACCTGAAGCAGCTTCTAAAGCCATTGAAGACTGACCAGGACAGAGGAATCATACTTTGAGTTGAGGACTCAGAAGGCACAGTGAGTTGAAAAGGAGAAGGGAGGACCCATAGAGCCTGCCCATACCTGCCTCCATCTCTAAGCAAGAAGCTCATGCAGAGGGCACGTCTGACATTATGCATACCACGTTTCAAAGCTTACAAAGATTTCAGGGCTATGCTCAGGGTAGCTTCCTATACTCATACACTAAGCCCTGTCCTCTTTCCGTTTTCTTCATCCTACCCAGGATGTGCTTGCAGTTGAGCAGTTTCAGGAGGCCAAGCCAACAAGCAGTTTCCAAGGGCAGACTCCTCCCAGAGAGAGCTGAATGGCGCAGGTGCCACGTGTCCACCAGGCATAGACCCAGACTCTCACCCCACCAGAAAACCACTAGTCCTTTCTGGAGGTCGGCAGAGTCCCTCTGAAAGGCATATCCCCAAGGAAGAAGGAAAGCTCAGCGCCTCTCACTAACAGCCCCTCACTGTTAACTGGGGCCACACTCAAGCTAACTCGTGTCTCTTGCTAAGCCACAGAGGAAGGCTTGGTGCCTGCCCCACACAGCAGAAGACTAGCTTTAGACAGGTCCCTTTCTTGCCATCCCAAGGTCAGTTCATGGAAGACCAACCAACCACATAGAAGCAGTAATGGAGCCACCTTTACTGTTAACACATAGGCCCAGCTCTTCTGACCCCCGGTTTACTAACTCCTCCGCAACCCCTCTGAGAGGTCCATCACAGTAGGAAACAGACAGAGGCACCCTACCCTCTTACACACACCTGCCAAGCTAGCTAGCAAGCTCCTCCTCCAGGATTCACCATTCAACAAAATCATGACACATGCCACCTAGACAGACAAGGAAGAGTCACCAGGCATGGGAAAGGTATGTGGGCAGCATCCCAGGCCAAACTCTCAGCTGGTTTCTGAGCCAGCCCTCTTAAGACCTGTACCATAGTGCCCCAAAGTGAACAAATGGGGATCTGAGGCAGAGCTCAGGCAAGAAGAGTAACCACTGAGTTCAGGCCATCATCTCTCTTGGGGTTGGGGAAAGTAATGGTTGTGAAAGTTAGGGCTAGGAGAACCTCATTGCACTGACAATGCTGACAATGAAGGACACAGTGCCCAGAAGACCCCAGTCTTTGACTGCCTGAGTGCCCTCCTCCAGAGATGTTACAATGTGCTTGAAATATAGACACCCAGGCTCCAGGGACAGCATCTAATCAAGGACTATAGACTTGGGTGGGAGTGGGGTGACAGGAGCCAAGTATGAATACCTAGGTAGTAATGTTCATCTGTACCAGGAAGCGTATTTAAAGAAAGGACCAGGTTTGGGGTTTCAAGAGAACTACATGCCACCCATGCCAACTGCACCCCAGACTCTAAAAACACACCTAGCCCACAGAGGCACACATACTAACAAAACCACAGAAGAACACACAGAGGCTGACCAGCTTACATACCACCAGAGAGACCACTTCAAGGGACACAACTCTCACCCAGGGGCAGATAAGCTGCTGGTGCTTAAGTACACACGTGGAACTCTGTCATGGGTCAGGCCCTGTCTCACGGCAGACACCATGTTCATTACAGTTATGTAACAATCCAGAAACCTCCCTTAAGGTCCACTGATACACACAATCTGTTCCTCCACACCTGCCTCAGAAAGTTCTACAAGCAAGCACTGTGGAGAAACAGCAGAAGAAACTAGGATCCTCCTGGGTCTGTAGTGCATGCACAAGAATCCCAATCTAACGTAGGTGAAACAAGTTGCAGAGTGGACAATTGTTTCTATGTAACATTCCCACCTTAAAGAGTATCAGTGTTCCCACAGACCGCCAACCACAAACATCTCCCTAAGAAGTCAAAAGAGTACCAGGGCCTAGCAACCATCCGGTGGACTTAAACTGGGGATAGCTCCCTGAGAAGGCCTGATGGGGGCTTAGATGCCCGTTAGAGCTGCAGGAACTCAGACAAACCAAGCTCACCAGTCTTGAGACTACAAACGACTGTTTGGTTTCTAGATGTTCCGAAGAGTCAATGGGTTGAATGAAGAGCTTCACACTAGAGCAGTCTCACCTGGGGCAATTCCAGACCAACACCCCCATCTTGCTGTCATTGGGGACATTAAACCTCTAAGGTCCTCTGGGATGTGTGGAAAATTTTTAAATGAAAATGACACCTTCCTGTGAGTACACAGGAAAAAATTCTGAGTGCTAGTAGGTGGTTTTCAGGAAACCCAGGTGATGGTCCTTCTGTGACCGTCTGCCCAAAATTAAAACGTACTAGGAAACCTCCGACCCCACTTCTAAACCACACTTGATGGCTAAACTGCACCACTACCAAAAACCTACTGTCTCAAAATAGGAACCAAAAATTTTTACCATCAACCTCACTAAAATACACGATTTAGCCTACAGGAAAGAACACCGGCATACACTTCCCACTCGCTTCCCTGCCCTGGAGGGGAAGAAAGAAAGGAGCCGCTTTCTAGTCTAGCCCCAGGCCTCCATCCCGAACTGTCAATCGCGGCCTGGTAGATCTTGATCTAACGGAGTTTTTAAAGTGCCCGCTACGCTGGCAGCCCCGCGTCTCGGGCGCACTCACCCCTGGATGCCTGGGCTGTACGCACGGCTCTTCCACGGCGTGCCGGGCCGCGCCGCCTGGGCCCCGGGGCCGCCCCCTCCGCTCAGCGTGGCCGCGCGGCTGCCGGACAGTAGGTAGTTGAGGCCGTACGTGCTGGCCTTGTTCTCGCGTTTCCGCCGGCCCGGGTGGAACTGGTGCTGCGGCGGCGAGCCGGCGGGCGTGGGGCCGCGTGGGCCCGGGTGCGCGTGGGCAGCGCCGTCGGCGAAGCTGAAGAAGGTGCGGCCGCTGCCGGCGCGGCCGAGCGAGGTGCTGCTGGAGGACGACGACGAGCAGCCGGGACTCTCGGTGCCCGACTCGGCGTTGGACGACGACGAAGACGACGACGACAGCGACGGGGACTTGTGCAGGCGCCGCGCGCCGTCTGCCGCGGGCCCGAGCGCGGTCAGCAGCGCCGGGGGCAGCGCGGCGGGGCCCTGTGCGGGCGGCGGGGACGAGGCGGCGGGTGCCGGCCCCGGGCCTCCTGCTGCTGGTGCTGCGCGCCCCGCCGCCCCGGGCGCGGCCGCCGTGTCCAGCGCCGGCGAGTTGAGGCAGAAGTAGGACGCGAAGCCGGAGCCACCGCGGCCCACGCCCTGCGAGGTCTCCCAGATCTGCATCCACAGGGCATTGGCCGGCCCCTTCTGCTCGGGCTGGATCCAGGCCACGCGCGGATCCATCCACGCGCCGCCCCGGGGCCTGCGCCGCCCGCCGCGCCCCCCCCCCGCCGCGCCCGGGCCGGCGCGCGGACGACGGACGGACGGACGGGCCTGGGCCGCGCCCGGTGCGCGCGGATGGGCGCGGGCGGCGCTCGGTGGGGCGCGCGGCGCAGCTACGATCCGGATGGCTCAGGCGGCGCGGGAGGGCGAGGGGGCCGCGGCGGCGGCGGCGTAGCGTGCGGGCGGCGGGGAGAGGCCATCGGAGGGGCGGCGACCGGCCGAGGGGGCGGGCCCAGAGCGCCGGGCCGTCAGTCAGTCACGGTGCTCCTGCCGCGCGGCGGCGGAAAGACGCCCTCGGCGGCGGCCGGGCAGGGAGAGGGATGGGGGCCGCCGCCTCCGCTCCAATGAGGGGCGGGGAGGCGGCGCGGGGGCGGCGGGGCGGGGGCGCGGCCTCCCTCGCGGGCCGCGACGCAATGCGCACGCGCGGGGATTTCAAATCCTCACTAGACAGCGCCGCCTTGGTTACCGCGCTTGCGCACTACACGTTCTAGTCGGCCGCGGAGAGACGGCGGCGCGGGCGCTTGCAGACCAGACAGACAGGGCGGGGCCGGAGGGGGCGGGGTGCGGGTAAGCGTTGTGTGGGCCGCGCCGCGCGTGCGCAGAAACGCCAGGGAGCCGGGTGGAAGTTTCCGCGCCGGCTGGCGTGCTGCGGTCGCCGGCAAGCTGGGAAAACGAAACCGCTGCGACTGCGCTGGGCTTGGGCTGCGGGTCGAGCCGCCGCCCTCCCGCCGTCTCCTCGCTTGTTCTGTGCAGTCGAGTGACGGGGCAGAGCCGGTCCCACGTGGCCCGTCGCTGGCCCAGTGCTCCACCAGTGCGCCTGCTTTAGCACGCGGGCCACGCGGCCCGTGAAGTCGGAAGCAGCTCCAATGTCCTGTGCGTTTGGTGTGCGGGTCCAACCCAGCAGGTGCACGCTCTGCCTGTGCGGCACTTGGGCCCCTGCACCCGGGCTCCGCTAATTTTCAGCATGACGGAGCTGCTTCTCTCCTGGAGCAAACCTTATGAAGTACTTGGCCCTGATACCTCACTAAGGTGGAAGAAAGGACCATGTTGCGTGCTGACTGCTTTCAGTCAGTGGTGTTAATGCGAATGAATGTTTATCGTCTCTGGCGTTTTCTGACCACCGGTATATGTGGAGATCACAGCTAATGAGTAGAGCCTGTGCATTAAGCCTGGCGTGGTCACAAGTGCCTGTAATTCCAGCGTTTGGGAGGCCGAGGCAGGACAATTGCAAACAGTACAAGCAGGCCCTGAAACCCAGCCCCAAAGAGTGTTGTGTTAAATACTACAGGAAAGGAAAAGAATTGTTAATTTGAACTCAACGTTTAATGGATTGGGGCAAAAGTGCTTCAGAGTCTTTGCCCTCCATCCCTCTGCCCTCTTGGCTCTGCTACTGCCAGGAGCTTCCAAAGCCAAACTATTGCCTCTCCTCTCCTTCCAATCACCTCTGTCTTCGGTCTGTTTTTAAATTGTGTTTCCCAGTGGTTTTCCCGTATTTCATCCTTGACCCCTTTAGATTTTAACCACACAGCAGGTGATTCCAGCGTTTGATAAGTCCACACATGTGCAGCCATATTTAAGTTGTCAACTTGTAAGAAATCAAATTGTCTATCACTTCAGAATCTTAACAGGAGCTTACTCTCTCGCTGATCAAAATGTAACAGCCCTGCTAACCTGCCAGACTCCACCTCACCTTCCCTCCTTTTCTCCAGATTGTCCCATAACCTCATTTGCACCAGCAGCAAGTGTGAGGCACACTCCTACCCCAGAGCTTCTACAGCTCGTCGGCACGACCTTCCCCAGACATACATGATCCCTCCTTGCCCTTTTCACATCTTAAGGACTTCCAAGTGGCCCGGCTTACACTAAATACTTCATCTTCGGCTTATCCCATTTTGTTCCCTAACTTTACTGATCAGGAGCCCAGAAACCAAGTTTGTTCCTTCCCGGTTCTGGAGACTGGAAATCTGACATTGGGATGTCAGCAGCCACGTCGTCTCAGGTTTGTAGAAGGCAAGTCAGCCCTCCTTCCTGCTTTCCCCCAGGTCTCTGTTGTCCTTGGCCATCCTTGGCACTGCTTGCTCAACCACACCACTAGCCTGTCTCCATTATTGCATGACACTTTTGTTCTGTCTGTCTCTTTTCTTAGGACGCCTGTTATGTTTGATTGGGCACACACTAACAATGTCACCATAACCTGAGATAATCTGTGAAGTTGTTTCCCTATAAAGCTATCCAGGCACCCAGGATAGGGGCTTCAACATGCTTTGATTTCACCAACTACACCATCTAATACATAGTTTTTCTGTGTGCCCTCTACTTTGCCAAATGGCAGGTCCCCAAGGAGAGATAGGTTTGTCCTCTTCTCTGCTGGACATCAGTTCTAGGATAGTGTAGCACAGAGGGTAAGGCCTCCCACCAGTGTTAGCAGAATGGCCATGAACACCGAGTCCCCTTGCCAGCTTCCAGGTCTGTCATCTGTGCTGTCAATACCTTCTCAGAGTGCTTTACTGTGGGTTTGTTTTTTCTTCATAAAAGTCTTGTGCTCTGTCTTTTCTAGCTAACACCCTCCTTTGATTAATAAGCCACTACACAAGTCTTTGTAATTAGAGCAAATGTTTTGTTAAATATTTGATCACAAATGTTTTACTTAAATCAGAAGCCATGCATTCCTTTCTTTTGAGATTTATTGGTTTTTTATTTTATGTGCATAACTAAGCATTTGTATACATATATTGTAAGTGTACTGCATGTGTGCCTGGTGACCATGGAAACCACAGGATAGTGCCTGATCCCCTGGAACTGGAGCTATGTATGGTGAGCTACAGTGCGGATGCTGGGAACCTAACCCAGGTCCTCTGCAAGAGCAGCAGGTGCTCTTAGCTGCTGGCCCAGCTCCTGCCGTAGAAAGCAGTATTAGCTCTTGATGCTGAGAGTAAAACTCAGTCCTTAAAACCCCGAGCAGAGAGATCACTCTCTTTAGTTTCTACAGAGAAAGAGCCCAACGCTTTCTCTTCGAGGCTTGAAGGGCTCACACAGTGAAGTCTGAAAATCTAGAACTAGGCTCCCAGGCATCTCACTCAGCTACTGTTGAATAGCAGGCTGCCCTCAACCCCAATGGCAAAATAGTGTTTGGTTCTTCTCAAAGTCAGCCTACCAACTGAGTGGTTCCGCTGAGATCACACACAGATAATCTTGGTGTAAGTCATCTGGCAGGACAGCCAAAGGTGGGCTTTCCCAGAGGGCCACACTCATACAGCTGACAGTTGGCTGGCAGGCAGCCAGGGCAAAGGCTGTCTACCTCATGCACTCGCTTCCTTATGCAACAAGCTGCCCTGGCTTGTTCTCAGTGTGGCTACAGAGGACAAGAAACAAGCATAAATGCATAAGTGGGAGATGGCATTCATTATTTCTCAACACACTGTGAACCCAAGTGACAGATATGATCTCAGTAGAAACAGTGGGTCTGAGTATATAGTCTTTTACCTTAATGGAAGATGCCACAGTCACACACATGGTATATTTTACATAAATATATATGTTTATATATTAAACATGGTATATTTATTTCTTATGTGTATGTGGTCTGTGTGCCTGTGTGAGTTTGTGCACTGCATACATGCACCCAGAAGAGGGTGTTGGATATTGTGGAACTGGAATTACAGATGGTTGTGTGCCAGCCAGTGTGGATGCTGGAGACTAAACTCGTGTTAGAATCTCTTGGCTCTCCCACGTGGAAACTGTGCAGGTACTGAACACAGGGCAGGGACCAGAATCTCCCAGTTACAACAATCTAAGTGCCCTTTCATGGAGACAGAGATCGGCCCCTACTGCTAATTCCTGCCCTGGAGTGAGCTGAGGAGGTAGAAGCACTCTTGACCACAGAGCCACGTCTTATGAGAACACAAATCATTGACTTTAGGAGCCACTTTGAATCCAGGGTGAGCTCATCTCAGGATCCCTAACCATTTTATATCTGTCAGGACCACTGTTTCCAAACAAGGTCATGGTCCAAGGTTCTGGAGGGTGGGAAATTTGAGAGGACATTCTGCAACCTACAACAGAGGCCTAAACAGGAAATCAGGTTCTTTTGCTCTGATTATTAGAAGCCCCAAGATAGCAGCCTGGTGGTATACTGGCACAGCACCCTACATGTGCAAGCCAACCTACCTGTCAGCCTCAGACTTTTACTGATAGGTGTCCAACCGAGCCCTCACGTCCGTCCACAGGAGGAGTGATGGAGAAGTAACGGGCACTGTCTACTTCGTGTGGCCTCTTTTGTCAGAAAGGTGATAATTTTCTAAGAAAACCTTTCTACATTTTTTTTCTTAAGTCATACTGATGAACTAGCCATAATTATAGCCATTCTTAACTGCCAGAGAGACCAAGAAATAAGGCAAAGCCTGAGAGAGTCATGGCTTGTACCAGGCTTGGGTAGAGGCCCAAATGACAAAGGGGGATCTGCTAGCAAAGAGGAATGTGCTTGTGGGAAGGAAGTGCAGACCCAGGGTACACAACCACATGAGCCTGGAAGCATGTTCTAACAAAACCTAGCCTTCCAGTCATCCTTGAAGTAGCTCCAGCAGGAGGATGCAACCTTCTGACTTCTTGTCATGGCCCAGCACGCGTGTGCTGACAGGTATAGGGGACCAAGTGTCATGATGTGGCACAGCAGAGACCCTATTCCTAGGACGACTCAGTCTGACTGTGCCTTACCGGTTGGGGCATGAGAGTAAGGACAGAAGGAAAGGGTGATGAAGAAAGTCAGTAATGGGTGCAGGGTTTAGTTAGGGTCAGTAAACAAGGCTGTTGTAGGGAGTAATCTCAAGCTGGAATGGGATGTCCTGATTCTGACACAACCCTATCAGTGTGTGTCCAAGATGAACAAGGGCTGTAGGCAGGAGGTATCCACACAGCCACCTGGGGATTTGAATATCCAGAGACCTATGTGAAAGAGACGGGACTTAAACTATACCTCCTTATCCAGGGATCTAGGGTATGGAAAAGGGGGCTTTGCTCTATTGAGTCATTCAGGATGTGTTTGGGGAGAAGGGCTCAGTTCTACCCAGTCAGACAAGGATTTGAACACAGTGTGCAGGGCTCAGCTGAGACAGACCACAGGCCACTAGAGTAGGGCAACTTGACTTCTTTATTAGATGTAGAGCTCTGTCTTATTACTAGTCTGCCCTGAGTAAAAAGCCTGTCCCTTTTTAACAGCCAGCAGGATTAGGCTCGTGCCAGCATCAGCCATTTTGAACATGCCATGGACACCTTGAAATAACTGTGAAAGACTACGGATGACACCCTGGCTCTGGGAGGCTGTTTCAGTCTGTACCAGGCTTGTGGTAACAAGCCTCCTCAAACCATTCTTACCTTGCAGAGTGGAAAAATGTCCCCTACTAGAGGGAAGACTATAGTCTGTAGCAAGGCCTGTGATTGGTCGGAAACACAGTTCCTAATAACCACGATTGGTTGAAAGCAAATGGCTAGTTATCGGTCTCCCTTCTCAGGCCATGTAAGAAGACTGCTTAGACTCCTAGTGAGTTGGCTAGGAAGCCCTCTGCCACCTCTCACGATGTTGCAACATCAGCTACAGCGAATATTTCTCTTGACTGGTCTGTCCTGCTTTCAGTAGAACACACTGAACTACTGACAGGATCAGCAGAGAGTGACAACAGTGATGCAGACATTAACAGGAGGAACTAGGGTGCCAACTGGCAGCTGGCCTTGATGTGTCTCCGATCAGCAGTGGCCTGGGCATACCTGCAGTCAGACCCTCAAGCCTGAATCTCCATTGTGTTACCAGGGTGGCAACCCACTGACCTCTTACAGGAGGAGATGATTGTGCTTGATGATCCTAACTGTACCTGATGCCCAGTTCCCATCTGCCTCCTGGGTACCTCAGCCCCTAAGAAATGGCAGGCACCCAAGCCACATCCTGACTCTGGTATGCTTTTTACCAGAGACAGCAAACGAGTCCTGGCAGCAGCCACTGACAACCGAGGGAGAGCTGAACAGTTCAAGAGCAGTCAGGACAGACAGGAGGACAGGAGAACAACAGGAAACAGAAAGACAGTGACTGCACAGGTTATAAACATAAACAGCTAGAGAAGAGAGCTTGCATCAAGTCCAAGGGGCTTAGACCCAAAGCTCTTAACACTGGCTGTGCCCTGTTGTGGATTTGGTTTATTGCTTGTGTTATATTGATTAGATTCCCCCAACTTACACTGGAATTCACATGTCTGCATCAAGACACTGAGGGGCCCTTCCCTCAGTTAGCTGTGATTAGTAAATAAAGTTACCGGCAGCCAATGGCTGGGCAGGGAGACAGAGGTAGGACTTTTAGGATTTCCGGGCAAGAAACACAGGAGAGAGAGAGGAGGTTCACCATGCCAGGAAAGGGATAAGATGTAGGCTTGAAAGCAGCAGAAGAAAAGACATGCCAATCATGTTAAGAACTAGGGAAGAGTAGCCCCAGAGCCCCCTCTCCCATTGGGTCTAGGATAGCAAAGATGGAATATAGATTTTAGTAAGTAATAACTCGGGAGTGTCAGAGAGGAGGGGTCAGCAACGTGGAAGTTTGGGAGTGGCCCAGCCATTGAGCTGATTAAGACTTATTAAATATAAGGCTGCGTGGCGTGTGTGTGTGTGTGTGTGTGTGTGTGTGTGTGTGTGTGTGTGTGTGTTTCGAGAATCCAGCGCTTTGAGGAAGTAGGGGGAACACATGTCACCGTAGCCAACCAACTACAGCAACAGTGCCCAAGACCCAAATACCTGAGACTTGCATGGAAATGGTAAAGTCAGTGATACCTGCTTCCTGCCTGCTGCTGCTCCAACTGACTGCTTTCAAACACCGAAGGAAACAAAAGCTGCTAGAAGCCAGCGTCTGTCTCTCCTGTCCGTGACCTCAGCCAGGCGAGGCAGACCAGCTCTCAATCCACAGAACTGAATGGGGGTGGGGGCTCAGGGTCATCCACCCACTCAAAAAGCCAGGTGTCACCCCAACATTGCCATCCGTCTGGACCTGAGAGCCCTCCGCTTTCCTGTGGAGTGCCAGCCGAGGAGAGAGAAATGGAGAGGGTCCTGCAAGAGCCTGAGAGGCCTGACCAGGAGTGGTCAGCACAGCTCTTGCATCCAGAACTTGGGAACATTCTGGAATTGGTCTTGCTATGCCAGAACATAAGCAACAAGGACTGGCAGTTGCATAGTGGAGGTAGAGGAACAGGATCCACGGTGGACTCAGTGTGGGGGCAGGAGAGAGGGGTGCTGAGAGCTGCAGGTTTCTGCTGAAGGGACTAGAGCAGGAAGGCTCAGATGTGAACACGGGAGCCATCGCTGCTGGGAGGACACGGGCTGGCAGAAGCACCATGGAGCACGTGACCCTAAATGTCAGTGTCCCTAGCTGGCACCTTTTATCTCTCGGAGTGACAAGACTCTACAGTGCAGAGGACAGATAACAGATGAAGTAGGAGCCTCCGTGCTTTCCCATATTTCTTCCACATCTCCTCCCCGTCCCTCCTGGTTGTAGTCTGAGGAAACAGGAAGTGATCACTGAGTGCCAGTGTTGCACCTCATGGGCTGCCCTGGGACACTTCCTGCAACCTAATCAGCCAAGTTGGCAACATCTCCCGGCTGAGATCATCACGTCTCAGGGTAGCCCCAGTGCTACACCTCACTACTACCTCAGGTGCCAGGATTCAGTAAGCAGAGACCCCACTCTCTGCCTAGGTCGGAAGCCTAGGTGAGGAAACCCAACTTGTCCACCCCAGGGAAAATGCACAGCACTCCCATGGGAGCCAAGTCTGTAAACAGGGCAAGTAGCCCCTCATGACTCAATGAGCACCAGGGCCCGTGGGGCCAGTTTCCCAACTTTCAACTCTGTGCTTGGTCATACAGCCTTGGGGAATTTGAGGTCTCTGACCTCACACCCCAAATCTTCAGGGAAGGATGGCCGAACCTGGCCACTCACACCTAAGATTATATATGAAAATGTAAGGGATTCACAACTCTTACTCCTCTGTGATTCCCTTAAGAATCTGGGTTTTCCTCCAAGCCTCCCAGGCTCCTCTGGGCCTCTTCCTCTGAGTGAAGCAAAAAGACAGCAGGTAGACCCACACCTTGCCCCCCACTTCCAGATCAGACTAGTTCTTCCCCCCCTTCCAGCTTTAAAGAGAGCTCTTCATTTCTACTTCTCGAGTTGTTCTATATTCTTGTCCCACCCTCTTAGCTGGCCCACGATGGCCTTAAACATGGGACAGCCTCTTATGTGCTTACCATGAGCCGCCTTGTCCCTCAGCTGAGTTATTAGCTCTTGTCCATGGTGTTTACCAAGGCAAGAGAAGACTAGCTGGGAGACCCCCAGAGGGAAGCCACCTTGAGTGCCATGTCACAGACCGTGCTTTCTTACCCCAGAGTAACAAGTCAGGCCTGGAGAACTCTGAGCCAGGCACTTGGATTAAACTGGCCTTCTCTAGAGGGACATTCAGTATGCCGGGTGGAAAGGAGCAGGCTGTGGAGGCATGCCAGGCCCTGGGAAGGACTGTGTGGAGTGGCCACAAAGACAAGTAGCCGCAGGCAGCACACATTTTAAAAGAGAGCTACCAGGTCTCTTGGAGGAGTTGGACAGAGAGAAGAGCTTCTCGGATTTGGGTTTAGTGACGGTCGGAGGTCGTTTTCCTGATTTACTGCACACAAGGAGAGCGGGAGATGCCCCCTACATGGGAGGTGCTGTGAGCTAGTTGACATGACAGCCACCTCTGAGCACTGTTGCCAGGCTCTCCTTGCCGGGAGCACATGCAGGAAGACTCACAGTTAGTGGATGGCACTAGGTGAGCCACATGCTGAAGGGGGATATACTAGGGGAGCAATCTGAGAGAACAAAGGGCAGCCATGGTCTGTGCCTTTGTCTTCATGAATTAGCCACGTGGCCCTTCAACCCCCTGAAGTTTCTGAGTTGGTCTGAGACCTGTGTTATAACTTTTCAAAGTTCTATTCAGTAAAATATGTGGGCCCTACTACACTGGGGAACTGGCTCAGACCCACTAAGGCCTAAAAATAGCGAGTTGTTTTACAGACCTGCAGATTCTTTCCTCATGACGGCAAGGCCTGGCGCGGCCCACTGGCTGCCCGGGAGCCACACCACCACCCCTCCCCCAGCTCCAGACACAGACAGACCAAGGCTGGGCTCAAAGCCTTGCCTGCAGTGATGTTCCAGGGGACATCAAATGCCTCTGAAGCTTGGCCATGACTAGCAATCTCCTCAGAGTATGCATGGGCTGCCGGTTGCCAACAGGCCTCCTTCCTCCTGGATTTTTCTTCTGAATTTCACCTGCTTTCTAAACTTTAGTCCTTGAACTAATGGTGGCCAAAGCCCGGCCCCACAGTGCATGTGATAGAATACAGAGCAAGCAGATTGAACATGCGTGGTGCTCCAGCCCACGGGGACCTGAGTTTTGTAGAATGATCAGTTTTGTTCATTTCGGGGCCACCCTCACAGACACTCACTGGGAGAATGGCATTTTACCTCCAGCAGAGAAATAACAGGGGACAGTGCTTAGGCAAACTCCCCTGAGAGCAGAGGGCCTGCTGCCATCACTCCTATGTCTTGAGTTGGCACTGAAGGACATCAGTGCCTTTAGGAGTATGTCAGTCCCACAAGGAGTTCTGGGCTGTTTTCTAAGATCTTGGTACACGCACTGTAGAAGGATGTGGGCTGAGGGTTGGGGTAGCACCCGGTACAGCAGGAGTTCCTCGCCTTTCTAGGGGGTGGCCAGTGTGTTTGACAAAGCACAACTGGCTTAAAGCATGCTTTGAAATCCCTGCTCTGTGTTACAATACGAGGGCCATGGTAAATTGACTTTTGCCCATTTCCGATATAGAGAGCAACACCCCCAACCCCCACCCCGTCTCGCCGGCTGATCAGAAAGCATGACACAGAATGCTGCCTCTTCCCTCTGGTTCCACTCACTCCAAGTACGCCCATTCAGGATCGGAGACCAGGTTAGCAGCCCTCCTCAGTCTCATGGCAATGGTGGTCAAGTGTAGGCCTCCCACATATCACAGGGATAAGGTGTTACCTCACTTCGGGTCTCATGGATGGCGGCAAGCCCAAGGAAGCACTGTGAACCTCATGATGTGGGGTGTGGGGTGTGGGGTGTGGGGTGTGGGGTGTGATCCTCTGGCAGAGATCAAGCAGCAGCAGAGGGAAACTCTCTCCTCCATGGACAGAACTTCCACAAGTGCCGGGTCCCTGTGGCTGGCTGTCTCTCTGCTGACCAAACAAACAAACAGTGCTCCAAGTTGGTGCTTGCCAGATTCTTCGTGCCTCGATCTGGCTGTCTTTAAATGCAGCCATTAACCGGTCTGTGGCTTTTTATCGTAAAAGTATCTAAAACTAATGGATGTTCTGACCCCAACTTGTTTGGAAATAAGGAAAAGGAATCAAGACTCAAAATCTCACCTTGTCTTTGTGGGTTACTATCTATCTTAGATAAATTTATCCTCCTGCGACTTATTATTCAGGCCATGAAGCCACATGCTTTGCCATGAGTTGGGTACTGATATCCCAGCAAGGGAGGGCAGGAATCTGCCCCAGTGACACCTTACTTCAGAAAGCCCGATGAGAACTCAGATCTGACACCCCCAGAGCTCTCTTAACACCACGCCTGTGTCTGTGGGCTCACACAAGGCAACTCCACAGGACAGGTATTCAAGGCTGTGCGTAGTCTCCACACTGCCGCAGGGTGGGCAGTAAAGACACGGAGCCAGCTCAGGGGCGTGAACTTTAGGTTCTCATCCAATTCTCTGTCATGGGAGTTTCTACACAATGGTGGTGAGAGGCCCTGTTGGCACAGGCTATCATTGCACAGTGTAAGGACCCTTCGTCCTTTAGAGTGGCTTTGTTTTTGCACAGCCTCTTCCTCGCTGTCCATGTTCCAGAATCTGACTACAGTCCTTCCTAGGAGCTCTCTGTTTAGGTTCCGCCCTCTCCTCCTTTGTTGGCTCCCTCTCCAGTGTGCAGACATGCCATCGCCTCTTTGGTACACTACCACACTCACCTTGAACCCCTTCAGCCTCATGGCAGCATCCTGCTTCCATACCACAGGACAGTGCCCTCTCTGCCTGTGAGCTGCTCTTCTTTGGTCCCACTCAGACTTAATACCTGGCTAGCTATGCGCTGAGAAGCCATCTTCTTTGTCCTCGTTCCTGACCCGTGGCTAGTTTCCTGTGAGTTTACTCACTTCTGTTTCTACACTGGCTGCCAGGCTCTGGGGGCAGCTGCAGGAACACAGCCAACCCTATCCTTGCACGGGCAAACTCAACCCAGAGCCCAGAGGACACTGGCCAAGCATCCCTGTTGACTATGATCTGAAGCTTCCTGAGAAAGCCACATCTAGAAAGAAATCATAGAGTCAGCCCTGCAGACTGAATGACTGGTTAGAACATCAAGATTGTGGAATGATGGAAGATTGCAGTCAATCTTGAGCCCTTCATACTCACTAAGCGTGAACCTCTCTTTGACCTAACATCTATGTGTGTCAGGTAAAACTTGGCTATGCTTTACCCAATCGTGCCCAAATCACTACCTTCCACCAACTCAGAATCCACCACCAACTCAAAATCAATGAATGAATGTCATCCAATAACCTCTGAAAACTGGAAAATAAAAGTCCGCAGACTTGTCTGTACCATGTATCTGGTGGATGCTCTAATTATTGTGTCCTTTTGTTCTGTGACTATGGACGTTCTTGTAACTTCTTTCACAAAAGAACACATCGTTCAGAGCAACCAAAGCCATCTGCCTGGGCTGCGGTTCCTCATATTTGGCTCAGAACAACACCCTCCGATTCCTCTGGCACAGGTTTTTTTGTGTCAGCAGCTGAATGAATGAACTAGCATCTGAGAGCTACCTGGCTTTCAAGTCCCAGACTGGCCTTGTTAGAGGCGCTCACCCACTTGCTGGAGTCTGGGATTTAGTGGTATCAAATCCATCAGGAACACCCCACTTTCAGGAAGCTCCCCACCTCAGTTTGTCTTTGCCTTCCCCGGTACAGCCCAAGCCTTATGGACCCAGCTCCTTCTGAGATGCCTTCTTGGGTCTCCTGGCTACATGCCCTTTAAAGCATTGGAGACAGAGACCTGTGCTCACCGTGACAGTGACTGACACTATTAGAAAATGAGTGCTAGGACCCCAGTTGCTGTCTTGAATTATATTGACTTACTCTTTTATTGCCTTACACAAATTACTTAAGTAAAGATGGAAGTATTTAATAGTTCACTTTCTTACTGAATATCCCACATGCACTACCAGGCTTTGTCACATAGCAAGTACCTGGCCTCTGGGACTCTGGGCCCTTCACCAGCCCACTTACAGGGCCTGAACTCAGTCAACACAGGCTTCTGTTTTGGATCTCTTCTTTCTGTCTTAGTGCTTCAGGTAGGGGCAGGAACCCATGATTGCAGGAAGCATCTCTAGGAGTTCTACCGGAGCTGATAGTTCACTAGCAACAATTAGGTTCTAGAGAAAACCTGGGGGAAAGCTCTAAAGTACAGAAAGAGAAGCAGCATTCATTTGGAAAGGCCAAGGCTGGGGACCAGAAAACTCTTCAAGCCAGTTGCTATTGAATACATACCCACCCAAGGCAAGACTGGCAGGCCCAGAGCCAGCCCACCATGAAATGGAGGCCGGCCTGGAGGAGGAGCAGGTATTGATGCACATCTGAAATGATAATCAATAAGTGAAAATCAGTAGGCAAAACCGGATTGCCTACAAAGAGAGCCAGATCTGTAAGCTTCAAGCTTTGAAGGGAACAGTAAAAGGACACATTTCATTTAGGTCGACCCCATCTCCATCTGCAAAACCGCCTAAAAGTCACCTCCCCTGCAGCAGGACTGGCATTCAGCAACATTGTATTTGTTGGTTAGCGGTTGTTTTCACCAACAAGTTACAGAATAACTTTGCCTGTGTTTTTCAAAGAAAGCTATTTCTTTTCAGGAAATGCTCTTAACACATTTCAGAGATGCCAGTCCTGGCACACGTCTTACTGAAGTCACCGGCTGTGGAAGAGAGTAGAGACCCACCCTCGCCGCCTGTACCTAATTTCTAAAGAGGAGCTTATGCGCCTGGAGTGCCGGAGGGAATGTACAGACAGATGTTGTGACAAGCTAGTAGTTAATGAAGGCTTGGTGAGTGACAGTCTAAACAATGAGGGAGAAATCCTGGGGTGGCTCTCAAATTATTTCAGGAAAGAGAGAAAGCCCACTCCAAATGCATCGCATCCATTGCAAAGCTCCCAGAAGACGTAGCACGCTGCCGTGGGAGACACACGTTCAGAATGCAAGCTTTGAGAAATACTTCCAGCAATTGTTGCCAATGCTAACACATTGTTTATATTCCACTAGCTAATGTTTTTAAAAACTGGACAGGATTAAATTTGAGCCACAAGAGCTCTTAACTCTTCTGATGTCTAAAATCCAGTATAATTCCCAGAGAGAAAAAATATTATAATCAACTTGAGCCTATTTCTGGGGGAAATTATGGTTTGTTTTATTTATTTATTTATTTATTTATTTATTTAATGTATGTGAGTACATTGTAGCTGTTCTCAGACACATCAGAAGAGGACATCAGATTCCATTACAGATGGTTGTGAGCCACCATGTGGTTGCTGGGAATTGAACTCAGGACCTCTGGAAGAGCAGCCAATGTTCTTAACCACTGAGCCATCTCTCCAGCTCTGTTTTTTTGTTTTATGTTTTATAATTTTGTTTGGTTTTGTCAGGGACTTGAGGATAAATGTGCATACGGTTCTCAGCCTGTGGGTCAGAAACGTAAAAGTACCCTGGGTTAGGATTGCCAGCTAAGAGAGAGTAAAGACTCATGTTCCCAAGGCGAGCTCAGTTTATTGATGAGGTCTGTTGCAATGTGACTGTGATGAGGCTTCCTGTGCGACCTGTGTGTTCAGAGGTCAAGGCAAGAGGAAGCTTTTCAAGGAAAAATGACACTTTGAAACAATCATCCTAGATCGCAAGGATCAACCACAAAGGTGATGCAGCTTCAAGCCAAAATGCAACACCCCTTTGTGGGCCAGCATCTTTGATCAAGTGTTTTCTGGGTAAGGCATGAGGGCCTGTCTGCAATGGCCCAAAAGCCTTTTCACAAGCACCCAGCTTTATTTATTTTCTTGTTGGATTGACACAAGGGATCTATTTTGATGCTGACAAGCTCTAACTTATTTTAAGAATGAGTCTGACTGAAGCGGGAGGGGGTGGGGGCAACCTGTGGAACAAACACCCTTTCGATTCTGAGTCATATTTAGCGACTCCTCACCTGTTGAGTACACAGTTCATGTCCAGTGTCGGCTTTTATGACTTACATTTAAAACTTCGATGCTTTGGAGTTTTATTGGACGGAAAACATGTATATCTTATTTTTCTCAATATTCAGCAATTTGTCTCAACATTTTTCTTATGATTGATGGAGGCTGTGATATAATGAATCGTCGAACATGGCAGTGACTCTCTAAGATTTCTGTTCTGTGCCAGTGACTTGCTTATTCAGTTCTTGATCGAAAAAATACATTTTAAATAAGTATCTCAGTATGTTAATTAACTGGAAAAACCTCAAAGTTGAACATTATCTTTTAAATTATATTTCCCAGCTGATGTGTTATTTCAGATAAAGCACATAAGAATTTTATAATAATCAACATAAACATAAATATATTTATCTACATTAATATTAATTCAATTTAAATCAATATATTAATATAAATCCAAAACAAAATTCCAGTAGTTTCATAAATTAAAATATATTGAATTACATGACCTTTTAGCATCTATAACAATTTTATTTAACTGCAACTGAATATCTAAGAATTAATGTAAGTCTACAACACAAATGAACATTATCTTCATGTATTTAAAAAATTCTGTCTTGAATTATGGTGATTGCTTCACAGTGACTGTGCACACTCTCCTTAAGTAGATTGCTAATTTTTATTATTGAAAATGTATAGGCTGTTGGCAGTCAGACATGAGCACCATGCATAAGGTTGTTACTGGAGAAATATGCCCATTTTTTTTCTCCTATGGAGGTGGGAGGGTGGGAAGATGGTCACAAATACTGCGTGCTTGAGTATTTGAAAATTAATGACTTTTTTAGGTCCTGACAGTGGTGGAGCTCATGGACAGCTTCATGGCACGGACAGAGGAGAAGTACTGGGGTTAATCACACGGGTGCTGGGGAGGGAATAGTAGCATTGGATGGAACCACATCTCCTGTACACTCTCAGTGCTGCCCAGATTCTTACCCCGTGTCAAAGCATTAATATTGCTGAAGTAAAGGAAGGCCTGGCCTTCATTTAAAGCACAGAGACATTGGGAAAAATTGATACAAGATTTTCACTTTCTTTTTTTTTTTTTTTCAGAGCTGGGGACCAAACCCAGGGCCTTGAGCTTGCTAGGCAAGCGCTCTACCACTGAGCTAAATCCCCAGCCCCCTAGATTTTCACTTTCTATAGTCCCAACTTTGGCTCTCTTAGGCAAGCTTGATGCTAGGTGGGATAGGTGGCTGAATTTGTTTTGTCCCGTGTGAACTTTGATGATGAATTTTGGTGTAGACTGGGCTCTGAATCTCCTGCTGGGCAGATCTATTATTACACAAGATTCCTGGCAATAAGAACTAGTCAGTTGCATCAAGGGAATTCTAACTTACGTGGTTGGTGGCTTTGCAAATAACGACTGCCTCAGGTAGACTTAATGGAAAACCCGAGAAGTTACCAGTTATGTGCTATTTGTGGTAGGGCTTGGCCTGACTGTAGGTAATCGGGAGGCTTCCTCAGATTGATAGAGAAAAGCCCTGTGGCCTCGTGTCCAGATGAAGAGGTTGGGGGGTTGGCAAGAAGGCGGGAGATATGGTCCTTTTCACACTTTATTTGGCATTGCTGGATTGACACTGCTGAGAGAAGAGCAGATGAGTCTGTTAGTCCTGCCTTTTGCAGACCTGAAGAAGCACTTCAGAGGGTCAATGCCCAGCCTGCTCTAGTGAGCTAAAGTCAGAGAAAGGAAAGATGCTTAGTATATAGTGTGCGATCTGAACATGGCTGCTTTTAATGCACATATCAGCATTAAAGTAGAAATGACTGCTGTTACGATCTATCCTGTTAATGGTAAGTTACATAATTACACATAGTATAAAGTAAATACCTGTGTTGTATTTAGAGCTTCAAGAAAAAAAAGGGAAACAAGTAGATGGTTTTCAGCTTTATTCATTGTTGCTGGAGTTTATCACTGGCAATATAACTCGTTAGAAAGTTACTAGCTTCCAAGCATCTGGAGTCCATTACTAAGCAGATTTCCTTGTGCTTTTCTGGTGAGTAATAGACCACTCTCCTTCTTCCTCTCATCTAATCCATTACGTACAATTCTCAAGTCAGTGTTGGTAGAGTAGACATCTCCTCTCCATTTTCGTGGGAGTACTCCATTTTTTCACTGTCAAATATACTGTATTCTGATTTCTAATAATCTATTTGATTATTAAGGAAATGACATTCAGGGTTGGGGATTTAGCTCAGCGGTAAAGCGCTTGCCTAGCAAACGTGAGGCCCTGGGTTCGGTCCCCAGCTCCAAAAAAAAAGAAAAGAAAAGAAAGAAAGAAAAGAAAATGACATTCTCAGCCCCGTTTTAGAAGCCTTTTTAAAATATAGTAATGAATATCAGACTCTATTTTTGTGTCTATTGACATATCCTACATCATTTAATCCTTGACCTGTTTATTGATTCAAGAATTATAGAGCAGGTCCAGCACCATGGGTAGAGTAAGCTGTTGATGTTCTCATTGTACATCTTCTTAAGAGTGACTACTAGCAACCACATGGCAAGGTCAACATTAGGCTCTTTAAATCTCCTCTCCAAATGAAACAAGTCCAACACTCTTCAATTTAGCCTCAGCCAGATTCTTAAGGTGAAGGCAAAAAGCAGCCACATTCTTTACCAAAACAACACATTGGTCTCCAGCCCTGCTGTGAAACCTCTTGCCTATGTCTCCATTGTACACCTTGCTCTCAGCACTGTTTCTGCCAAGCTCCTACTAGGATCACCCATTGAGACCCACTTAGAGTATTCAACCACTTTCCAGCCCAAAGTTCCAAGATCTTCTACGTTCTTCCAGAAAACAACATGTCCAGGCCTGTCATAGCAATGCCCTACTCCTGGTGCCAATTTCTGTCTCATTTACTTTTCTATTGCTGTGACAAAACACCATGACCAAGGCAACTTGTCAAAGAAAACATTTAAATTGGAGCTTGCAGTTGCAGAGGGATAGAGTTCATGGCTATCATGATGGGGAGCATGGCAGATCCACAAACAGAAGGCAGAGAGCTAGCTGGGAATGTCTTAAGTTTTGAACCTCAAATCACATCCCCAGAAAAACACCTCCTCCAACAAGGCCACACCTCCTAATCCTTCCCAAACAATTCTACCAACTGTAGCCCAAGCATTCGAATACATCATCCTATGGAGGAGAGAGCATTCTCATGCAGACCACAGTTTCTGTGTACCGAGAATAAAGATGCAGAAGGTGAAGTTTAAAAAGTCTAACACTAAATGGGTCATGCAGCAATACTAAAGTCATTAAAAGGGACTGGTGTGTGTGTGTGTGTGTGTGTGTGTGTATAAGAGGGCTGTTATAGACATGTGGGAGATGATATAGATGTATGGGTAAAGAGTAACCAGATGCATTATATACATATATAAAATTGTAAAACTATGACCTTAGGAGCTGGAGAGATGGCTCAGCGGTTAAGAACATTGACTGCTCTTCCAGAGGTCCTGAGTTCAATTCTCAGCAACCACATGGTGGCTCATAACCATCCATAGTGGGATCAGATACCCTCTTCTGAAGACAGCTACAGTGTACACACACACACACACACACACACACACACACACACACAGACACACACACACACACACACACAATCTAGAAGTAGATTTATCAAAATGCATACCTTGAACTAGATATATGCTCAGAGGTTGGAAGTGCATATTGCTCTTACAGAAGACCAGAGTTTGAGCCAGTGCCCATGTCAGGGCTGATGGCTGCCTGTGTTCAGGAAGATCTGACTCCTCTGGTCTCCCTGGACACTTGCACCCACTTTCACATACACATAACTAAAAGCAAACCTTTAATAAATGTGTACAAGGGGCTGGAGAAATGGCTCAGTGGTTAAGAGCTCTGACTGCTCTTCCAGAGGTCCTGAGTTCAAATCCCAGCAACCACATAGTGGCTCACAACCATCTGTAATGAGATCTGATACCCTCTTCTGGCGTGTCTGAAGACAGCTACAGTGTACTCATATACATTAAATAAATAAATAAATAAATAAATAAATCTTTTTTAAAAAATGTGTACAAGGTCTCAGTCCTACACAAAGCACTACAGGTAGCTAAGGAATACTGACATCAGAAGAAATAAGCTCCCCCAGGGAAGAGCATGCCAATTGTTACCCAATACCAGGCAGTCATCTCTGAAAGCATACATACAGGTAACATTATACAGACAAAGCAGGTTGTACTCATACATTTACAATGTATATACATATATGCATATAATAACAGTGAAAAAGAGGCCATGAATCTAAAAGCAACTGTCTTAATTAGGGTTTTACTGCTGTGAATGGACACCATGTCCAAGGCAAGTCTTATAATGACAACATTTAGTTGGGGCTGACTTACAGGTTCAGAGGTTCAGTCCATTTTCATCAGGGCAGGAGCATCGTAGTGTCCAGGCAGGCATGGTGCAGAAGGAGCTGAGAGTTCTACATCTTCATCTGCTACTAGCAGAATACTGGCTTCCAGGCAGCTAGGACAAGAGTACTAGCCAATACCCACAGTGACGCACCTACTCCAACAAGGCCACACCGAATTGTGCACTCCCTGGGCCAAGCATGTACAAGCCACCACAGGGAGCAAGGAGGGGTGTGGGAGATTCTGGAGGGAGGAAGGGAAAGGGGAAATGACAGACTTCTATTAATCTCAAAGCACAAATGACAAATAAAAGAACTAGAAGCGAGTATCTGAATATCTTTTCTGTTACTGTCACATAACACTCGGACAAAAACCAGCAGAAGAGAGAGAGTACTTAGGTTATCTCAAAGTCTCAGTTACAGTCTACAGGGGCAGGAACTTAAAGAAGGCAGCACATCAATCTATAGCGCAGAAACAAAAATGATAAATTAATGGATACTAGAGCTACTTTTGCTCTCTCCCCTTTTAAAAATTCCAGGATCTCCTGCCCAAGAAGGCCACTCTAAGCGGTCAAGATACTCCCCTATAGACATGCCCACAGGCCACCTTATCTAAACATGAAACCTTTTTGCCAGGGTGATTTTAGTTTGTGTCCAGTTGGGAGTTAAAGCTGGCCACAGCAATGTGTATGCAAAAGGCAAACCAGGAGAGGCTTATCATCATCATGGATTAGAAAAAGCCACATTCTATCCAAGTGATTTGAGGGTTTAAACCATTCCTAAGTAAAGCCCACCATGATTATTCTTGCAGAAACTGACAAACTGATTCTAAAACATACACGGAAATACAGAACCACTACATTGACAAAGACAAGCTTAGGTCACAAGAACAAGGTTGGGAAGCTTTGTTCCCTCACACCGTCAGCCTTTTAGAGGTATGTACCTTGTAGGTAGCACACATGGATTTTGTGTGCCATGGGGTGTCACACCATTTTTACAACTCTCATTGACAAACTTCTGCTTACTTCCTAAATTCATGTTCTTTCCTCTTCCTTCCCTATATTTGGCATAGCAGGAACATTTTATATTCTCTGTCCTTTAGTCCTCAGTTAGTAGCTCGGATTTTTAATTCTAGAAACGATTCTATTGCTATTTTAATTCATTGTGAATACATGCATGCCATTCCTGGTGAGGCCAGAAGAGGGCAGAAGATCCCTGCCATGGGTGCTGGGAATGGCGTTCCAGTCCTCTGTGAGACCAAGATGCCCTCTTAACCGCTAGAACTGTCTCTGCAGCCCCTATATTGATGTTTTACTATGAACTTAAGAGTTAGTCTTGTCAAGTGTGCTGGTTTCTTTTGATGCTACCGATGGCCCATCTCACCCAAGCGTGCCAAACACCTGCACGCACAGCACAGATTTCAGTCCTGTCCTGCTCATGGCTAACTTGGCATCTCTCACACACCAACCTACTTTTACTGGATCTTAATCACAGGGCTGAGAATCAAGTATATATTCTTTGTAAATTACAGATTTTTTTGCTACTAAATTCTTTGTATTTTTGTATGTGAATACGTGGTGTGTGTACATGTGAGGGTGTGATGCATAACATCGCACACATACAGAAGCTAGAGAAGGCCAGAGTGTTCTCTCACGCCCTGTGCCTTATTCCCGTGAGCCAAGGTCTCTCACTGAAGCTTGGTCTAGGTTGGCGGTCAGTGACTACCCACGATCCTCCTGCAGTGCTGGGATCACAGACATGTGCACAACCGTCTCTGGCCTTTTAAATGGGTGCTGGGAGTTGGGTCTTCATGCTTGCTCAGTGAGTGATTTAACCCTTTGCATTTTAACATTTTTCTGCTCACTAGTCCTGTGCGTGACCTTAGTCATTTCCAAGCACCAGCTCTTGATTTATGCCTGTGCTAGTCAGAGCCATCCATACCAGTGATACAGGTTTAAAAAGAAGCCTGCATATTTACTACTCAGGGACAAAGTGGGTGTGGGCAACGATTGCTTGGGCACTTCCAATGAGTGAACATTGAGTACATTTAAGATGCTGCGACAACAGATGTGTGTGACAGAGCAAGTAGCGAAATAAGTGAGACAGAGAGCACTCGGGTATCTTTTAGAATAAAGCTTAAATAAAATAAAATAAATAAATAAATAAATAAATAAATAAATAAAACATAAAGAATATGTTGAATCAATATGCAACAGGGTGGAAAGGATGACCTTTACCAACAGGGAAGAGATAGGGAACAAGGCCTCTGGATTTAGTAAGCATGAGGGAGGGGAAGAATGAGGGGATGAGGCCCCCCACTTTCAATAAGCATGGTGAAGGGCTCGCATTTGCTGGAATGAGAGCAGATGGCAGCTGTCAGCCGCAGGGTCCACCCTGCAGAAATGGCACAGTACTGGCATCACAGAACTGTGGCCACCTTATATGGCACCATGTCTGCCAGTGAAATGAGCAAGTGTGAAGGTGCTGAGAACTAGAAGACATGACACATCCGTCCATGCAAAGCAATTCCACAGACTCCCTCTAAGAAGGAGGTGCTGTCAAAATCGAGTCAAGTCAAATGCCAGCATAGACAAGAGAGAGGATGCTCAGGCCCCATCACCAGCCATGGGGCTCTGG
Organism: Rattus rattus; assembly: GCF_011064425.1. Classification (NCBI taxonomy): domain Eukaryota; kingdom Metazoa; phylum Chordata; class Mammalia; order Rodentia; family Muridae; genus Rattus; species Rattus rattus. Next base: position 200,967,859 of record NC_046155.1, read on the forward strand.
GCAGTTGACAGATGCTGGGGTGATGGCTCTTTGGCCTCTGCTAAATTGCTCATCTCCCAGTGGGAGACCTCATACCCGTTTACATATAGGCAACACAACTGAACGCAGTGTGTTATTATAAATAAAAAATAGCATGGAGTTGGGAGGGGGAGGTGTTCGGAGGGTTTGGTTACAATGGAGAATGAGAGATGGCTATAATTAAAATACATTATAGATATGTACAAAATCTCCAAATAACAAGTGAAAATGCTCTCTAACGTGTTGCTAGTCTAGGGATCAATTACAACGATTTCCAAACAACACAAAACAAACAGTTTTCCATGATTCCTCTTGGCCAGAAAAAGAAATATGTGCGCAGGCATGCGAACCCAGCTATAAAAACAACTGACATTTTCATTCCTTGTGGCGGTCACAAGAAGCTGCCACGAGTTTACTGCTTTGACGTCATGGAGATTTGTCACCTGGCAGTTCTAGAGGATGGGAGCTCAAACTTGGTTTTGTTGGCTAGCGGTTGGGTGCAGGTGGGGACGGGCTCTGGAGAGAATCCCATTCCTTGTTTCTCAGCTTCTAGTGGGTGGACATCCCGAGTGAGCGTCCCTGGCTTGCAGTCCCTCCTCTTTCCTCAGAGGGCGCCATCATCTGCTGCCTCATGTCCCAGATGTGACCCTGATGCCTCCCTCTTGAAAGGATCCTGTAGGATGATGTCATCATGCAGTGAAGGCAGGTACGAGGTAGAACGAGGCCTGTCATTGGATGAGAAGGAAGGATGGGCGGGAGAAAAGTTTTAGATGAGGAGGAGACTGGAGCGAGAGGAGCGAGCAGCCGAGAGAACATGGCAGTGGATGTTAAGATTTCTCTCTGCACATTTACAGATTGTTATGACTATTCCTAAGGGATGGATGTGTACAGGGTTTTGTGTTGCCTAGATGGGAAAATTATATCTTATCTAGATGGGCGGTTTGTATCCTTATCAATTGGTTGTAAGTTAACTATGTGGATGTATTGTACATGGAGCATGTAACACATAAATCTGGTTGTTGGGTTACAGTTTGCTGAATAATGATTTCACTGGGTAGTTCGGAGTGTGAACAGAGTCTGTGACAGGAAGCCATGCCAGGCTATAGAATGCTTGGGGCTAGCATGGCCCACGGAATGCAATGTGAGTCTCAGGCATGGTAACAACCCACCGAGGGGACAGTATGTGAAAGCGGTAACAGAGAAACAGCTAGAGCACGCAGTTCCCACGCCGAGTGGGAACTCGAGGGAACCAGGACATGTGCCCTTTTTAATTTTACTGCAACAGGACCCCTGTGGTATCATTGGATCATCTGAGCACATGGGTATATTATGCCCTGCCAAGAGCCTTACTCACAGCGGCTAAGTCCCTCTGGCCATGTTTCCAGGTATCCCTGTTTTAGGACAAAAGCGTCATTTACTTGACAACAGCTGGGGAGGAAAATAGGGACTAAAAGAGAAATACTACTGTGGCTGCAGTTCCCTGGGTGTGCCCCGCCCACACCAATACAGATAGCTTATGTTGGCTTCTGAGAAGCAGGAAATTGAGAAGCTAACCTCACTGTGTCTGTGCTGTGTGTGAGTGAGCATGTGAGCTTGTGAGCCTGCGAGACGGTGTGGGCAGACGGGAGAATGTTTTAATATGAGTATACGACTGTGTTGTCGCAGGTATGAGTGTGCATGTGTGTGTGTTTGTGTCCATTGGAGTTGTGGATGAAGAGAAGGAAATTGTACTCTTTAAGAAACATCTGGGGCTGGAGAGATGGCTCAGAGGTTAAAGCACTGACTGCTCTTCCTGAGGTCCTGAGTTCAATTCCCAACAACCACATGGTGGCTCACAACCATCTGTAATGGGATCCCATGCCCTCTTCTGGTGTGTCTGAAGACAGCTACAGTGTACTCACATACATAAAATAAATAAATAAAATAATAAATAATAATAAATAAAAATAATAAATCTTTAAGAATCACCAGAGCTTTTAAAACACTGAACCAGAAATGATGAATGAAGTCTTTAGACTGGGTTGTGGTCATGTGACTAAGTGGGTGGTCCTACGAGTAAGCAGCTCTCCACTTACCTTTCCAGTCCATGTCTCTCATCCTTCACAGCTCACAGGATCAGCATTAAGGAATCTTCCCACAGCGTCAGCTTTTGACAGTCTGAACCCAAAGCCAGTCTCTTGTTCCTTTGCAGCCCTGGCCCCACGTAGGCTGTTTCTCAGCTCTGGGCTTCAGCCTTGCCCTGCCACAAAAGCCTCTCCAGGGGGCGCTGGAGAGCTGGACAGGCTTACAGGAACTTCTCTGCGATGATGGGTATTTAAATTTTAACAGACACATGCTAACTCCTTCTCTAGTTTCAGGTATTAGACTATATTGTCTATTTTAAAACAAATTCACATACAGTAATAATTCTTATGGGGTTGAATGCTTCTGAACCTAGCTTGCTGAAATCCTTGGTAGAACCAAGAGTCCTGTTGCATTTGTTCTTTTACATTTGTTATTTTTATTTTTGAGACTATAATAAAATTACATTTCTCTCTCCCATTTCCTCCCACCAAGCCCTCCCATCCACTCCTCCCTGATTGCCTTCAAATTCATGGTCTCTTTTTTCCACTAATTGTTACTGCATGCATGTTTGCCTCTGTGTGTATACGATATATGTATATCCCTAAGTGCAACCTGTTTGCGTCATGTTTGTATACTTTCAGAGAGGCATTCCTAGAGTCCTTTCTTTGACCTAGAGCTGGCAAAGGCCTGGCGCTGTCCATGGTGGTAAACCCTTCCGGCAGATGGAAAAACCCTGCTTTTATGAATGATTCTGGGCAACCAAGTGCATGCAGTAATTTATAGCTTTTAATTTGGATTCTACAAAAGGATGAGGAGGAAGATGAGGAGGAAGAAGAGTAGGAGAAGGAGGAGGAAGAGGAGGAGAAAGGAAATAAAGTAGGAAGAGGAAGAAGAGGAGGAAGGGAGGAGGGAAAGGAAGAGAAAGAGGAAGAAGAGGAGGAGGAAGAAGAAGAGAAAGAGAGAAGAGGAAGAGGGGAAGGAAGAAGAGGAAGAGGGGAGGAGGAAGAAATGGGGAGGAGGAAGAAGAGGGAGAAGGAAGAGGAGAAGGAAAAAGAGAAGAAGGCGGAGGAAGAGGGGAGGAAGAATAAGTGGCAGCTACTTCCTAGAAGAACTGTGCCTCTGAGCTGGCACAGATGTTGGCTGACCTTGAGTCATCTTTTTGGATACCCAAGGGACTGAGCAGGGCTGTCGGGCCCAGGACACCCTGGGGGAGGTTTGGATAGCCCTGGATAGCCTATGCAAAAGCATTTCAGTGTCTATGTAGAGTTCGGCTGCTTGTATCAAATTATAATCACTATCTTCTTGCACACCCACATCTGAGCTGCCCTATTGTGCTGCACACTAAAGGTACTTAACTATCATCAACCCCAAATGAGCACAAGAAAGGGAGGAGAAGGAGACAACTGGGGTTTCACCTTCCAGCTTGGGCACAACACAGCACTCTGTTTCCCAGCATGCTCCTGTGTGTCAGGAGCCACCTGACCTCTGCAGCTCCCACTCAGCAATGAAGTGCTCGGTGTATGGTGTGAAAGGCACCATGCCCACTAATAGAAACGTGGGGGCATCTGTCTCTAAATAGCACACTCAGGTGCTAAGTGTTGCCTCTGAAGTCCTGGGATACCCTCGGGGTAGAGCATCACTCCAGTTGTAGGTGTAATGACACTCGGTAACTCTTCCTTTCCGTAGGAAACATTATCACACTGTGCTTCAGACTGCTCAGTACCAAAGACATAATCTTCCACACTGAGAGGGTGAGTCTGTGAGAGTGAGCTTGCAGTATTCCCTTCCACCACCCTCTGCCTGTCATGAACTTGAGATGCCTGTTGTAGATGAAGCTGTATTCTCCTCTAGCCAACGTGTTAAAGCCTTAATTCTCGTTTAAGACTGGAATTGGAGGTAGAAGCTTTTAGGGGTAAATAGGTTAAATGGGGTCACGGAGTCAGGGCTCATATGACAGGACAGGTGTACCTTACAACAAGAGACAGCAGAGGTCACTGTGTGAGTATGGAAAGGCTTCCTGTAAGCACTTTTTTGTTAGGCAGAGAGGCAGAGCAACAGACAGAAGAGTCCCCCTTCCATAACACAGCCCTGCTGGTGCCTGGCTCATAAGATGCCATTGTTTAAGCTGCCCGGAGTGTGATATTTCATCACCGCCTCTGAGCAGCGCAGCACCGGTCACTTCCTGATCACCAAATCCAGCCCGCAGGATTCAGGCAGAGGGAAGGGTATGCTGTTTCACAGGACATCAAAACACCAAAACGTCTGCAAGTTCTCAGAGGCAGATTAAGCCAGAGGGAAGAAAAGGGAGCACCATTCTAAGGGAGGACTGTAGAGGGACACTGCTGGGCCTGAGGGGTCAGAGGAAACCTCTGGCATTTGCAAATTAGAAGAGAAGACAAGGGCATTTGTCAGAGTTCTGTGCATAGCAAATACCAGGCACTGGGCTGATGCCCAGTAATGATGCCAATTGAGGACAAATGGCTTCTACTGGGACCACACGATTGAGCTTATGGAAGCCCATACCGCATGACTTCTGAGAAGACCCTATGAGTAAGTTAAATGTGAACGTAGATCTGTTCAAATTACAGAAAGGGAATGAGCCGGTCAAAGACCTGAGATGCTGCTGGCACCTTGCGAATCCCTGCAGACCACTCTGGACTGCACTGTTGCTTCTGCTTTCTTAACTTAGATGCAAGTAAATGTTCAAAGACACCCACTTGCCCCCCTCTGTTGAACCAGCACATGCAGCAGCACCAGGAGCGATAGGCATGGTCTTCCAGTTGCTGGCTGTGTGTATTCCAGTTGCTATTGTAAGGCTCTGGGCAAGAATCGCACAGCAAGCCCATGGCCAGCAGGACCCACTGTGGGATTTAGGCCAATCCTCTTTTTCCATTTGCACAACACAAGCCTCACTATGAGCACTCAAACAGTGGCACTATTATTCCCAAAGATCAGCCTCGCTTTGAAGCCATTGTCTGGTTCTCAGAAGGCTGAGCATTCTTGTCCCCTGTCCCCTGTCCATCTATCTGCCCTGCTAAATACATGCTGGCCCTGTATGAGAAAAGCCTCACAAAACGCATGTGTGGCCACTTTGCAAGACCCTTATCTGTATAAACACTCAATGGCAGCGCTCTCCTCCGGGGCTCTGGACACACAGGCCATGTCCGCCTAGCCCCCTCTTACACTCTCTGTTTCTAGTGGTATCCCTGGCAGTGAGGAACTTTCTGAGTAAACGAGCCAGTTCAGGCAGGGTGGGTGGGAGGAAAGAAATACAGTCAGCCCTAAGCCTCATGTGGAGACTGGCAATCTATTTGGCCATACACAGTGTTCAATGCCCAAGTTTTGCTTTCTGCCTTGGGTTCCTCGGTGGGTGGCAGTGTGGTAGGACCAGCTGCCAACCTTGGCCTCTCATAGCCTTTGCTTATCATTTCTCCTCCCCTTGCTGATCACCACCTTAAACCCAAGGGGTACCTCAGCTCCAGTGAGGAGCCTGAATCAAACACTGAAATGCTCTGCAAAGGGCCCGCACCACAGACCAGCACACTTGACATTTGCTGCATGCACAAGAGGCAGTGGAGGTGGAGGCCATCCTTGTCTATCCAGAGAGCTCCAGGCTAGGCAGTGGCTGGCAAGACCCAATCTTTCCAAAATAAAATTTAAATTTAAAACATGTTTCTCTGGGCTCAGAGGGTGAAGGCGCTTGCCACACAAACCTGACGGTGAGAATTCAACCCCTAGATGCTCGGTGGAAGGGGAGAAATGTCTTCTGACTTTGACAATTGAGATGTCCTGAAACATACATACCACACCACACAGGCATATGTATATAGTAACAACATTTAAGCAGTTTTCCCAGCTGCTTTGGAGGCTGAGATAGAAAAATTGTAAATTCTTGACCAGTCTGGACTACAGAGAAAGACTCAAGTCTCAATAAATAAATAAGTAAGTAAATAAATAAATAAATGAAATGCTAAGTTTTCCTTATTCTCCTTCCTGCTTTCTCTCTGTTTTATTGATTGATTGATTGATTGATTGATTGATTGTTTACTGCATCCACTATTGACTGTGAATGGGTTCTGACTAGGCACTTGTTTGGCACTGCCTACATATGGAGATCAGAGGAAATCTTGTAGGAATCGGTCTCTCCTTCTGTCATGTGAGGTCCTGGAGTTGGGACTCAGGTTGTCCGGCTGGTGTCAATCAAGCACCTCTGCCTGCTGAGCTGTCTCACTGGCTCCAGTGGCTGATTTTCAGTAAAGTTTCTTTAGAAATTTATGCACTGGTTGTTCTGTAAATATAAGTTCCGAAGTACCCCTGGGTAAGTAGGAACCCAAATCTGATTCAAACTTATGCTTTTAAATATTTGTTTTCACTTTTATATTTTGTGTGTGGTGTCTTGTCTGCATGTTGTACGTGTGACTGTGTAGCATATGCATGCAGTACCTAGGGAGGCCAGAAGAGGGCGAAACACACACACACACACACACACACACACACACACACACACACACACACACACACACACACACTCCTGGAGTTACAGATGGTTGTCAACTACCGTGTGGGTATAGGGAGCTGAATCCCAGGTCCTCTGCAAGAGCAGCCAATGTTCGTAATTGCCGAGTCATTTCTCCATGTCCTTAGTGGAGCTTAGTGTATGTTTAGCTTCCTTGGAAATTGCCAGGTTGTCTTCCAAAGCGGTCGTACCATTTTGACTTCCTCGAAAGGTCTTTCAGCCCTGCATTCTGACAGCATTTGGTTTGTTAATATTGTGGATCTGGTCATTTAAACGATCACGTGTCATTATATCCTGTTGCTCTGGTTTACAGTTAGTTCCCTGATGACATAGCAGGTAGAGCTTTTCATGGGTGCATGCTCAATTCTGTATGTGTATCCCATTGGGTTTATTGGAGATATTTCTGATTCAAAGCAAAAAGGATCACTTCTTGTCACAGGAGAAATAGTTCTGGACCATTTAAGCCATTCTTCTAACTCATCTTTCAAAAGCTGATAGAGAGGGACTCATGCCAAATATTTCCTTTTTAGATGCTTTCAAATTATGCAGCACAGTCTGCACTAAGAACAGTCAGGAGTAATTGATGGTCTCCCAGCGTAGCTGACTGGGGAAGACTCTCCTAGCCACACGCAGCCTTTGAGAATAGAGTGTGGTTTCTTCAATGGGGAAGCAACCAGCCACACTCTGCATTGTGAGAAACTAATTAATTCGAGTTGGTTTTTTTCAGTCCTCCTTCCCACGTGTATATTTTAGACTGGATTGGCTGGATTTTAGGAAAGAAAATGAGGCATTCTCTCACTGATATAGTAGCTGATGTTCCATCCTGTGAAACACCGTATTTACTGAGCCAGAAGGATGCACGCACATCTTCAGGCTCCTTCCTTCAGCAAGAGTGGAAAAAAAGCCAGGCCCAGATCTCTGCTCTGCAGACATCAGAGTCTCCATGGCAAGGCAGGACTGACATGACACCTTCAGTAGGGATGGCCACGGATGCAAGCAGCATGCATAGGCCGACACCTGCAGTGTCTGGCTTGGCCATCCAGTTCAAGATGTCCCAGTCCCTGGAGGGACATGGGTGATTGGCATTGTCTACTTGAAGAAGCACATTGAGAAGAAGGAAGCAATCTTAGGAAGCCATTGGAACAGAGTCTGGGCAGGGCAGGGGTCAGTGCAAGATCTTGACTAGGAGTCTGCAATGCTTAGCCCCGAGCCCAGCTATAGACTGTTTCTCTGTGTGCCCATTCTGGCTAACCTGTGATGTATATTGTATAGGCAACAATGGGGAAGTGAGATATCTATCGTCTCTAGGTTTGTCTTTGTCCAGAGGCCACTCATCTACCCTTGTGGCTTTCCCTCCATCCCAAGCAGTACTGAAAACTTTCCCAATCGTTCCCCTGCAGTACAGGTATAACGATGTCAGCCACTCTTTCTTAAGCAGCCCACAGATACTGAAGAACCCATTCTTCCCCAAAATCTATAAAGTAAGATGATTTCAAGAAGGAACAGAACACAGAGACCCAGCTGTAGCTGTAGCTGTAGCTGTAGAGACCCAGCAAGAGACCCAGCCTCCAAGAGACAAGAGACACAAACCTGGCACCCAAGAGAGGCAGAATACAGCCCAGCCTCTGCTCTGTTTTCTATTTGGAGCAAAAACAATGCCTTCCCAAGGATCCAGCTGCACGAAAGGTTCAAACACCAGGTTCTCCAGTGAGCACAGCCTCCTCCTCCTTTCCTCTCACCCCATCTGGATAGCTTGTGGAAACTTCTTCCAGAATTCAGGAGACTGGCATTGCACCCAAACCTGGCTCTGCAGACAGATACCGGTCCAGTTGCCAGGACATATGCCAGGCACCCATACAGACTGCTAAATGCCAAAGGGTATTTATATTTCTCCGCTGACTGTGAGGTTGTTTTGTGCAACACTTTTAGGAGGAGCAGGCACTGAAGCTGTAGCAAGATTACAGTGTGTCTTGCATTCTATTCCTCAGATACCAAGCTCTTTTGAGTGAACTATTGTTCTCAAATTCCACCACCAGCAGTGGTGACATTTCAGCTCTGTTTTCCTCAGAGAGAGTACAGAATGACATGAAAAAGATAGAACAGGACAGGTGGACTGCCTTCCCGTTTTTAAACTGGTTTGAGGTGGGTGGATAGTGTTTTGATCAGATTGCACCACTGTAGAGAAGGGTCTAGAAGTTCAGAAAACATTTTGCTGACAATTCAATTCTTTTTTTCCCCTTCATACAAATCAGGCGTTGAAGTTACCTCAAGCAGCTAGGACAACACTCTGGCTAGTTCCGACAAGTGCTGGGGTTAGAACAGACAAGATGTGGTCTTAGATGTATTATGACTCCTTGTGTGGCTAGCTGCACTTGACGTAAGCTAGAGTCACTGGAGAAGAGGGAGCTGTAACTGGGGAAATGGGTAAGTGGGTCTCAAACCCCAAATGCTGCTGCTACTCTTTAATACAGTTTCTCACATTGTGGTGACCCCAACTATAAAATTATTTTCATTGCTACTTAATAACTCTATGAATTGCTACCGTTATGAATCCTAATGTAAATCTGTTTTCCAAAGACATTAAGGTGACCCCTGTAAACTAGCCATTCAACCCCCAAGGGGTCATGACCCACATGAGAAACACTGGGCTAGAGGCAGGCTTGCAGGACATTTTCTTTAAAGTTAGCGATTTATGAGGGAGGGCCCAGCCCATTGCAGTTGGTACCATCCCTGGAGACTGGAGGTCCTGAGTTCTATCAGAAAGCAGGTTGAGTGAGCCAGTAAGCAGCCCCCTCTATGACCTCTGCATCAGCTCCTGCTTCCAGTTCCAGCCCTTTCTGAGTTCCTGTCCGGACAGTGCAGTGGAAACATAAACTGAATAGACACTTTCCTCCCCGAGTTGTTCTGTTCAAGGTGTTTCATTTCATCAGTAGTGACTAGTCAGCACTCTAGCCTGATCAGGGATGTTTTATTGGTGAAATTTTCTCTCTTTGTTCAAAGATTTGCAAACAAGATAAGACACTTACATAGGAGTTATGAAACCTCAGTGTTGGGAAAGCCATCGTCCTGGGCACAGTTCACCTAAGTCCTCTGCACAGCATCCTTCTAGAATTCAGTCCTAGAAATCTGGACTGAGGTTTCAGTTGGTTATTGAAAGTGCTCAGCTCCTTGATCACAGCTGTGAGGGTCTCATTCTTTTCTAGATGCCTACGGGGAACTCTAAGCTCCTCCCAGACCCTTTCCCTAGGGAAACACAGGGATCATCTTCTGGCAAAGTGGCAGTAGTATAATCCTGTTCCCCTGTCACCTTCCATGAAGGCATCATATAGGCTGTACAAACAGGGTGTGGGGCTTTGGGGGCCACTGAAGGATCACCCACTTTTCACATATATGCAGACAAATATTATCCCAAGAAGAACATCAGCCTTACATTCTGAAATACTGTCTGTGGGCTTACAACGAGGAATCAGTGACCCAGGACCGCCTAGCAGGAACCACATTTGTTATGAGTGGGTGAAATACAAAGTGTCTGAGTATTCAGAATGGTGTGTGATACATTGTATAACAGTGCTAACAGCCCAACCGTGGGGCGTCTGCTGTTGCTGGACCTGTGAGCACATCTGAAATGACTGTTTACAACCACCGGGGGAACTGCTGCCCTCACCACCAACACTGCACAGGCATGAGATGGCAGAGATAGGATTTGGAGCAGAGTTTATATGCATGCCCTGTTCCTCTCAGGACACATTCGGGCAGTAATTGAGCAGCTGCAGGGTGGTGCCTCAGCCTCAGATGAGCACAGAGTGGATGCCTTAACATGTAATACCCATGAGTTGTGAATGAAAATTCCTGGAAGGAGGCAGTGTCTGCAAAGACTGAGTGATTACAGCTCAGAGCTGTGGGGATTTTGCAGTGCTGAAGGTCCAGAGGTTAATTACTTTATCTTGGGCTAGCTTGAGCCCCTAGAACAGCCATTCCTTCCCCAACTCTGTGTCATTCAGTGCCTAATAGATAAAACGTTTTAACTTAGTAGACCACTAGCTTCCATTAACTCGAAAGCTAGGACTGTTATCAGATAGCATGTTCGGTTTATAGAAAAGCTTCCCCCATCTTGCTGAAACCACCTCTGTGATGTATTTTTAAACTTGCCTTGATTTATTGCTCTCTCTGTTATGTAAAACTATAAAACTTCATGAAACTGTTTCCACATTGGAACCACAGAATTTGGGGTAATTTGATAGCTACCTTTTTTTGTCTGCTTTCAAAGTGTTTGGTTTAAGGTATCTAGTTTGAAAGCATTCTGTATAGATGGCTCACTCGCTCACTCGCTCACTCGCTCGCTTACTTGTTTGCTCGATTGCTTTCAGATCTTTAAGGGCATTTTGGTTCCTGCTTGTTCTCGAAACTTCTGAATGTTCCTTGGTTTCTCTTTTGTTTGTCTTTGAAATGCTATATTACCCCACAGCCTTTGTTTCCTTGATACTCCTCAAACATAAAATCCTGTCCTTCCTGCTGCCTCTGCAGTGAGGTTGCCCAGCCTTAGAAGTTTTATGAGCACAGAGTGATAAGATTCTGAAGACAAAGTGCACTGTCCCCCACCCAAGGGAGAGCACCCCACAAAGTGCAGTGGGTTCATAGGGAACACAGCTGTCTTGGCTCACCTGGAAAGACACATACGAGGAATTGGTCACCCAGTGATGTGAGTCCTCTGAGATTCCATATATGTGCAGGATAACCCTGAGATCCAGAGGGAGATAATCTCCAGGGTAAAAGCTGAGAAAGTGGGTCCCAAAGACACACAGAAAACAAGTTACCCCCACACATATTCCCTAGCTAGCCAGACAGGCAAGTATTCAGAAAGAGGAAGGAGGGGGCAGAATGGGAGTGGGGAGCAACAAAGTTTCCAAAAAGTGTTTGGGGATGAACAGCCATCTGGCACACCAACCAACTTTACATATTGAAAAGGACTTTTAAGTATAGTAGTTAAAATTCTAAATTAGCTACAGAGTCTTCTCAAAGGATAAAACCAGATCATATCTTCGATTAAAAGGAAAAAAAGCCGGCTCCCAAACCCCGTGGGAGAGAGAGCTCACTGCCGAGACAGGTGGGCACTCCTGAGACTGCAGAGCGGAAGAGACCACCAACACTGCCCACCCCTGCCCACATCCCTGGCCCAAGAGGAAACTGTATACGGTCCCTGGGTTCCCTTGGATAAGGGCACAGAAGCAGGAAATCTGCTGCGTCTGAGACACCATCAACATAATCCATTATATAAACAAACTGAAAGAATGAAACCACATGATCATTTCATTAGACGCTGAGAAAGCATTTGACAAAATTCAACACCCCTTCATAATAAAAGTCCTGGAAAGAATAGGAATTCAAGGCCCATACCTAAACATAGTAAAAGCCATATACAGCAAACCAGTTGCTAACATTAAACTAAATGGAGAGAAACTTGAACCAATCCCACTAAAATCAGGGACTAAACAAGGCTGCCCACTCTCTCCCTACTTATTCAATATAGTTCTTGAAGTTCTAGCCAGAGCAATCAGACAACAAAAGGAAATCAAGGGGATACAGATTGGTAAAGAAGAAGTCAAAATATCAGTATTTGCAGATGATATGATAGTATATTTAAGTGATCCCAAAAGTTCCACCAGAGAACTACTAAAGCTGATAAACAACTTCAGCAAAGTGGCTGGGTATAAAATTAACTCAAATAAATCAGTAGCCTTCGGGGTTGGGGATTTAGCTCAGTGGTAGAGCGCTAGCCTAGGAAGCGCAAGGCCCTGGTTTCGGTCCCCAGCTCCAAAAAAAAAAAAAAAAGAATCAAAAAAAAAAAAAATCAGTAGCCTTCCTCTACACAAAAGAGAAACAAGCCGAGAAAGAAATTAGGGAAACGACACCCTTCATAATAGACCCAAACAATATAAAGTACCTCGGTGTGACTTTAACCAAGCAAGTAAAAGATCTGTACAATAAGAACTTCAAGACTCTGAAGAAAGAAATTGAAGACCTCAGAAGATGGAAAGATCTCCCATGCTCATGGATTGGCAGGATTAATATATTAAAATTGGCCATTTTACCAAAAGCGATCTACAGATTCAATGCAATCCCCATCAAAATACCAATCCAATTCTTCAAAGAGTTAGACAGAACAATTTACAAATTCATCTGGAATAACAAAAAACCCAGGATAGCTAAAACTATCCTCAACAATAAAAGGACTTCAGGGGGAATCACTATCCCTGAACTCAAGCAGAATTACAGAGCAATAGTGATAAAAACTGCATGGTATTGGTACAGAGACAGACAGATAGACCAATGGAACAGAATTGAAGACCCAGAAATGAACCCACACACCTATGGGCACCTGATTTTTGACAAAGGAGCCAAAACCATTCAATGGAAAAAAGAGAGCATTTTCAGCAAATGGTGCTGGTTCAACTGGAGGTCAACATGTAGAAGAATGCAAATCGATCCATGCTTATCACCCTGTACAAAGCTTAAGTCCAAGTGGATCAAGGACCTCCACATCAAACCAGATACACTCAAACTAATAGAAGAAAAACTAGGGCAGCATCTCAAACACATGGCCACTGGAAAAAATTTCCTGAAGAAAACACCAATGGCTTATGCTCTAAGATCAAGAATCGACAAATGGGATCTCATAAAACTGCAAAGCTTCTGTAAGGCAAAGGACACTGTGGTTAGGACAAAACGGCAACCAACAGATTGGGAAAAGATCTTTATCAATCCTACAACAGATAGAGGGCTTATATCCAAAATATACAAAGAACTCAAGAAGTTAGACCACAGGGAGACAAATAACCCTATTAAAAAATGGGGTTCAGAAGTAAACAAAGAATTCACAGCTGAGGAATGCCGAATGGCTGAGAAACACCTAAAGAAATGTTCAACATCTTTAGTCATAAGGGAAATGCAAATCAAAACAACCCTGAGATTTCACCTCACACCAGTGAGAATGGCTAAGATCAAAAACTCAGGTGACAACAAATGCTGGCGAGGATGTGGAGAAAGAGGAACACTCCTCCATTGTTGGTGGGATTGCAGACTGGTACAACCATTCTGGAAATCAGTCTGGAGGTTCCTCAGAAAATTGGACATTGAACTACCTGAGGATCCAGCTATACCTCTCTTGGGCATATACCCACAAGATGCCCCAACATATAAAAAAGACACGTGCTCCACTATGTTCATAGCAGCCTTATTTATAATAGCCAGAAGCTGGAAAGAACCCAGATGCCCTTCAACAGAGGAATGGATACAGAAAATGTGGTACATCTACACAGTGGAATATTACTCAGCTATCAAAAACAATGCCTTTATGAAATTCATAGACAAATGGTTGGAACTGGAAAATATCATCCTGAGTGAGGTAACCCAATCACAGAAAAACACACATGGTATGCACTCATTGATAAGTGGCTATTAGCCCAAATGCTTGAATTACCCTAGATGCATAGAACACATGAAACTCAAGACGGATGATCAAAATGTGAATGCTTCACTCCTTCTTTAAAAGGGGGAACAAGAATACCCTTGGCAGGGAATAGAGAGGCAAAGATTAAAACAGAGACAGAAGGAACACCCATTCAGAGCCTGTCCCACATGTGGCCCATACATATACAGCCACCCAATTAGACAAGATGGATGAAGCAAAGAAGTGCAGGCCGACAGGAGCCAGATGTAGATCTCTCCTGAGAGACACAGCCAGAATACAGCAAATACAGAGGCGAATGCCAGCAGCAAACCACTGAACTGAGAATAGGACCCCCGTTGAAGGAATTAGAGAAAGAACTGGAAGAGCTTGAAGGGGCTCAAGACCCCTTATGAACAACAATGCCAAGCAACTAGAGCTTCCAGGGACTAAGCCACTACCTAAAGACTATACATGGACTGACCCTGGACTCTGACCTCATAGTTGCAATGAATGTCGTAGTAAGAGCACCAGTGGAAGGGGAAGCCCTTGGTCCTGCTAAAACTGAACCCCCAGTGAACGTGATTGTTGGAGGGAGGGTGGCAATGGGGGGAGGGTGGGGAGGGGAACACCCATAAAGAAGGGGAGGGGGAGGGATTAGGGGGATGTTTGCCCGGAAACCGGGAAAGGGAATAACATTCGAAATATAAATAAGAAATACTGAAGTTAATTAAAAAAAAAAAATGAAATTCTGTTCCTTGTTTGAGCAGGTGAAAGCCAAAAAAAAAAAAAAAAAAAAAAAAGGAAAAAAAAGCCATCATATCAAAGACCGCATTCAGCCAGGGGAACTCATGTCATCTGAGAGTCCGTTCACAAGGACTTCTAAAATGGTGGGTGATGCCCATCTTTATCAGCACTGATAAGAGAGCATGGGATCGATTAAACATTTCTCTCACTTTTTCTGTTTCTCTCTCTTTGCTTTTGAGATAGGGTTTTTCTGAGTAGCCCTGGCTGTCCTAGAACTTGCCCTGTAGTCCAGGGTGGCCTCAAATTCACAGAGATCCACCTACCCTTGCCTCCCAAATGCTGGAATTAAAGGAATGTGCCACCACATCTGGCACTTTATGTTTTTAAAATACTTTTATGATTAGATTTATAAAAATTGTTTGTGACATTTAATATCCCAAGAGATAAAATAAGGCTAGTCTTGGTTTTAATAAGTGTATAATTGAAGATAATATGTTCTTTATTTTTATTTTTATGTTTTTTATAACTGTTGCTTACGCTAAACCTCCATACTATATTAGTTTCATGTTTAAAGGATCCAAGAGGTTTTCTCTAGTGTGTGTGTGTGTGTGTGTGTGTGTGTATGTGTGTGTAAATATATATGTGTGTGTGTAAATATATGTGTGTGTGTATATATATACATATATATGTATGTATATATATATGTGGCTTATTTGTTCAGCATAATTTGGATAAAATAAAAAAAATCTCGTCTTGAAATTCCACTTTAACTCCATTTACTCTAGTTAGAGATAATCAAAGATTTAATTCTTATCCAAATTATGCAAAAGACTAATCTCTAATAACATTCTTGATGCTATATATTAAGTACTGATGGTTCTTGATAAACTTGAGTCTGTGATGTCCTATAATGCCTTTGGATGGGAATAAAACATTAAACAATATTTTTGTTTTGCTTGTAGACAAAAGGACAAAACTGGGGTGACTCCTTTCAGAGTCCCACTTTAACCCTTTAGGTGTCACAGGGTACATGGCATCATGGAGTACAAATGACTGTAAATAATGCAGGGCAAGTAAACATAGAGACAATCTAGGCTCCTAAGTGTAACACAGGCTGTTTAAAATAGATTTTTCTCCATCTGTTACTTTTACTCCATTAGACTAAACTGTGTTCTTGATTATTTAATTTTAGGTCTAATAGTTCTATTGTCTGTCACATGAAATCTTATATGTCAGAAACAGAGGGCAAAAGAAAACCAGTCTGATAGTAGTCACATTGGCTGACAGCCGCAGTTTTCCTTATGTCCTTCTTTCCTGTTTTTTTTTTTTTTGTTTTTTTTTTGTTTTTTGTTTTTTGTTTTTTGTTTTTGTTTTTTGTTTTTTTTTTTTTTTTTTTTAGACAGGGTCTCTCAATGTTGGCTGTCCTGTGGTCCACTATGTAGAGTAGGCTGGCCTCAGACTCATAGAGATCCTCCTGTCTCTACTTCCTGAGTTTCTTTCCTAAAGCCTGTATCAGCTGTTCCTCTTTCCTGAGATGGCAAATCTCTCAGCCTCATCTACATCAGATCTTAGAAGTGAGCTTCCAGGATATGAAGGACCTTACAATGTTTAATCAATAATATATGACCTCTGTATACAGAAAACACTATGCTTGGACAACAGGGAAACAAGTTATAAATGAGAGAGAGGTTAACTAAATCTACAATAATGTGCAAAGGCACAATGTTGCAGGTCCAGAGGGGCTGATTATGTCTGGCTAGCTTTAGCCCCCCCACCCCCAAGAACAGCCATTCCTTGCACACCTAAGTGTCAGAACTAACATCCCATAACTAATAGATAAAACCCTTTGAAATCTATTAACATTGCAGACCACTAGCTCCCACCAATTCAAAAGCTTAAGAATATCATCAGAGAGCATCTCAGGCTTAGAGAGCAGCCTCCTCCATCTTGCTGGAATCACTTCTCTGATGTACCTACCAATGAAATTTAAACCTGCCTTTGTATAACTTCCCTTGTTCTGGAAGACTATAAAACTTCCCCAAGCGATTTCCACTTTTGGACCTGGAATTTGGGGTAAACTGAATCTGTGTTCCTGAGCCATAGTCACTTAAAATGGCTCCAGAACAAACTATGTCTTATAGGATAAGAGCTGTTTGGGGTTTGTTTGCTTGTTTGTGTTGACAGTGTATGAGAGGCAGTGGCCAGTCATCAGAGACTTGGCTGAATTGGGTTCTTATGTTTTTCACCCTTCCACCCTTATTCCACTCTGATCCTTTTCCATCTCCCAACACTAGGTAGGAAAGAAAAACGGTTAGAGGGGAAAGGGGCACAAACCTCTTCCAGCCAATACTAGACGACTTCCCACTGACTAGGGGTGCTGAGCTTCTTGGATGTCAAGATTGGATTGCGATGCTTGGAAGTCGTCAGAGTATCCAACTTCTTACCAAACTGCAACCCTAACCCGAACCCTAACCCTAACCCTAACCCTAACCCTAACCCTAACCCTAACAGCAACCAGGAACAGCAACCAGGAACAGCAGCAGCCCCCTCCTTCTTTGGAGCACCCCCCAAACCCCCAGGAGCTCTGTCATTTAGTCCCTCCCTGGAGTCCCCTGAATTAAACTCTCTGCAGCTGGCAAATATTATGCCCCTAGTGCAGGAGACAATCATAGTGATCAGCTGTGGACAAAGGAGAGCAGCCCCATACCTCACACCTGGGATTAAAACAAAGAAACATCCACCTAACATAACTGGGTGTTTCTAAGAGACCAGAATTCTCAGTGCACAATTTTTGTGTGATAAATTTCTGGGGGGAACACTGAGGCTCTTCAGAATAGCACCAGACATCTCCAGGACAGTGAGTGAGTTTATCTTGTAAACTTGCAGCTGTCCCAGTTGTGTCTATGTCAGCCCCACCCCCAACCCCCTGCACTGGTCCTAGTTAGTTTGTATTACACTGAAATCTTTGCTGGGTCTGATACTGTTTTAGAATTTCACTCTGTAGCACAGGATGGCCAGGAGTTTAATGGGTAGCCCAGGATAGCTTAAACTTCAGACCTCTTCTGCCTTGGGTTCCTATCTAGTGGGATTACAGGTATGAGCCACCATACCTGGGAAAGTTTTTTTCCCTTCAAGATCTTTCTTTTCCAGGGCTGAGAGTTGAGCCCAGGGCCTTGTGCTCTGCATGCCAGGGACTCTTCCTACCACTCATCTATGCCCAGACCCTTTACTTGGACTTTTGACCTATTGTGTCCCATCACTGTAGGAACAAGGGTGTTGGGAAGGTTCAATCCAGCTGAGTCTTTTAGAGACACTAGTCCTTTCTCAGACCTTTGAGCACAGTTTGCAACCAGGGGCTGGGTGGATGTGGCCAGCAGAAGAATCCTATGCCAGGCTGACCAGGGCTAAGAGGTGCCTGCTGATGACAATTTCCCCAGATGAGGTACCTATCCCACCCCCAGTCCATGTGCCAGTTCTTTGGTATGCTGTGTCATGCCAAAAGAGTCCTTCTAGCAGGGAAGGTGGAGGGGTAGAGAGACCTGCTAGATGGGAAGTGTCTCCAGAAGACCCTGTACCTAGCTTGGAGACTGCTGACATTATCTTGGCTTCTTTGTGTCTTGCTTGGCATCTCATTTGGCCAGTGTCTGTCTGTAGGCACATGTGCTTGGTACATGGTGAGTGTTTACTCACTGTGAGGTGAGCAGATACTCACACTGTGGGACAGACACATGCATGGTGAATGCTCACACTGTGGGACAAGCAGACACATGCATGGTGAGTGCTCACACTGTGGGACAGACACATGCATGGTGAGTGCTCACACTGTGGGACAAGCAGACACATGCATGGTGAGTGCTCACACTGTGAGACAGACACATGCATGGTGAGTGCTCACACTGTGGGACAGACACATGCATGGTGAGTGCTCACACTGTGAGACAGACACATGCATGGTGAGTGCTCACACTGTGGGACAGACACATGCATGGTGAATGCTCACACTGTGGGACAAGCAGATACATGCATGGTGAACACTTACACTGTGGGACAGACACATGCATGGTGAATGCTCACACTGTGGGACAGACACATGCATGGTGAGTGCTCACACTGTGGGACAAGCAGACACATGCATGGTGAGTGCTCACACTGTGGGACAGACACATGCATGGTGAGTGCTCACACTGTGGGACAGACACATGCATGGTGAGTGCTCACACTGTGGGACAAGCAGACACATGCATGGTGAGTGCTCACACTGTGGGACAGACACATGCATGGTGAATGCTCACACTGTGGGACAAGCAGATACATGCATGGTGAACACTTACACTGTGGGACAGACACATGCATGGTGAATGCTCACACTGTGGGACAAGCAGATACATGCATGGTGAGTGCTCACACTGTGAGACAGACACATGCATGGTGAGTGCTCACACTGTGGGACAAGCAGACACATGCATGGTGAGTGCTCACACTGTGAGACAGACACATGCATGGTGAGTGCTCACACTGTGGGACAAGCAGACACATGCATGGTGAGTGCTCACACTGTGGGACAAGCAGACACAGGCATGGTGAATGCTCACACTGTGGGACAAGCAGACACACTGTGGGACAAGCAGGCACATGCATGGTGAGTGCTCACACTGTGGGACAAGCAGACACATGCATGGTGAGTGCTCACACTGTGGGACAAGCAGACACATGCATGGTGAACACTCACACTGTGGGACAAGCAGATACATGCATGGTGAACACTTACACTGTGGGACAGACACATGCATGGTGAGTGCTCACACTGTGGGACAGACACATGCATGGTGAGTGCTCACACTGTGAGACAGACACATGCATGGTGAGTGCTCACACTGTGGGACAAGCAGACACATGCATGGTGAGTGCTCACACTGTGGGACAAGCAGACACATGCATAGTGAGTGCTCACACTGTGGGACAAGCAGATGTATGCATGGTGAACACTCACACTGTGGGACAAGTAGACACATGCATGGTGAGTGCTCACACTGTGGGACAAGCAGACACATGCATGGTGAGTGCTCACACTGTGGGACAAGCAGATAGATACATGAAGGTTGTCACATTGGCTTTGACTGTTGAGCAGGGTACCTGATGACTATGCACAGGGTGGCAGATGCAGTCTTCGTGGTAGGGAGAGATGGGCAGCTCCTCATGAGCTTTTCAGGGAAGGGGTTGAGGTCTGTACTGACTCTCTGAGGACTGGCCTGGATAGGAGGTAGTTTCAGTGAACTGTAGGAAGACACATCTGATGTGTCTGTCAGGAAGCTGGTCAGCCACAACCAGGTCAAGTTTCGGGGCCTTAGCACTGGTCCCTGGTATCATAGGCAAGGCAAGAAATGAAAGTATTCTAAAGAGACATTTTGGATCTGTCAATCTGATGATTCAACTATTCAAACAAAGAAGAACCCCAAAGGGAAGAGGAATTTCTCCAAGAAATCACATTCTGGGGGAAGGAAAAGGTGTCAGCCAGTGGAAGGACTTGTCTTCTGAAAAAGAATTTTATAGGATTGGAAAAAGTACATTTATTTATCATGGTAGATGTTTTGGTGAAGTTGTCCATGTGTGCCACATGCATGTGGTGCCAGCAGGGGGAGCTGGATCTCCTGGAATGGGAGCTACAGAGTGTTGTAGGTGCAGTGCGGGAGCCAAGAACTGAACCCAGGTCCCCTGGAAGCTCCTCACAGTTCTTGAGGGTGTAATAGCTTGTCACAGTGCATTACAAGATGAGTGAAAACTCAGACAGTGGTGGGTCGGTGGAGGGCAGGGCCAGCCCTCGACGGGACTGCCTACATGTGCAGAAATCTAACTCCTTGGTTTTACCTCAGGACTCCTAAGATGGACTTGACAGGGTTGGTTAACTGGACCTTTGTCTCTCTTCCCAATGTGGTCATATTAAATGAATCCTTTTCCAATTTTCACTTTTTATTTGACCTTTGATTGGCTTATTGAAGACTGGTGGATGGGCCAGACCTGGGGCACCAGAAGCTTTGGACCAAACTGGGAAAAGCAACAAAGAGACCCAGTTTCAAGCCATGAAGGTGAGGACTGGCTCCTGCCGTTGTCCTGATCCCTGTATGTATAGCGAAGCATGTGTGTGCCAGCATCCCCCCATCTCCCATAGGTGCTCACAATTGACAACATAGAAACACAATGAAAATAAACAATTTCTATTATTACTGAAATTTGGTTAATTTTTTGCACAAGATCTTTCTTAGCTCATTTGAAACATCTGCTCATTGTTCTGTTACAAGTGTTTCATAGTAGCTGTCCCACACAGATGACCAATGGCTGATGCTCACTCAGTCTCTGCAGCCACATCTGTAAAGTAACATTCCTCCAGGAGCCTCCTCTTTCTGAAGCACACGGTGACTGTGTCATGGCTCACTTAAGAAAGAATGCAAAACAGAGCAGGAGTGGATTTCGGGGAGCCTCATCCAGGCCGTCCTGCAGTGAGGTAGAAGGTACCTAACTATTATAGAATGACCACTAAAAAACCAATATGTCAATTTTTTTCCAGACAGGGCCTCATGCTGTAGGCCAGGCCAGTATAAAACACACCATGTAGCTCAGGATAGCTTTGAATTCAAAATCCTTCTTCTTCAGCTCTCCTCACACCAGCCTGAGAGGTTGTGCCTCTAGGGTGGGTGCCTAGTAGCTCTCTCTGCTTTTTCCCTGAGAACTAGTGTACAGTTGATTTCTGGGCTTCGAGTTTCTTTGCCAGAGGCAGGAATGCACGTGACACAATGATGTTCTATATGTAAATCCTTTTACAGGATTTTAACACGGCAAGGCGTGGCAAGTGCGTCTGCCGGGCTGATCTCTGTGTGTGGATAGTCTGAGGCATTTCTCAAAAGGAAAAGCCAGTGTCAATTGTTTAAAGACTCTTCAAAATTATAGATAGCAAGAGAAAGAATTTGTAAAACATAATAAAGGGAGGGCTGGAGAGAAGCTCATCAGTTAAGAACACTGGCTGTTTTCCCAGAGGATCCTGGGTGGTTTTGCAGCATCAACATGGCAGCTCCCAACCATCGGTAACTCCAAGTCCAGGGACTGACGCCATTTCCAGCCTCCCTGGGCACTGCTCACACATGGTACACAGACACACATTTTGACAAGACACTCATACACACAAAATACAAAGAAATCTTTTTTTTAAAGTAAAAAGAAACATTCAATATTTCAGTGTGGTGATTAGTAAAAAAATATGAACTGCTTATTGTCTGTGAAATCCATTATTTGGTTTTTTTTAAGATTTATTTATTATGTATACAGTGTTGCACCTGCATGTACACGTGCAGGCCAGAAGAAGGCACCAGATCTCATTATAGATGGTTGTGAGCCACCATGTGGTTGCTGGGAATTGAACTCATGACCTCTGGATGAGCAGACAGTGCTCTTAACCTCTGAGCCATCTCTCCAGCCCGAAATCCATTTATTTGTTAAAGATGACTAAAATGAGTGCCATTTAAAAGTTCAAAGGCAGGGGTTGGGGATTTAGCTCAGTGGTAGAGCGCTTGCCTAGCAAGTGCAAGGCCCTGGGTTCAATCCCCAGCTCCAAAAAAAAAAAAAAAAAAAAAAGTAAAAGTTCAAAGGCAAGTATAAAAATAATTCATTAATTTCAGATGTGTGTCTATCAAAAAAAAAACAAAAAACCCACCATAGAATGTTCTTACCAAAGCAGAAGTCATGAAGTGGCCAACTGGTACGGACTCATAAGAGGAGGGGTTTACAAAGCACAGCCTGAAGGGTTGTAGGGCTATCATCCTGTATTTTTGATAATACAGGAGCGTTAGACACGGGAGATACATCAAGTTAGAAAGGAAAATTAAAATATATTTGAAGTAACAATAACAGAACCAACCACGATGAATTTTTCTTTTTTTTTTTTTTTAGAGCTGGGGACCGAACCCAGGGCCTTGCGCTTGCTAGGCAAGCGCTCTACAACTGAGCTAAATCCCCAACCCCAACCACGATGAATTTTAAGATGTGGCCCTGTCACTTTCATAAACTGTGAACTTTCTTCAGGTTAGCAAGAAAACAAAAATACACACACACACACACACACACACACACACACACACACACACACACACATCATTCATTGTGAGCACTACGCTGGACTCGGCTTCTCACCGTGTGGTCTCACAAGACTTTCAGAATCAAGCGATTCCTGGCCAAGAAATTGTCCTACTCCTCAGTGGATTTGGATGAACACTGGTAACAAAATCAGGTACAGCTTTAAGAGAAGGCATTTGAGGAGAACGAATCTGGGTCTGTAATGATTCACACAATGGCAAGACTGAACTGTGGTAATCAATCAGTCCAAAAGATAGATTTCAACACTTTTAACCTGGAGACTTGCTCATGTCTAAACTAGGGTGTTTGTCCAGTAATAAACTTTAGAAACTTTCAAGCTGAAAAAAAATCTACAAAGAAAATTTGCAGAAAGTAATCTATATCCACACGTGATAAAGGACAAAAGAAAAATCCTTTCATATAAAAACCTAAATGAGCCGAGTATGGTGGCACATGCCTGTAATTTCAACACTTAAGGCGCTGAGGCAGGAGGATGGAGTTTAAGGGCAGCTTGGGATACTTGATACAATCTTGTCTCAATTCAAAATAATAAAAACTCCAAATCGATAAGAGGTAAAAAGTATCCTCAGTATATTATCCTAAATAACTAATCTAAAAGCTAAAATTGGAGGGTATTTAACATAAATATATAAATGTTCGTAAATACTAAGTTTGTGTTCTTGTTTGTGTGTGTACACGGACAGTTGTCTGTAGAGACTGGAATACAGCATTGGACCCCTGCAGGCAGTTATAGGTGGTCATGAGGTGGGAACTGAACTGGAGTCCTTTCCTGCCCCATAGGAACAGTGTTATGATGAGGAAAAGAGGGTCTCATTTATAGGAAACACACATCCCCAAAACCTAAAACCATCCTAGCTAAGTAAACCCATACAGAGCAGTGCAGGCCTCCGGCAGTTGTGAGTGTAACAAAATACCCACCCAAAGTCAAAAAACCAAGGTAAAGTTAAACTCAACAGTAGCTTAGGTTAAAACATAAAAAGGTAAACATTGGACCTGGAGGAATGGCTCAGTGGGTGAAAGAGCCGACTGCTCTTCCGGAGCACTGGCTTCCGGAGCACTGGCTTCCGGAGCACTGGCCTCCGGAGCACTGGCTTCCGGAGCACTGGCCTCCGGAGCACTGGCTTCCGGAGCACTGGCTTCCGGAGCACTGGCTGCTCTTCCTGAGAACCAGCATTTGATTCCCAGCATCCACATGATAGCTCAGATCATCTGTGACTCCAGTACCAGGGATCTGATGGTCTCCCGTCCTCTATAGGTACTACATGTATGTGGTATACAGATACACATGTAGGCAAAACTCACATGTTCACATTTTTTTTTAAAAAAGGTAATTTAGTGTCAATGAAGGTGTATTCTAACCACCCATATTCTCCCACCCGCTGTAGAATCCTTTCTTGTTTCCTTTCTGTATTAAGTAGATCTGAAAAAATCTCAAATTAAGTAAGTGGTACTTGACTCATTACTGTAGGGGTAGCACACACATGCCATGGCGTGCATGGTGAGTTAGGCTAAGAGGACAGCTTTGGGGTTGATGCTCCCCTTACATCTCTGTATGGTATTGAACTCAGGCAGCCGAGTCTGTGCAGCAAATGCATTTACTGGTTGAGCCATCTTGCTTGCCCACGAAGTAAATGATTTTTACCCATGAAGTAAATAATTTTTAAAAAGGGGAAAGAAAATATCCAAAGGGCTAAGGTAGAAAAGACATCAGTAACCAGGCAAGGAAAGACATCAGTAACCAGGCAAGGAAATAAAAGAATACTCATATTGCCATATGCCCAAATCACATGGGAATCCAGAGAATCCCCAATGTTTTTCCGCCACATTCTTGCTGACATAAGCAGCAAATGGCAACAATGTAACCACTTTGACAGACATGGGACAGTTTTGAAAGCTGCTCGGCTAGAAATCCGAGGGTGGTGGCAGGAAAAGCTGGCCTGCATGAGATAATTTAGCAGTGTAGTTTGACAAGGTGAAGCCAGAAACATTCATAGCTTCATTTTGTTCCACTTAAAAACCTGTTGAAACAGATTTTCATTTGAATATCTAACAACCTTAATTAAAACCATGAAAGGGTCTCTAACTATGCACCCTCACCTAGGGTATTAAAGGGGGTTGGACCACCCACCACTGGGAAAGAAGTGAGCTTCCAGGGCTGAATACTAAAAAGGTGATGGTGCCAACCAGTCATGAAGACAAATAATACATCTGTACTTATAAATGTAGTTTATTAATTTCCTTAACAATCATGGTTCATACAAGTAAGTTGAGTTGTAGGGAATGAAGTATATAGTGTTAGGACAGGATTCCTCTTAAATTAATCTCACTTAGTATGTGGGCAGCTTGGTCCTTCATAAAGAAAGAGGCATCACAGAGCTAATGTGTGATGTGGCTTAGTGTCAGGGCATCTGCCTAGCAACCTGGAGTCCTGGGTTCCAAGTTTATCTAGCACCATGCCCTCCAAGGGAGGTCAAGTTCACAGCAAACATTCCCAGGGTCTCAGCTGAACATCTCCTTCCACACAAACGTTTCAGAACACACCAGACAGGCCTGAGGTTTTGAGAGGAGACCTACAATGTTTAGTGCTTTAGGTTTTCAAGCAGTTACTTGGCCAGAAAGGGGGAGGGTAAAGGATTGAAGGGTAGTTCCCCATTAAACACTGTTCTTTGTTAAAATGAATTAGCTGCGTCATGAAGTTTTCTGGGTCAAGTCTAGACAATCTGCGAACCAGAGGAACAGAGAATAGTTTCTGTCTGAGAGCAGAAGAGCTCAGGAAGCCCTGATGGGAAAGCCAGCTGGAAAGGGCCCACAGAGGTGGCAGCGGGCACACAGAGATGGTCCGAGTCAGGCGAGTGGTGAGCACCGTGCACGCCATCAGGTGTGCCCGCAGGTCTTCATGCAGCATCTTCACTGGGTTCAGAGCACACAGTTCTATCCGTTCTGTTTCCTTTAGCTGTGGTGGCAGCGGGTGAGAAGTGAGTGCAGACGCTGCCTTGAGGCAGTGTGCATGGGTCCGGTGGGAATGGCTCTTCACCAGTGGGCCTCAGCCTGCCCAGAGCAACAATGGGTTTACATTCCCAGGCACACATCTTTCTCCCAAGCTGGTGCCTGTGTGGGCGGCGTCTTTTATTACTGCGGTCACTTCTTTGGACAGTTAGCTGGTTGTTATCTTCATTTTTTTTTTTTCCCCAAACAGGGTCTCCCTACACAGTCCAGGCTAGCCCTGAGCTTTCTTTGTGTGACATGATTGGTCCTTGGGTGCATTCAAAATAACAAATTTTGTTTTGATATTTTGTTTTGTACTATTAAGAAAAAGTTTTGTTTTGTTTTTAAGGAACTTAATGAATTCTAGCCCAAAGGAAGAGCAAAAATGGGGTCATCGAGTGAATGGAAGCACTCTGCTGTCTCACCTCCTGAGGACAGGACATGTGGCAGGAAGGCTTCTCTTACCAGTGTCTGGAGGGAGTGGGGGTGGGTCCAAGAGGTCTGCGGTCAAGGATGGCAGACTGTGCTTGGGCCACACTCCCACACCTCTGTGGCAGAACACACATCAGTGAAGGAGGCCCGTGACTGCTGCTGACTTGGGTGGAATCCTTGCAGGATTGTAAGGGCTGCTGATTGCTGAAGTCAGAGAGCGCCATAATGACTCAGGGCTACCTGCTTCGGATCCAGCAGGCAGCGTAGCCCCTAACTGCATGTGGTGGATTAGTTTATCATTGGCTTTGTCCTTTACCAGGGGACAACACCCTCCCCCCACCCCCCAGCCTTTCCTGAGAAAGGGGCTGCAGGAGAATTAAGGAAAACAATTCATTCATAAGTGCTCAGAGCAAAGTCACCAGGGAGACAGACAGACGCTCAGCTCATGGGAGGCAACAGCGCTAACAGAGCACTAAAGCACAAATGGAATCATTATTTTTCTTGACTTGGGGTAATCTTCAAACTTCTCATGGTACCACCTGAAACGAGAGAGAAAAGATTTCGGAGCCGATTCATTTCAAGGCTTAAGCATTTGTGAAGAAGTTGACAAAGGTGACTGCAAGAAATGCCACGGGCTTCTTTTTTTTACATTTTAAAAGTGTGTGTGTGTGTGTGTGTGTGTGTCTGTGTGTACACGCACACACCGTGGTGAGTGTGTAGAGGTCAGAAGACAAATTTCTGAAAACTGACTCTTTTTCCACTGCATACACACCAGGCACTGAACTCAGATTCTCAGGCTTGGCAGGAAATGCCTTAGGCTACGGAGACAGCTTGTCAGCCTTAAGTTTCTTGTTTTGTTTTCTTAACAACAGGGATGTTTAAAGTGTAGTTTTGTCCCTATTTGAACAATTTCAAGTATCTGGAGTGTGCCTCAGAAGCGGCCTGGGTAAATTCACCTTTCCTTTTGGAAGGAACGTAGTTGGTGTACACTAAAGACTGAAGTGGGTTGGTCTGGTGCTGCTTGTATTGTAATGCTAAACACTGGATTCCCAGGGTGAGGTTGCTCCTTCCAACCCCTCGATCCTCAGATCCTCACGTACACCAAGGGATGCTCTGAACTTTGCTCCCCAATGTAACTGGTCAATAAAAGGCTACAGCCTGAAAAGGTGAAAGGTGAGACTTGAAGGTCGAGGGAGGAGGTCGCAGGTAGAAGGAGAAGAGGGAGAAAGAAGTGGAGGTGGAGGAGGCTGCCATGACCAGGAGGAACTGCAAATAAGGGATTTCATAGCTGGGGAATAGGTTAGGATGGTTCCAAACACGCCCAAGCTAGGCTTACGGCGTGTAAATAGAAGACCTGGGTTGCATGTGTTTTATACCGGCTAGCTAGGATTATATATTCACTCAAAAACAACAACAATAACAAAAAAAAAATACAATTGGTAATAGCCAAAATTCAGCTTTCCACTCCAAACAAATGGTATCTTTAGTTTTGATATAATTACATCAACATGGGCTGCCAGCTCGGGAGGTTGATAGCCAAAGAGGCGGAGAGAAAGGGTGGGAACGAAGGAGCCGTAGCCACTTGAGAGGCTTGGTTGGAGGATGGCCTGAGTCCGGGAGCTGGAGGACAGACTGAGCAAAGGCGCATGAAGCCTCATCTGCGGAAATTCACTTTTTCCTTTATGAGATTTAGAAATGGTATACAAAAAGAAGCTTCCATAGGCACGGAAGATGCTAAGCAGAGTAAAGATGATAAAGGAAAATGATTATTTGTTAGTGTAGCAGAAATATGAGACAAGGACTGGGAAGAGAAGCAGAGGCATTATTTGCTGTCTTTGGGTCGATCTAACTGTGATCCACAAACACAGAAATGATAACCTATGGGGTCGGCCACCACAGTCACTGTCACATGCTATCTAGACAATAGGAAAAAACGACAAGAAGATGGCCAGGGCCTCTGCACCTCCTGTCACCTCCTTGGCATGAAACTCGGGGATGGGACCCTTTTCCAAAGGTTATGAATGGCTGCCAGTGCAGACAAGGGACCCATTTCCCAGTGTGACTGTGGACACTCACAGGTGCTGAAGGCCTGCCAGGGGCTCGGCTGCCTCACACAGCTCCTTCTTAAGATGCCCTGGGGAGCTCTTTTGCTGCTCTTTGGACAGCTGTATGTAGTTGTATTGTGCGAATGATTTGGGGGCCCTATTTGCGAGCGACCAAGATGCGGGAGCCATAGGGCGGTAATGGTGCTGGCCGCAGGCCGTCAACTCTGCAGAAATGTAGTAAAGGCTAGCTCGCTGGCCACCATGTAAAACCGATATGATGTGAGGCTGCGCCACTCCTAGTTGGCCACCGCTGGGTCAAATGGTGAGTGCCGCCTCTGGGATTTAACTTGGATTTTGGGTTGTGAAACTATCCATGTATCTTTGGGACCTGCCTCCTGTGGCAGTCTCCCTTCCTAGCCATGGAAGAGCATGTTCTTGTTATTGGCAAAGCTGTCACCATTTCATTGGTACCAGATTCTGACTTGAGCAAGTAACATTCTAAAAAAAAAAAAAAAGATGCCCTGGGGATATCTGAACAGGGTGCCCGTGTGGATGAAGGGCATTGGTTCTTCTAGAAGCTGCCTACTGAAAATGACCCAGAGGGGCAAGGGCAAAATAACCAGGAGAGCACAAGCCAGCAAAGATGACGGTGCACACTGGTAGGGTGACCTGGCACACGGCTGAGGGATGCTGTACACCTCTGGCTACTATGTGGTCGAAGGTCATTAGCCTAAAGGTGGTGTAAAACTTGTTGAAAAATCATTAGCTAGTCAGGAACGAGATGTGTTGATTGCACAATTAAAGCCTTTCCACTTAAATTACTGAAATCACAGTCCGCCTCAAAATGCCGTCTCTTACGACTTCCACGTCTGCCTCCCTCTATCTTGTATGATTCATGCCAATCAGTCCTGAAATTGTGTTGCAGTGAGCTAGTGTGTATATGACTTCCGGATATCCCTGCGCTCCCAGCCCCTCCACAGCAGGCCCTACTCAGGGACTTATTATCTTTCTGTCTCGAGGGCTGGAGTAACGCTGGACTTCACAGACTACGCTTCTGAGTCTTGGGCTGGAGAGGTGGTGGGAATGGCCAGCGATCCACAACACATTCTGTTGTCTTCCTTTTTCTAAATCCCTACTGCAAAAAAAAATCCCATCACTGTATCCCGAGGACACATTGAGGTGGTTTCTTTTTTTTTTTTTTTTTCCTTTTTCTTTTTTTTCAGAGCTGGGGACCGAACCCAGGGCCTTGTGCTTGCTAGGCAAGCGCTCTACCACTGAGCTAAATCCCCAACCCCACTGAGGTGGTTTCTAAAGGGTCATTAAACTGGTAAGTAGGCAGCATTACGGTAGTTAAATCTCGCTCTTAGATTTCAGTGTTTTGTCTATGGCTGACCTTTAGGTGCAAGCATTTACTATGAACAAACAAGAGTGTGTCTGTATCTGCTCTGCCACGTTCTGGAGAACTGCGACCTATCAGTGTGACTTGTCAAAGACTCAATGCTGTGCTAATTAAGTATGGCTGCTTGGCCTCCTGAAAAAGGCAGCCTCCCCTTACACTTCTTTAAGTTTTATTCTCACCAGAGTACATGTATTAGCAAGCTACAACAGCTAATGTCCTAGGAGGCGGCTGTCCGTGCAAGCATTTATAAACTGGAATTGCACTGTTTCTACAGTTTCAGTGCCAGGCAACAGCGTTCTGCCACACTGCAATGAGTACACAGCTGGGACTGTCTCTTTCAGGTGTTTTCTTCTCAGTAACTTATCAGATGGTTTGACTGTTCGGTTTATTGAGCTCTCTCTCTACATATATGTCAGCCTAGAATTTGTTCAAAAGTATTGGCCTTGCAAGCTAAGGACAAAGTAATTATTCCTTTGGGGGTGGGGTGTAGGATGTTGTTATGTTACCTTGGCAGGTCTGGAATTAGAAATCCCTCTGCTGAGTCTCTCAAGGAGCCCGTCTCCTAAGTGATTTTAAGGCTCCTTATTCTTATGGGGGAAATGTGACCATAGCTTTAGAGTCCACTGTGAGGTATCAGGGTTCTGTCCAGGTCCATTAAGAAAGTGATTTGCTCCTAGTCAAAGGAATGGAATCTACCTCTAGCCTTGGGTGGGGACCTTACATTCTGATCTACTCCAGTGAGTACACCATTCATTAAAAGTTCATCCAGTTGGGACTGTTAGTCACCTGGCCAAGGGACCCTCGGGAAGTCACATTCATTTAAAGCCACGGTAAAGAGACAGGAGGAACAACTGCCCCTTGACGAGATAGCACACTTTCCCTTTGAGAACCCTGCCCTCAGTGCAGTTGCTTATGCCACTAACAGGCAGTCTGCTGAGCCTGCTCACTTTACTGAGCTTAAAAGTCTTTCTTTTCCTTCTTTTCTTTCTTTTAGACATCAGGTCAAAGCATAAGCCCATTTTCCTGGGCATTGCCTTAGTTTGGGTTTTACTGTTGTGAACAGACACCATGACCACAGCAACCCTTACAAAGGAAAATTGTGCCAGCTGGCTTACAGTTCAGAGGTTTAGCCCATTATTGTCATGGCCACACCTCCTGATCTATGGGTGCCATTTTTATTCAAAGCACCCTTTTTAGAATCACAGCCACTTAGGGATCAGGATCCCTGGCTTGGCAGGAGTTTCTGGCTCCTTTCTCCTTTTACAAACTGTTCCATCTGTACGAAGAAATAAATTTTGATTCTTAGAGCCAGCCCTGTTAATAATTGTTCTGAAGAGTTAAATCCACTGATTTAAGCAGTTTGATGACAGTGTATTAAGCTGTGACCTTGTGCATATCCCATTGCCTTAGGGTCACTATTACTGCTATGAAACAACCATGGCCAACTTGGTAAGGAAAGGATTTGTCTTCCACATCATTGTTCATCACCCAGTCCAGCTGGAACCTGGACGCAGGAGCTGATGCAGAGGTCATGGAAGGTGCTGCTCACTGGCTTGCTTCTCATGGCTTGCTCAGCTTGCTTTCTTATAGAATCCAGGACCACCAGCCCGGGGATGGTACCACCCACAATGGGCTGGGCCCTCCCTTCTTGATCACTAATTAAGAAAATGCCTTACAGGCCTGCCAATGGAAGTCTTTTCTCAACTGAGGTTCTCTCTTCTCAGATGACTTTAGCTTATATCTAGTCAGCATAAAAGTTTTTAGCAGGCTGGACAGGTGGCTCAATGGTTAAAGGCACTGACTGCTCTTCCAGAGGTCCTGAGTTCAAATCCCAGCAACCACACGTTGGCTCACAGCCATCTGTAATGAGATCTGATGCCTTCTTCTGGTGTGTCTGAAGACAGCAACAGTATTCTTATATATAATAGATAAATCTTTTTTAAAAAAAGTTTTTTTTGCATAGTCATAAAACTCTCTCATCTCTCAGACCCTTGTAACATGATTAACTTTCCAGATTTCTTTTTTCACTCTGGAAAGGCATCCAGCCATGTTGTGATATATAAACCAAGAGCACAGGATAGTCAGTCAGCCTAGCCGTATGCACTTCTGTTAAGTTTTCACGGCTCAGACCACGCCGTTGTCTGGCATGGAAGGCAGGGGTATGTAACACCACTGTACAGTAAGATGATACCACCTATGTACAGTCACTCGGTGTGGCTTCATAAACTGCTAAGGAAACCTTACGGAAAATACAAGGCGGTCTTAGTGATCTCTACAGTTGTGGCCTTCGCTTTGAATGAGTGGGAGTGGCAGATACGTGAAAGGCACGTGCTCCACGGTAGAACTGAAGCCAGTGATTTACACTGAAAGAATCCTCTGAATCCCGCACAACTCGCAGCGCCTGGAGCACCCGTCTGTCCTCCTTGTAAGGGATATGAATTTGTCCAGGTTACTCCATCTTTTGGGCCATTCTTTGGGAATAGGAATTGACAGGTCTTTAAATTTCATGTGTCTGGGTGAGTTGCAGCAAATGGCCTTGCTCAAGGAGAAGCAGACAAATGTACCCCCACCTTCACCACTGTCCGACCCAGAATTCCTGTTAGATTTGGGGTCATCGACTGCTTGCAAGTCTAGAATACCTTCTGCTGTCTTTAGACTCCACTAAGGAGAAGGCTGTGTGAATATAGGCTAATCCAAATTCTCCCACTAATCCAAATTCTCCTGCAAGGGAAACATCCCAGGGGACACTGGGTCTCTGCCTTGGGTTTTTTCGTTTGTCTAACTTGGCCCAGTGTTTGAGAAAGCAGCCAAGTAGTGACCTTGGAGGATTCTTAGAAGTTTTCCCATCTAACGTGAAACAGAACAGCAGAGATAGGGAAAATCTCAGGTCAGAGTTGCCTTTTGCCAACTTGAATTCCCTAGTCTATCTGAACAGGGATGGCTAGTCTGTCAGCAGGGAACAGCCACTATAGTCTAGTCTGTCCCCAGGAGAGGTCAGAATAAACAATGGGATCTCCATATCTTACCCATGGCTCAGTGTCTCATCACCCCCCAGTTTTCTCCTTTAGTAAACCACACCAACTCTGAGATAAGCCAGGAGCCACATCTGCTGAGTCTATCTGGGGCAGTTTCTATCCAATCCAGCCTCATTGACCTATGTTCACCTATGTTCACAGAGCTAGACAGAGCCAGCGTCAGGGAGGAGGCAGGGAGGCTCCTGCTCATTAGCCTATTGGTGCACTAGAGGAGCCAAGGAACCAAGATTTAGCTCCATTTTCAGCCACTGCTCCTCGTGCACAGGGACCATGGCCTCTAGCGACTGCTGTCTTGTCCAGGCATGCTGCTGTTCTTTACATCGGCAGCACTTGATAGGAAATACTAAATGGTGGCTCATCCCTGATTGGACGAATGAGCTGTCAATCATACTTCTGAAACTGGATGGGAGGGCAGGACTGAACATGAGGTGGCCAACTCCATTGCAAAGCAGTTTTCTTTAACAAAACTTGGCATTTGGATATGAAGCATCCAGAAATGGGAAATAAATAATTCAGTTTTCCACAGGAAATCTCTACTAGCAAAAACTCACAAGGCATTCTTGGCGTTGCCAGGGAAATCAGGGTCTCTAGATTCTCAATCTTACCAAGAGAGAGTTAAACAGTGCATCAGGCGGCGGCTGGAAGACAGTGACAGTTTCATTGGACTTTGAGAGAAAGAACAAGGAAGACAAGCTGCAAGCTGTCTTTGGCAGCTGTTTTTGGGGCTGGGGAGGACACGAAGCAGACAGAGACCGCATGCTCGGCAGTAGACGCCGTCAAGTAGCCGCACAGCAGCAGAAGTTACAAGACAGAAGGAGGGAGAAAGGGTGGCCGAGAGCAAGGTGCCTGTGGTGGTTTGAAAGAAAATGGCCCCCAGAGGCCCATAGGGAGTGGCGCTATCAGGAGATGTGGCCTTGTTGGAAGTGTGTCACTGGGGATGAGGTCTTCTAAGCTCTAGCTATGCCCAGTGTGACACAGTTTCCTTCTACTGTCTGCGGATCAAGATGTAGAACTATTAGCTCCTTCTCCAACACCATGCCTGCCTGCACACTGCCATGCTTCCTGCCACAATAACAGACTGAACCTCTGAAACTGTAAGCCAGCCCCAATTAAATATTTTCTTTTTTTTTTTTTTTTTTTTTTTTTTTGGTTCTTTTTTTCAGAGCTGGGGACCGAACCCAGGGCCTTGCGCTTTCTAGGCAAGCGCTCTACCACTGAGCTAAATCCCCAACCCCAAATATTTTCTTTCTTAAGAGTTGCTATGGTCATGGTGTCTTTTCATAGCAGTAAAACCCAATATAAGTTACTAAAAGATAAATGATTGATCCTAGCCCCGTTTAAACTTAAACACCCAGCAGGAAAGGTTAGTGCAGGGGTGTAATGAGTAGCATACTTTTCTAAGAGGTTAAAGGGATCATATTCTTTGGACACTGGGTTCAATTTCAACAGCAGCACCTATGTGAAGCCAAGAGACCGGTCCACTGTTTTAACCTAATAGTCAAGTGGTGGTTAAAACTTTTCCTCCTCTCTCCTCTCCTCTTCCTCTCCTCTCCTCCTCCTCTCCTCTCCTCTCCTCTCCTCCTCCCTCCCCTCCCCCTCTCTCTCTGGAAGGTCCCTCTCACTGTGAAACTAGCCACTCTAACAGCCACAAAATGCCAGTGTTCATCACTCTCTGGGATACACTAAAATGGCCACTAGCATTCTTGTCTCCAGTCCTTCTACCCCTTGGCTTCTACAGATGGTCCTGCAGAGAGAGCTCAAGATGCACTGCCTGACCAATCTCTACCGAAGCCACCTGGAGCAGCCCCAGAAGGCCACCTAAGAGTTCTTTCTTTTTTTAAGACCCATGTCCCTGTCAGCACCAAATGTTGTGTTTTATAAAAAGATAAGGAGAAAGGGAATATGTTTGATGGAGGTGTAGTTAGGTGTGGGGGAAGGGAGTGCCTCCGCAGGCCCATGCTGGGGCATCCCCTACCCCTGAGGGACCAGCCACAAGATGGGATAGTATAGACTAGAGTTTATTCAGGGCATGGGGAGGGGAGCTGAGAGGGTAGTAGAGACAGAGAAAGGCAGAGAGAGAGAGAGAGAGAGAGAGAGAGAGAGAGAGAGAGAGAGAGAGAGAGAGAGAAGAGGCCATGAGCGAAGTGGAGGCAGGCCATAAGCAGGTAGAGAGGGGGAAGGGAGTTGGCAGAGAAGGGAGAGGGGTGAGAGGCTGACAGCAAGGAGAAGAGGGGGCAAGCAGCCCCTTTTGTAGTCAGGCACACCTGGCTGTTGCCAGGCAACTGTGGGGCGGAGCTTAGATATACCGCTAACACCTGTAGACTCCGCCCCTTCTTAGCATGAAGCAGCTACAGCAGTCACTCCCTATTCCCTGACAGGAGTCAGTGTTCTTATCTAAGAAGGGGCTGCAGGGGAACCAGAGTAGCAGTTTTAGTGAACCAGGAGAGCAAATGCATTCTTCCTGTGATGACTGTTTGCTTCCTTCAAGGTCAGGCAGCCGGAAGGCACGGGGTGGGGGTGGGGCTCTGAACTATCACTAGGAGAAAGGGAAAGCCCTATAAAATAGCCAAGCTGGAATGCACACAACAGATTCCCAGCCCAGGCTCTTCCCATCCTGATGGACAAAGCTGCTACTTTTTCCCTCTCTACAGTTAGGTCAGTGCCACAGACAAGCAGCAGTTCTCTGCACTGCACTTCCAGACACTGCAGACAGTGCACGTTCCTTTTCACGACCTTCCTTGCAGGCGTGCGCAGTGTCTCTTTACACCTGTCTTTCTCTGCAGGTTGCTCAAGAGGTCTTCAGTTCTTAATCACCAGGAAGTGGAGCTATCAAAGGATTAGGGGCTGTGGCCTTGTTAGAGGAAGTGTGAAAAGCCCTTGCCTAGTCCGGTGTCTGTTTGTCTATCTGTCTTTCCTTCTCTCTGCCTACAGATGGAGATGTAGCTCTCAATTACTTCTCCAGCATCATGCCTGCTGCCATGCTCCCCACAATGATGATAATGGATGGACCTCATCTCTGAAACTGTGCACAAGTTACCAGTTAAATGCTTGCATTCGTAAGTGCCACCTTGGTCATGGTGTCCCAGCAACTGAATAGTGACTGGCTCTTGTGATTGATGTCTGACCTTCCCTCTTCACCTGAGGATCCTCAAAGCTGCAAGTCCTGCTTCTGGGTTCTCGGTTTTTATGCAGTGGGATTAGCAATTCGAGTTAATGTTAGCATTCCCAAAGTGTAGCCCAGAAATTGTTATGCTGACATCTAAGAATGAACTTAGAAAGCAGAGATGTGTTAAAACTTACTGATGATGCTGCTTCGCTCTGGTGAGCAGTGTGCTGAGTGTGAACAGTGCAAACACTACACCCCGGAGGGACCAACTGGCCAGTGCAAAGCCACACCACTCCACGAGCTCCCCAAAATAGTTGGCTGCAGATACGTATTCAAACAGGCCTCCTAGATGAAAGGAGAGAAAAGGGAAACATCACTATAAATGGTACCTAGCAGGATTCTGGGAATTGTGTGCAGAACATAAATTCCAGTGGGAAAAAAGCCCCTGGCAGGATATGGACTGGAAGGTTTTATGAGGTGGAATGACAGGACTTAGGGCAGTAGATGCCTTTATGGAGGGAGGCTCTGCAGAATGTTACCTCCTACACAAGGCTACAGGAGAGGGGTGGTTGGTTTTCCGTGAATACCCCTGGTTCTGAGCCAGACAACTCAGGTGTTAGGTTGGCCAGGGGGGAGGGGAGAGGTGACTCAGGTGTTAAATTGTGGTTAGGGTCTGGGGTGGGAGAGGAGACATGGGCAGCGGCCATAAGCTGTTCTGTGTGTCCGAGGAGAAGGAGGCAGAGGTCAGTTAAGATTGCAGGATTAGATCATCGCTGGGAGTCAGGTTGAGAAACGAGCTTTGCTAAGACAGACAGATAGCCAGGCAAGGTAGCTGCTGTCCTCTGTCTGCAGGATTTGGAAACAGCTCTTTTCTGTAGTAAATTTTAGTGGCAGATTTTGGAAAGCGGCGTACAGGAAGGAGAGGTGGCAGTTTCTAGAGAAGGGTGTCAGGTCTGGGAGGCTGACAGGAGGGTTTATTTGGAGGAGGACCAGAGAGAGAGAGAGAGAGAGAGAGAGAGAGAGAGAGAGAGAGAGAGAGAGAGAGAGAGAGAGAGAGAGACAGAGACAGAGAGAGAGACAGAGAGAGAGAGAGAGAGAGCACTGAAGAAGGACACCTCAGATGTGAGGACTGCTTCCATGTGCGAGTTAAGCATAGTACCCTCTGGCAAACAGCAGCCATGCACTGCCTCTGCCAGCCTATGCCTTAGTAGAAAGGTTAGGACACATGTCAGAAAATGTCTAGACAGTTAGAGGGTTGCTGGGCCATGCCTGAAAGGAGGGATGAGAGTCTTCCTAACAGAAAGGAAGATATGTCCCCCAACCAACAGCTCTGTTTAGCCAGAGGACAGAGGCCGCTTTACTGCCCCACAGTTCTGTTTGGGGAGCTGTGCACCATGGTTTTTGAGGTGTCCACGTGTAGGATGATTAGAAAAGAAGCTTCTGGAGAAAGGAAGGAAATTCAAAGCTCAGCCAGAGCCAAGTCCGATGGTGGGGATGCCAGGAGTTCAAAGGGAAGAGGCAGGCAGAGAGCGCTCAAGGGAATGGAGTCTGGGGGTTGGGGACAGGAACCAGAGAGGAAGAAGGTGTGCTACAGTGAGAAGAGAGACAGACAAGGCAGGAAAACTTACAGTATGGTACTAACGGCTTATTTGGGAGGAAAACCTAGAGAAGAGTCAGTAAGGATCAGAGCTCATTTGCACACTGAGGTTTGTAATGTAGGGCACTCGAGAGAATTGAGAGCTTCCATGTTTGGCCTGGGGTTGGCCACTGCTAGGTGTAACCCAGGAGTGGTGAGTAGTGATCAATAAACAATGAACAACAAACAACCCTCTGTCAATTGGCCATTACTGCATCCTGGGAAGGTCATGGGGCAGGGCAGCCAAAGTCAAAAGACACAGGTTAATCAACTTCTAGGAACCAAAGTATTGTAGTTACTGGAATTGTCTCAGCTCAACCAAAACGGAGAAGTTTACAGAATTAGGAGCCCTTTGTTAACTGTCATCCATTGAGACAGACACCTTGCTACAAGTCGGACTCCTTCAACCACAACTTTGGAAGGGTCAGTATCCCTGTATCCATGCCTGTCTGCTTCTCCGACAAGTCTACAGTTATAGAGATGACATACGCGGCCACAGGGAGTGCAGAATAATAGCCAAACAGTAGCTGGCTTAGTGGTGGGCTGATATGGACCTCCAACAGTGAGGACAAAGCTCAGTCTCATGTACAGACCCACTCCTTTGAAATACATAGAGCCCTGTCCCAGGCCTGGCTCTGCTACAAACACAGTGGGAATCTGTGGCTCTTACAGAGTTTCAGGGGTGGTGAGGAAGTTCCATATCATCTGGGTGAGGCAAGTCTAGACGCAAGGTCCTGGGTAGGACTATACACATGTATACATATATACATGGCTGCTGGTTGCCAGAGGGTACTAAGCACAGTACAGTAGGGCTTCCTAACTCTGTGTCCAAGGCGTACAGAGCCTAGGAAGCCCGGAGCCTTGAGTGAATG
Source organism: Rattus rattus (assembly GCF_011064425.1). Taxonomy (NCBI): domain Eukaryota; kingdom Metazoa; phylum Chordata; class Mammalia; order Rodentia; family Muridae; genus Rattus; species Rattus rattus. The sequence continues at coordinate 201,006,300 of NC_046155.1, forward strand.
TGTTGTCACGGGCATGGTCAAGTCAATGGGTCTCGGTCTTATGGGAGTGGCAACGCCTTCCCTGGCTGAGGCTCAGAGGATTGGGAAGGCCATTCTCTGGTCCCTGTGTGGTCATTGACAGTATGTGTAGAAAATGTCTACCATAGCTTTCTCCCCACAGATATTTACAGCCTAGACTGCTCCCTTACAGAGCCTTCTATCAAGGCCAGCTAAACCTCCCTCCTGGGTCTGGTTGTACTTCATACACTCCACCTCTGAACCAGCTCTGTGCGATGACCTCAGCTCTCCATTCAATGTGATGAGCTTCTGGAGGCTGTGGTTTCACCGTCAGATAGTCCTGTCTCGATCCTAGATCTTCTGTGTGACTATCTATTCCCTCACTGCCTCAATCAGGTCCAAGTCCCAAAGAGGGTCTGTGACCTAACGTACAATTAAAGGGCATGATTTCAAATTCTAGGGGTTAAATTGTAGCGCGCGCACGCGTGTGCACATCTCAAGTTCTGCACTTTTAGAATTCCTGTCCTCGTGCATCTGTGGTCAGAGCCCAGCAGGTTGTGGGGATCATGTGTTGCTTTAGATGCTTCTTGGGATGACACTGTCTCACTTGCCACCACAGAAAATAAGCCAGGCATGGTGGCACGGGACTGTTACCTCAGCACCAGATATGTGAGATCCTGCAGGAAAACCAAAGTGTCTTAGGGATATGACTCAGGACTTAGGGTATAGGCAGTGCTGCGGGAGAGGCTAGTATGCAAAGGAGGACTAGAGTCTGGGCATGTGGTCAAAGGTAGCTGAGGGTGCTTGTCACCAAGTTTGATGACCTAAATCCAACCCTCTGACCCCACAGGTTGGCAGGAAGAACTGAATCCATGAGTTGTCCTCTGACCTCCAACTTGTGAGGTGACATGTGTCTGCCCTGCACACATACGAATACACATACCCACATGATGATGATGATGATGATGACGATGATGAAAAATGGAAAAACAAAACGAAACAAAACCCTGACTCCTCGAACTAGGCACCTCTGCAGTCTCCCTTCAAATGCCACCCCAACATGGAGTGAGGCTGCAACAGGACACTAAGTGATCTTTCTCTTTGGTGTCCAGTGTGGAGAAGTGACTTTCTGGGGGAAACATGTGGGGGTGGGAACAGGGGTGGGTGAGTGCACAGCTGACTAACATCCCAGACACTCTGCTAGGTACTGCCCCTTTAAGATACAGGCAGCGTCGTAAGGATGCATGTGACAAGACAGTGCGTGACAAGTGTGTATAACATGCCACAAACGAATGCACTGCCAAGACATTAATATATGCTAATTTTATAAAGCTTAAGATCAGGTCAGATGGCTCAGACACCTGCCTTGTAAGCACAAGGGCTTGATTTTGATCCCCATCCCACAATCTCAGATCTCGGGAGACGGAGGCAGGCAGATCCCAGGGCCTTCTGACCAGCCAGTCAATCAAGCTTTTATGTGCTCTTTACAACGTTTTGAACAAAACAAACCCAGTGAATTGTTGCTGTCACCTATAACCTACAGTGCTTGCCCTTTGTCCAAGTTGCATGCTGCGTGTGTGGACTCGCTGGGATCCTATCTCCATATCTGCCACCAACCTGTCAAACCACCTCGCTTGGCCTTGGCCGGTGGCACAGCTCACAGTAACTGCCTGCTCTGGTAAATGACTCTGCAGGGTGTGGCTCAGTCACTGAGCACAGACCTAGCATAGGAGAAAATGTGGCTGTGCTGAGGGTAGCGTCCAAAGAGTCTCTTGAAATCCATAGCGTTTGGCGAGGGGGTGAGTTCAAGACTCAGCTGTCACACCTCGTCCCGCGTGTCCTGGGTCTTCAAAACCACCAACAGAGTGCATGCAAGGGATGCTAGGGCAAAAAGCCTGTGTTTCCTCCTGGGTGCGGGGTGGGGGTGGGGGCGCTCAAGGATCTGAGCAGCCACCAAGCAGAGGAATGTCCGGGTGTAGCCAATGGTTTTCTGTCAGTTTCCTGCAATGTGTGCGGAGCTCCTCTGAATGGCAGGCGTGAGGCTCGGGCTTCCCCACCAATGCTCTCTTGACTTCAGTTTTGAGGGCATCCAGGGGCTTCCCCCTGCTTGTGGGGGTATCATGGAACCAAGTCTCAGACTTCATTTGATTCTGTTTTCCTTTCCATCTTTGACGTCGTCCTTCGGCGGGACCTGCTGGTTGTTCGGCTGTTGTTCTTGGTGTCCCTCCCCAAAAAGATTAGAAATGACGATCTGTCTACGAGATGGCCTGACCTTTCCTGTGTGGCCGTGGCATCTCTTGTTGTCTGGGAGACATCAGCCTTTGCATCTCTGCTGAGCTTGTTCTAAGGGCTGTGGAGGCCTCTGGGGATGGTGCTGCTGCAGACAAGGGGGCGGTTAGTCCTCACTGCGGGGTGAAAGCAGATCCGCAGGCAGCACTCTGCTCCAGTCAGTAGGCACCGAGGCTGCAGCCTCTTCATTTCTGACCCCCAAGACAAACCGCACTGGGTGGGGTGTCAGCTGCAGCTTCCTCTGCTCCCTGAGAGGCATTCCTGTTCAGACAGGTTTCACTGCTGTTTCCTCAGCAGTATGTCAGTGAGGGTCTCTTTACTTTCTCTTTCTTGATCTTCAGGTTTTTTGTTAATATGTTGGGACAGGTTTAGGACATAAATCTGCAACTGACATCAAGAAATGAGGGAGTCTTGGCACATGATGGCACATGATGGCACATGATGGCACATGATGGCACATGCCTTTGATACTAATCCTTGGGAAACGGAAGCAGGGATCCTGCCATCTCTGGACTCTATGAGTATCAGTGACGATGAAGTGTCCCCCATAGACTCATGTGTTTGAGCACTTTGTCCCCAGTTCCTGGCACCATCCAGGCAGCTCACAGAATTTTTAGGAGAAAATGGCTGTCAAGGTGGGTAGACCTTCAGAGTATTTCCAGCCCACTCCCGATTTTACCCTAGATCTTTCGGCTTCCAGATTCCTACTGTGAAGTATTCTGGCCATTTCTGCCATGCTTCTCGGCACCCTCTCAACTGCAAGCCAAAACAAATCCTTCCCCAAGTTACTTTCTGTTCAGTAACTGGCTCTAGAGATGAGAGAGGTGTGCTGAGTCTCTTAGATGTGGTGTTTCTTGAACCTGTCACTTCTGTGATGGCTTGGGCACTTTGTGCATCCTTCTATTTGTTCCCTGTATCTGGCTCCCATGGCTGGAATCAGGTGCTTATCATGCAGATGTTGGTGGGAGGCAGGAGGTAGGGGCAGGGACAGTCCCTGTCAGTCTCCTTTAGAAAGTCACACTGGACTCTCCTTTGGAGTTCACAAGCACTCACAACCTCAACGGCCCTCTCCCATCCCTCACCTCTTGCCCCTCTTCCCATTACACCCGGGTTGTGCTGCTGTCTCCTTCACAGTGAAACCTTCGCACCCAGAGGAGGGCATGTGACTGAGAAATCACTCTATACGCTTACATGGCTCAGGAAACTCCTGAAAGCGACAGGGTTGACAGGGTTACCACTGGGGAGGAGAGACTCTCTGGCCCATCAAGCTGCCAGTGGGCAAGTCAGGCAGGGTAAGTCCAGCAATGTGGCTTTCATGAGTCACTACCCTGGCTGGGGTGGGCTGTGGGGGGCCCAGCTGCCTCTGAGTCACCCCTGCTCCTGTAAACCACACCAACCAACCCACCTGCTCATGACTCTAGACTGGAGTAGAATCCTTTCTTCCAGCAGTCATTGGTGGGTGGGAGCAGACTTGGGGGGTGGGAGGAGTCACACAGCAGCCTGTCACACAACTGGACATCTTATTTTTGGTATTAGTCGACCTCACGTGCTTTCTTTATCAATATTTCAGGTTCATCCACAAAACTCTCCTAGTTTACCCATCAGTGACACCTCCATCCAGTTCTCTGTGTCAGCGTAACTCTTAAACATGGTGCTCTAGTTCCTCGTGGGACCCACGACTTTAGAATATCCCTTCTTTTGGGCATGATACTGCAGTGAGGGCTGTATAGATGTGGTGAAGGCAGGTACCACACCTAGACCACAGGGAACATAACCCACAGCTCCGAGCTTCTCAGATGAAGCAAGGGCCATGGATCTGGGCTGTAAATGAGCAAGAGGAGGTACCAGTTATACACGGTCACAGCGGATTCTTTGAACTCCACCACACACTCAGATGCTGTTGGCACGTGACTGCTTTTCCAGGCAATGTATTTTTAAAAGTTTTTCTAAACAAAAAGTCTCATCCAATATTTTATATAGCTTTTAAAGAGGGAGATTTGATAGAAGAAGCCATTCCGTCACAGTGCTGGACAGGAAGTACCAGAGTGGCCTGTAAGTCCTACTTATTGGGCCTCCAAACATTGACAGATGCTTAATCACCTGCCCAGAAGCCAGACCTAACTGTGGTTCGTGATGAAAACTTTCAGTTGGTAAATACGGCGCTGAGTTCGCAGAGCTGAGAAAGGAAGGCAGGCAGGCAGCGTGCAGAGCAAAGAGATCCCCTGGTACATACCCCTGGGTATCTTGTATCCAGTTTCCCCTGGTTTTCTCAGATTCCTCAGGATGTGGTCTGAGTGGATATTTATCACCATGCCCACTAACCACAGGGCAAAGCCTGAAGAATAAACAAGATGATTATAGTTAATAACTGGCAGGACTTAAGAAAGCCATGCTCAACTGAACAGCACACCACAATCCTTTGTACCAGCATCAGCCTGAGTGTGAGCCATGGCTGGCGGCAATGCCACGTGCTTCAGTGCTGGCTGTTTCCTTGAGCAAGCTTACGGACACCCATTCTCCCCAAAACACTCTGACCTCATTCGTGATCTCAATCTGTGTTTTTACCATGACAGGAACAGAAAACAGGACTTATGACCTGGACAGGGGAAGTAGCCTGCACGTATGACCTGGATAGGGGAAGTAGCCTGCATGTATGACCTGGATAGGGGAAGTAGCCTGTAGGTATGACCTGGACAGGGGCACTAGCCTGCACGTATGACCTGGACAGGGAAAGTAGCCTGCACGTATGACCTGGATAGGGGAAGTAGCCTGCACGTATGACCTGGACAGGGGCACTAGCCTGCATGTGTGACCTGGACAGGGGAGCTAGCCTGCATGTATGACCTGGACAGGGAAAGTAGCCTGCACGTATGACCTGGACAGGGAAAGTAGCCTGCACGTATGACCTGGATAGGGGAAGTAGCCTGCACGTATGACCTGGACAGGGGCACTAGCCTGCACGTGTGACCTGGACAGGGGAGCTAGCCCGCACATATGTTTATCTCCCCTTTTCCTCAGGAAACTGCATGAGGAAATACTCATAGTCTTCCTTCCATATAAAAAGAGGCAAAGACTGGCTATACATCCTACCCCTAAGGAGTAGGTCTAGATCCTAGGATCACGACTGCTCCTCTTTCCTCTCCTTCTTGCTCTGTAGTGCACATCTCTGGCTTTCATTCCATTAACCTCTTCCCAGTCCCCCCAGTCAGCTCTCCTCAGACACTTGGCCATTCATCTCCGTCCCCAGGAGCTACAAACAGGGACTCTCACCGCCCTCCACCCAGCACCTATGAGGCCTCTCTCCCTGGGGTGTTTCTTAGCGTGCTCAGGAGTGTTCTTGTTTTTAGGATGTGGCACGCGAGACTTTATTAAGGATACATTCATGTCTGCTTCTGCATGGAGGTGAGGAAAGAGGCTCTCAGAAGAGATCATCATGAAAAGCATATGTATCATATCAGTTGTTTTCAACCAGGAAAGGCAAGATGCCAAGATTCTGCTTTATAACAACAATAAAAAAATTATTCTGATATCAAAAGGCAAATCTGATTTTTCTGAGATATTAAAAATGTGAAGGCCAAATGGTGTTGCAACTGTTATCAGCGCTGTGTGCACTCAAGAAACCGTTGGATTTGCTGGGCCCTGGGATGCCCTCTCATAGTAAACAAACTCTTTGGAAGAGTCCTGGGTTTCCTCATCCTGATGCTACCACTGAAATTTTATGCTTTTCAAACATGTCAAATACTGTGGTAAGGCTTTTAAATAGTCACAAAGGAAAGCAGACAGTCCGGATTCCATGTTTACCCCATTTCCCTTCTAAAAGACTAGCTTTCCTCAGTGCTGAGGCGGGAAGAAAACTAGCATTTGTGTGTGCATCCGAGACATGCACTGAGTTTAACTCATGGGAAGTAGCCTGGACGTATGACCTGGACAGGGGAGCTAGCCTGCACGTATGACCTGGACAGGGGAAGTAGCCTGCACGTATGACCTGGACAGGGGCACTAGCCTGCACGTGTGACCTGGACAGGGGAGCTAGCCCGCACATATGTTTATCTCCCCTTTTCCTCAGGAAACTGCATGAGGAAATACTCATAGTCTTCCTTCCATATAAAAAGAGGCAAAGACTGGCTATACATCCTACCCCTAAGGAGTAGGTCTAGATCCTAGGATCACGACTGCTCCTCTTTCCTCTCCTTCTTGCTCTGTAGTACACATCTCTGGCTTTCATTCCATTAACCTCTTCCCAGTCCCCCCAGTCAGCTCTCCTCAGACACTTGGCCATTCATCTCCGTCCCCAGGAGCTACAAACAGGGACTCTCACCGCCCTCCACCCAGCACCTATGAGGCCTCTCTCCCTGGGGTGTTTCTTAGCGTGCTCAGGAGTGTTCTTGTTTTTAGGATGTGGCACGCGAGACTTTATTAAGGATACATTCATGTCTGCTTCTGCATGGAGGTGAGGAAAGAGGCTCTCAGAAGAGATCATCATGAAAAGCATATGTATCATATCAGTTGTTTTCAACCAGGAAAGGCAAGATGCCAAGATTCTGCTTTATAACAACAATAAAAAAATTATTCTGATATCAAAAGGCAAATCTGATTTTTCTGAGATATTAAAAAATGTGAAGGCCAAATGGTGTTGCAACTGTTATCAGCGCTGTGTGCACTCAAGAAACCGTTGAATTTGCTGGGCCCTGGGATGCCCTCTCATAGTAAACAAACTCTTTGGAAGAGTCCTGGGTTTCCTCATCCTGATGCTACCACTGAAATTTTATGCTTTTCAAACATGTCAAATACTGTGGTAAGGCTTTTAAATAGTCACAAAGGAAAGCAGACAGTCCGGATTCCATGTTTACCCCATTTCCCTTCTAAAAGACTAGCTTTCCTCAGTGCTGAGGCGGGAAGAAAACTAGCATTTGTGTGTGCATCCGAGACATGCACTGAGTGTAACTCATGGGATTTTAAAAGCCTTTTAAAAATGTATCTGAGGTGGTTAAAAACTGATTGGCAACTTGACAGGATCCAGAAACAGAGGAAACAAATACCTGGACAAGTCTGCACGGGTTAACTGGAGTGAGACGATGCCCAGGGTCCTCGATTAAATAAAAGAAAGCCAGTCAGAGGGCAGAGTTCACCTCCCTTTGCCTCCCAACTGCTGACACAGCATGATGAGTGACTCCCATGCCTTCCCAAGCAGGATGCCATGTCCTCCAGACACACTCACACACACACACACACACACACACACACACACACACTCACACACACACACACACACTAACACACACACACACACACACACACTCCTATATGTTTAGTGGAAGGAATTTTAAGACAAGAGAGTATCTAAGCTGTGGCTTGACTACTTGCTTGCTGCTCAGGATGTGGAGTAAGAAGTGTAGCACTGGGATAAAAATGTAGCATTTCCTGGGGGAGAAGCAAACCTCAGGATGCTTCTGAGAGGGTTCCCAGGAACACATGGGCTCTGGGGGCTGGGGCAGGTCCTTGGAGCTCAGTTCTGATCCTCTCCTTCCCTAACTAAGGTGGAAAGATCCCCCCACCCTGAATATGGTGACTCCTTCCACAGGCTAAGGTCCCCAGGCTGAATAAAGAGAAAGCAGGCTGAGCACTCATCTCTCTCTGCTTCCTGACTGGATTCAACGTGACCAGACACCTTGCTCTCCTGCAATCTTGCCTCCCCTGCCATGATACACTGTACCCTTAAACTGTGAGTCCCAATAAACCCTTCATTCCTTAAGTTACTATCATTTTTATAGTTAGTCAGAGTAGGGAGAATAGTAACTGATTACCACAGCTAAAATGGATCCACTTATGCCAAACCTAACTGATATAAGTAAGCAGAGCCGGGTGAGGGGATGCACATGTACATGTAGGACAATAGAGTCTGGGGTATGCATGTATACATGTAGGACAACAGAGTGTGGGACATGCATGTATACATGTAGGACAATAGAGTGGGGGTATGCATGTATACATGTAGGGACAATAGAGTGTACCACATGCATGTATACATGTAGGACAATACAGTGTGGGGCATGCATGTATACATGTAGGACAATACAGTGTGGGGCATGCATGTGTACATGTAAGACAATAGAGTGTGGGGCATGCACATGTACATGTAGGGACAATAGAGCAGGGAACATACATGTATACCTGTAGGGACAATAGAGTGTGGGAACATGCATGTAAACATGTAGGGACAATAGAGTGTGGGGCATGCATGTATACATGTAAGGACAATAGAGTGTGGGGCATGCATGTATACATGTAGGGACAATAGAGTGTGGGCATGTATGTATACATGTAGGACAATAGAGCAGGGAACATGCATGTATACATGTAGGACAATAGAGCAGGGAACATGCATGTATACATGTAGGACAATAGAGCAGGGAATATGCATGTATACATGTAGGGACAATAGAGTGTGGGGCATGCATGTATACATGTAGGGACAATAGAGTGTGGGGCATGCATGTATACATGTAGGGACAAAAGAGTGTGGGGCATGCATGTATACATGTAGGAACAATGGGTGTGGGGGTCATGCATGTAAACATGTAGGAGAATAGAGTATGGGGACATGCATGTATACATGTAGGAAGAATAGAGTATGGGGGGCATGCACATGTACATGTAGGAAAATAGGGTGTGGGGGCATCCATTTATACATATAGGAAGAGAAGAGTAGGAGGGTGCAAGCATGTACATACATGTAGGAACAGTAGAGCAGGGAATATGCATGTATACATGTAGGAAGAACAGAACAGAGGGGATGCATATGTACGTGTAAGAAGTGTACATCAGGCGGCATGCATGTATATAGGAACTACTACCACACAGGTTCTGCCAGACCCTTGCTCAGCCCTACCCACCAGCCACTGCACCTTTTAGGAGAGGTATCTGTAAGGGGTCTGCCTCGGAAATAGTTAAGGCTAACTCGATCCACCCTGGTTATCTTTGTAAATGCCTTCTACACTCCCCTTCATTTTGCTATTACAACCTTCTCTCTGCCTCAGCATCCTTGAACACACTGACAGTTTGCAACAGGCTGTGCATTTTTGTGGTAAAGCCCTTTTACCTGAATCACACATCACTGAGGTTCAGAGAATCTTCCTCGTCTATAACTTGCAGCGGCAAATCTTTCAGACTGAGCACATTTATGGCTAGGGGAAATAATGTTGCTTCTGGCAGTAACTAGCTAAAGGGCAACTACCTATCCGTGCAGCTTCCTGTGTCCTCACAGAGGATGCAGTGTATGAAATCCACCCAGGAGAGGGATATGGCTTCCTTCCTGCTGGGCGTGTCACTGCTATTTCCAGATCCTTCCGATTAATGGTGAGGAAGCCAAGAGTTCTTTAAACAGTTAACAGACAGCTCAGGTTGCAGACCAGCTGCAAAGGTGCCTCTGGGTGACGTGATATGTCCCAGGAGCTGCTTCAGATGGTGACTACACCCACAGGCCGAAAGGATGTTATCAGAATGATTTGAACAATTTACACAAAAATGACTCATTTGATTTATCTGAGACCCAGACCTAGCTAGGATCACGTAGCCTGTGCTCCAACCCAGCCTGCTAAGTGTGGCTATCATCCTTCCTCAAAGAAGTTCCTTGCTGCAGCAGATACTGTCACAGGAACCTACGGCTCTCGCCATGCAGAGACCAAGTGAAGGCGCAGCACCCAGTTTGAACTGATCCATCCGTAACCCAACCACTGGAGTCAAGTCAGAGAACATCAAGAAAGAGGGGGTAGAGATTGTAAGGGCCAAAGGACCAGGACATCTGCTGTGGCACAGTACCTTCTAGACATGACTGGGAAGGTGCACCCATGAGATCTCAACAGTATGGCTACCTAAGCAAAGACTTATGTGATGACAACACCAGTTGGCACGCCAATGTGGCTGGGGGAAATTTCACAAGATGAGGAGCTGCAGGCGACCAATGGCTGCTGAAAGAGGAAGAACATGCGCACGTGCATGTGTCTCAATAATTAAAGGAAAGGGGTTCATGAGTCGGAGAGGAAGTTGGGGAGATAGGGGAGAGTCAGAGGAGGGGGAAAGAGAGGAGTGGAAAGATAATAAAGAAAATACTGATGTATAAAATCCTCAAAAAATAAATAAATAAAATAAGCATTTGAGAGAGCAAGTGAGAGAGAGAGAGAAGCAACTCCTCTTCTTCTTCTTCTTCTTTTTTTTTTCTTTTTTTCTTTTTTTTCGGAGCTGGGGACCGAACTCAGGGTCTTGCGCTTGCTAGGCAAGCACTCTACTGAGCTAAATCCCCAACCCCAGCAACTCCTCTTCTTATTCTTGAGTCCTAGCTCTGGGCCCACAGACAGCTGAGTCAGGGGCAGCCATTGTGCCTCCAGGCACCCTCACCCTGCTGTACATAGCTTGCCCATGATTCCAAGTTCTCTATATCACACCATCTGCTAAAGGACCAAGAACAGCAAGGTACTTGGCTGAGGCCTCCTGTCCTATTCTGAGCAATCAAGGACAGCCTCAGCCTTTGGACCCCCTGAGGAGGAGGAAGTCACACGCCAGACTTGTGGTTCTAATGTGGGTTTTCTGATAGAAACCTATAGGACAGGAGTGGAAGGGCCGACCTGTGTGCACTCACCTGTCAGGAAACAGGGATGGGTCACCCAGTCTTCAGCATAAACCGCAAACTGGCTCAAGTATCTGCTCTGTACATAGCCGTTGAAGGTGCAGAACAGGAAGGCCAAGACAAAGGTGACCAGGAGGGTGGGCTTCCCTCCCCTGATCAGAACCGGGAAAACCAGCGTCCTTAGGAAACACAAGGAAGAAACAAACTTAAGACTTGGAGGGTGTCCTGTATCGTTGGTTTACATGACTCGGGCTTGTCTTATAGATGGCACCCTTGACTCACACTCATGTTGATTAACTCTATGCTAAAACCAGGGTTTGGGGCTGGAGAGATGGCTCGGCAGTTAAGAGCACTGACTGCTCTTCCAGAGGTCCTGAGTTCAATTCCCAGCAACCACATGGTGGCTCACAACCATCTGTAATGAGATCTGATGCCCTTTTCTGGTGTCTGAAGACAGCAACAGTGTACTCATACACATAAAATAAATAAATAATTCTTTAAAACCAGGGTTTTTAGATGAAGGACTAATTATGCTTCAGTCATGTTCACCAGCCACAGATAGTATTCAGGATTCTAATCAAACAGAACACGAAACACATACACCAACTCAGAGAGAACTGGACAGATCCCTGCATCCTAAAACTACCTCCGAAGGAGTCTGACACCCTGGCCTCTGTCTGCCTGTGCACACCCCACACAGACAGACACACATACACAGCATTTAATGTCATGGAAAGACATTTAAAATATAAAAACTTTAAAAGAAAATATGCCTGTTAGAATCCAGTGTACTGGTGGCCAGAAGGGTATCTAGGTATGGTCTTATGAACATAAGAATTTGAGTTTAATCCCCAGGATTAAGGGTTCAAAAAGAGGAAAGAAAAATTAAGATTAAAACACACAGAACAGATGTGAAAACAAACAGTCTGACCACTCTGGGCTAAGGCCACAGAGTTTCCAAGGGATGAATGACACACTGTGGGTGGCAACTTCTCCAGGATGTTGGAATCGTAGGCAGCAATTTGGTTTTAAGTTCAGTGCTAATTTCTGAACCTGTCACAAGTACTGGCTGGGACATTTTTAGTGTGAAGTGCTATTCTGTCTGTGTGTTCCTCTTGCTTTGCTGCATCTGATGTTCCTAATCTGTTGGACTGGGAAGGGCATCACCCACTGGCAGACCCAGTATACCATGGCTTCGAACACCACCCTTTGCTCTGAGCATGAGGAATGGGCTGCCCTTACTGCTAGGTTATGGCCCAGTAGTCTGGTGGCTTAGAAAGGGGTCTGTGCACTTTTCTGAGTTCAGAGCAAGAACACTCAGGCTCCTGGTGATCTCTGCGGGGGCTTCTGAGAACAGCTTCTCTGCTGACTTGATAACTATCTCCATGATTCATCATCCACTTCAAAGGCAATGTTCTGCACCGATGTGCAAGCACACCACAGTTTAATGTCAAGGTTTTTGGAATCTGAAGTCATGTCAACTGCTCTACCAGATTTTCCACGGTGCCCAAATTCAACACGAAATCTACATTATCACGTAAACTTGCAATAGACGTTAAGTCCTGCGCCTCTGCCCATGTTCCCTGAGCTGGAATCTTTGGCTTTAAAAATCCCTCTGGTACTCAGGAGCTGCTATCCAGTATTTAATGGGAAGAAATGCATCTGCAAGCTTACAATATTACGGAGCGGGCCTACTAAGGACTGGACCAAACTGAATTACACGAACTTTTCAAGTGAACCATTGGAACTGCATTCCGTAGACTGCTCTCAGTAGTTGCGTGGTTTGCTTGTCTCTAGAGCCACAGACTATCTAATAAAGTCCCCAGTGCCAAGCATGGCTTCCCATGCTTGGTTGTTGGTCAAGGGAGTCCAAGAGACTCTCCAAAGTGTACAGGGCTATTGCAGTTGATTTCGGCTCCTCCCAGCCACTAATGCCTCTCTTCCTCCAGCACCACAGCAGGTTTCTATTCCCAAGGCAATGGTGCAGTCACACAGGAGCCAGGCTGGACTCGTTAGCGCCACTTCTGGGCCTTGCCCAAGGGGCCCTGTTCTCTATTGCTCTCTCATTCAGTCTTGTATCACCCACAACAACCTGTACCAACGAGGGAGAGTTTGCCAGACTGGCTGCAGTGGCCTCTTAGCAGCATCAAGTGCTGTTTCCACCCTGGTTTACCTCCAGGACTTGCTGATACAGCTCGGATGGCCGTTTAATAAATAAGTGAGATGTTTAGGGCGAATGGAAACTGCTTATCTTTTCTGCTGAGAAAACGTCAATGTTGCCTAACTGCTTGGACTATGTGTCTAGTGGCATGTGCCCCTCCCTCCCCTACAGCCTCCACCACACATACACGTATCTCCCAGTGGTTTTAAAAACTGCACCATGCAAAACAAGGGCTTTGGAGCAGTTTTCCACTCAGCCACAAAGAAACCACGTCACATGGCTTTTGCAGGGAAGTCGACTGAACTGGAGATCCTTATGCTAAGCAAGACAAGCAAGAGTTAGTGAGACAAATAGTGCATATTCTTTCTATGGATGGATCACATATGTATATATATATATATATAGTATATATATAACACACACACACACACACACACACACACACACACACACACACACACACACACACACACACACACACACACACATATATATATATAGTACTGGTACAGGTCCCAAAACCAGAGTGGGGACTTTGAGGAGGGGGAAAGATATTGGTGGGGCATATGACATAAAAAGACAGATGGGACTTGAAAGAAGGAGAGAGTGGGAAGAGGAAAGCGGGTAGGGAGATGGGAGAGGCAGGTGGGGGTAGAGGATAGGGGGTAGTGGGATGGAAAAGACAAGCGGAGAAGATGACCAACAGATAGTCAGGCAACTGCTCATTATTTTGGATGCCAAATTAATTTAAATTAATTAAGGTTAATTAATTAATTTTCATTTAAAACAAATAAAAACAAATAAGTGAATGAAGTCGCTGATACCAGGACTCTAGTACCATCAGTCCCCAGACGAGTAGCCCAAGGTGGCCACTTGGCAGAGGCGCTCAGGCTCTCCTCATTACTGAAGGGTCTGCTTAGCCCCTGCCACTCTGGAGGTGGCCTTTGCATCTGTGGGGCTGCCTCTGTTCCCTCACTTGCCTATGATTAACCCTGGCATTTCAAATCCAAAGGCTTAGACTCAGAACACCAAAGGAAATTTTAGGAAGCACTGCCTTTGTTTCTAATCTCTTGTTTCCAGAAGCTCATCACTGGCATTGAGCCTGGAAGAATATACACACGGACAGACCAGCATGTATGAAAGGGGAAACAGAGCCTCTTGGCATTTATCAAGCCCTTGGATCTGCCGGTACTGTGTGCGCTTCAGACAGTAGACTATTTATCATGAGTGCCAATCCTTCATTCATGGTAAGGCACCAGGAAGAAACAGCTCATGTTATCGATGGGAAATCCTCTACAGTGTAGGCATTTACCCCATGAAAAGGTGGTGTTGGATGGCCCTGTGATAGCATGCAGACTCACAATGCACTGTTTGTCAAAACTCTATTACAGAACAACAAAAACCAAACAAACAGATAAAGCCAAGTGTGGTGGCACATGCCTTATTCTCAGCACTCTGCAGGCAGAGGTAGGAGGATTTCTTGAGTTCCAGGCCAGACTGTTGGGCCTCTTATGCATATCAAGTTCCAGACAGGCCAGGGCCATTCAGTGGGACCCTGTTACTGCCAAACACAAACAACAGCGAAAGCACAGATAATTAAGTGTGGAAGGTAATGAGGGAGAACAGGTCTGTTGCAGTGCGCCTGATAATGAGCACGTTTGCAATCGTGGCTTGCACAACAGCCACCTTACAAAACAAACAAACAAACAAACAGATGGAACAGGCCATTTCTACAAGGCGTTTTCACAATTTAACTTGGCTGTGGTGGTTCGAATGACAAAATATCTCCCGTAGTTCAGCATGTGAAGGTTTGGATCCCTGTTTGGAGAGACTTAGTATGAGATAGGGCCTTGCTGGAGGAAATGTCTCACTGGGGACAGTTTGGAGAGCTTAGAGATGTGCCGCTTGAGGCCAATCTGCTGCTTTTGATCTGGGATGTGAGCTCTCAGCTGTCAGTCTGCCCTGCCAAGCACTTCCTTCTATCAGTTTCCTTGCTGTCCGTGTTGATGGAAAACTAAGTGCTTTGTCTTGGGCAGAACACCTTTATTACTGATCCTCTGAGGCAAGAAATGCTTTCTGTGATTCTCTTCTCATGTGCCTTTGCAAAGCCTGCCTGACCTCAACTCTCTTGAATATGCAAACCCTGTGGTTGTGTTGGTATTTTCTTGCTGCCCTCTGCTACCCCCAAAGGTGTGTGTCTTCCTCTTCCGGCTCTCTCTGCTTGTTATTTATTTCCAGGAGGGGAAATAAGTGTATTCATCTGTCTGGGTTCACTACCCATAGCTTAGAGTAGTGAAATAGGTGTGCCATTTTCTTCACCCACCTTCCTGTTTGGTCAAATCCCTGTACTCAAACAATAATAAGAGATTCCTTTGTCTGGTACAAACCTACCTGTCTGCTGCCAAGAGCCATGGGAACCCCAAACTCTGCAAACAACACTTTAAGATTCTCCCATCACCGGCACTGACTGGTTCATGGGAAACTGAGAAATTCTGTCCCTCAATTCCAAGGGATCGTGTGCGGATTTTTCCAACAGGCCTACCTAAAATGTGAACAAGTGAGTGTTCATCCCTAAACTCAGAAAGCATTGAAAGAAGGTGAACTAGTAATGTAAAGAGAGAACAGGCAAGCAGGAGGCAGGCAGGAGGACCCTAAGTGTAAGGCCAGCCTGGTCTTTGCAATGAGATCCTGTGTCAAAGAACCAAACAAAACATGCTGTTATGGGACCTGCTTTAGCCTAAATGGTTTGTTTTGGCTGAATACTTATTAAGGAAAAAGAAAATGTCCAAAGCTGAACCTTGTTCCATTCTGTCAGAAACATAAGTTGGATTCAGTCCTTTTAATGAACATCAGTGTTTTTCTGGTGCACAATTAATAAATATTCTAAAACAAGAGCCCTCCCATTTTTGTAAGTTACATAGCCACACTTGTTGCAAATTGTGTTTTAAGGCCAAAAATGCCTAACGCACCTCAACTAAGGCTGACTTACAAACTATGGCTCAACTAAACCAACACTGTTAACAGTAATGGAGGGCCTGGAGGACCATCCACATGGAAGCTCGCGGTCCTGTCATTTGTTTTGGGGTGTCTGATGTCTTCTATATTGCACCCCTGTGGTGCAGACAAGACATACATGTAGGCAAAAACATTCAGACACATAACATTCTTTGAAAAGTATTTAACCCAAATCTCTTTTATGCCACGTTTTAAGCAAACCTGAGGAGTGAAGTGTTTTGAAGTTTGCTAGCAAACTGAGAGACGTGCGCAGGACTGTCAGCTTGCTTCCCCTTGCCTGGCTGGCCAGGAGGAGCTCTCAGTATTTGTGAGGGGTTTAAGATCTCCCTTAAACAATGTGCAGCTGAGAGCACAAGGCAGCGTCTACTCCCAAGGGCTTTAGTTTTTCATATATTTTTAAAAAGAAAACATTTTGGAAGCATTTCTTTATAAAAGCTTAAAAACAAACAAATTGTCAGAATCCCAGATCAAGCTTGGTGGTGTTGGCAGGGGAGCATACCTTTAGTCGCAGCACTTAGGAGGCAGAGGCAGGCAGATCTCTGAGTTCAAGGCCAGTCTGGTCTACAGAGTGAGTTCCAGGACAGCTGGGGCTACACTGAGAGAAACCCTTTCCAGAGAAGAAAAAAAGAGTGCCAGACCAGAGTAACTGCTGCCTTCCTTGTGTCCAACCTCATAGTTGATTCTGGGCTCCTCACTTGTTACACAGAGACAGACTTGTCACCTAAGGTCTCCTGGTGTGTCTGGACTCCAAGGAAGTGAGGTGCCACTCTTGCTTCTCTAGGGCTGGGCACGAGGGAGCTAAGATGCATGCATGTCCACCTGTAAGTCAGGGACACTTCAGCAGACGCGAACCCCCAGCCCCCGAGTTCTGCTTTTCTTCCTCTTGACAATCTCTTAGCCTGCCACTGGCGAGTCAGGGACAACCTGACTGCAGGCCTGTGTCCTCAGGTCTCTCTTCTCTCTGAGACAGGTAAGGAAGGATTCCCACTCTGCCTTAACTCCCCTGGGCTGCTCTCTGCTTGTCTGTGTGTCAAAAGGACAGTCCTTCTCAGTGACTTCCTTGCTCCTAGGCAGGAGACTTTTCACTAATACGCTCAATTTTACAAATAATGTTTTGTTTTTTAAAAGGACCACCCATCATAGCATATGTTCCTTGTTTTCTTGAGATAGGGTCCCATATGTAGCCCAGGTTGACTTTGAACTTGAGACAGTGACTGTTTGATAGCTCATTCTTCACAGGTGATCTAGGTATGGCACTTAATGAAGTTAGGTAATTACAAATGTAAATCATAGTTTGAATAGTGAATGAGTTTATGGCCCCCAGAGTCTCTTGTGTTTGAATACTTGTCCATAGGGAGTGGCGCTATTAAGAGGTGTGGTCTTGTTGGAGGAAGTGTCACTGTAGGGGCAGGTTTTGAGGTCTCCTATACTCAAGCTATGTCCGGTGACACAGTCTTATTCTGCCTGTGGATCAACTTTCAGCTCCTTCTCCAGCGCCATGTCTGCCTGCATCCTGCCACGACCATGATAAACTAAAACTCTGAAACTGTAAGGCAGCCTTGGGGAAAAATGTTTTCCTTTATTAGATCTGCCCTGTTCATGGTATGTCTTCACAGCAATGGAAACCCTAAGACAGAGGAAAGAACTTTGTAGCTGGGCATGGTGGCACCCACCTTTAATCCCAGCACACAGGAGGTAGAGGCAGGTGGGTCTCTTGAGTTCAAGACCTGGACTACAGAGTGAGTTCCAGGACAGCTAGGGCTTACACAGAGAAACCCTGTCTCAGAAAACCAAAATTAGGGTACCAGAGAGATGGCTCAGTGGTTAAGAGCACTGACTGCTCTTCCAGAGGTCCTGAGTTCAATTCCCAGCACTTTCATGGTGGCTCACAAACCATCTGTAATGGGATCTGATGCCCTCTTCTGGTGTGTCTGAAGATATGACAACATATATATATATATATATATATATATGTATGTATATATATACATATATATATATATATATATATATGAAATTTCCATAAGTTGAAAAAAAAATTCAGGATCTCTGGTTTGGAAGTCAGAGAGCTTTGGTTAAAGAAATAAGTACATTATCACACCCATATAGGTTGAAAATGTAAAGTTATACTAAATTATATATACAGGGCACAGGAAAATCAAACTGAAGAGTTTGGGGTGTAGGGAAACTAGAAGAAGAACATAAGGCATGCTCTTTTTTTTTTTTTTTTTTTTTTTGGGGCGGGGGACCGAACCCAGGGCCTTGTGCCTCCTAGGCAAGCGCGCCTACCACTGGGCTAAATCCCCAACCCCAAGGCATGCTCTTTTAGTGAGAAGTAGACTAATTTTGTCTACTTCTTGGAGGGTTAAATAAATAAGATTATTTACAAGATATAAAAGTAAAGAGGGAAATATAAGCGAAGTTGAAAGGAACCATGAAATAGAAGAGATAGCCCTGAAGAGGGTGATAGTTAGAAGTCTGAATTCTGGGTGAGAAAAATTAAACAGAACAATGGCTTACTTTTTTATGAGAAAGAATTCTGTGTGGTAGAATGATTTTTTTTTCCTGAGTTGAGTAACAGGATTCTGAACTCTGTACCTACTGCATGTCAAGCCTCTGCAAATGCACAGACTTTAACAAGATGGTGTAAGAACCAGCACTTTAGAATGATACTGTCTACAAAACAGCGAAGAGAGCCTCGCAGTGGGCTCGGGAGAACTGCCCCTTCTACGCTTCCCCTGTTCACGGCCCGAGATATGGGCACTTGTGAACACCGGTTTCCAATTACCATCCCTTGTTCATAGGACCAGATCAGAGTTCAGAGGAAGTACTCCATCAAAAGGGGAAAAGGTGACAGCTGTTCAAATAAGAATCACTTTCGCCAAGTACTAATGACAGATAAAGCCAATAAGTACTAAAATAGGGGGCTTGCACACATGTGTTCCTGACAAGACTTATCTATCCTAAGACTCTGCCAGCACTAGAACCTTGGGCAATGGTCACCACAACCTTACACCAAAAATAACTTCTGCAAGGATGTCTTTTAAACCTTAGACTGTTGACCCCATCCCCACCCCTCAACTCTTTAAGCCAAGTATTAGTTTCAAAATGCTGTATGTAATCCTCAGGCTGCTTTTGGTAATCTTTTTGGCTGTACAATCTAAATATGGCACATATATTCTCATTCCAATAGTCTGTGAGTCCCCTCTCTTTTCTCCGTTCCAGGGACCCAGCTCCTCCCTTCTCCGAGCCTTTATTGCACATCTTAAGGGACCGGTCTGCAACCGAGCTCCGTTCTCAGTCTGAAGGGAATCTCCGGAATTCATGATTTATTTTGACACACCTCTAGCGCTCTGCCTCGCAGAACCTGCTTTCATCCATTGGAGATGCACACAGACACAAATTTTGGTGTTCTTATGGAGGTACTCCCACGAACGAGAGTTCAGTGGATATTCAAACAGCAGTAATGTCTCAGCCCTTCATAAAAATAAACCAAAGCTGTTTGATAAAAGCTCTGTTTGGTAGACTATATCTTTTTTTGTAGCTGTGCGTGCGTGCGTGCGTGCGTGCGTGTGTGTGAGAGACAGAGAGAGAGAGAAAGCGATAGATTAGGTGGGGGGAGAGATGCACATATGTCACAGAGCACGTATGTGCTTCTATAATACCAATGCCCCTGTAGGGAAACGGAAGGCAGACACGGGGAACCCCTGAGGCTCAGCAGGTAGGTAGGATGGTAAACACAGCGTGAACAACAAGGTAGAAGGCAAACACCAATGGCCAAGGTTGTCTTCTGACCTACATACGTGCTCTGTGACATATGTGCATCTCTCCCCCCACCTAATCTATCGCTTTCTCTCTCTCTCTGTCTCTCACACACACGCACGCACGCACGCACGCACGCACAGCTACAAAAAAGATATAGTCTACTAAACGGACTTTTTATCAAACAGCTTTGGTTTATTTTATGAAGGGCTGAGACATTACTGTTGTTTGAATATCCACTGAACTCTCGTTCAGGAGTACCTCCATAAGAACACCAAAATTTGTGTCTGTGTGCATCTCCAATGGATGAAAGCAGGTTCTGCGAGGCAGAGCGCTAGAGGTGTGTCAAAATAAATCACGAATTCCGGAGATTCCCTTCAGACTGAGAACGGAGCTCGGTTGCAGACCAGTCCCTTAAGATGTGCAACGAAGGCTCGGAGAAGGGAGGAGCTGGGTCCCTGGATGCGAACTCAGGTCCTTGAGCTTGAATGGCTACCCCCCCCCCACTTAGCCATCTCCTCAGCTTCTTGAATACTCTATCAACAATTTGGGGGTACACAGAATCCACTCTTCCTTGTATGTTGATTGTGTCCCCATATAAAATGCCTGCATTAAAACTGATGAGAAACACATCAAGTCAACTCCAGAGCCCTGTGTGGTGGCAGTGCACGCCTTTAATTCCAGCACTCAGGAGGCAGAGGCAAGCTGAACTCTGCAAGTTCAGGGCCAGTCTGATCTATAAAGTAAGTTCCAGGACAGCCAGGCTGTTTGTTACACAGAGAAACTCGGTCTTGAAAAAAAAAAAAGAAAAAAAAAAAAAAAAAAACCCAAAAAAACAAAAAACAAACAAAAAAACCCACCCCCATCCCCAAAAAAAAACCAATCAACTCCTATACCATACTGGACACCATGGAATTGTGGGCACTAGATCTGAGAAGCCATTCTTCCTCCTCACTGGAATATAAGAAAGAAGAGGCTATTAACACAACACTGAATTCTCCCAGCCTCTCTAGGAAATGAGTATTTTAGGATCAGAGAGGATAAGAGATTTTCCATTGTCCCAAATGTCGTGGAACTCAATTTTCTTAGATACAGAGGCATCCTTTTTATTGTGCAGTTTCCAGAATCTAGATGAAAACATTTAAATATTATTTATAAATGTTGAGTCAGTTAGGGATAAGAACTAGAGACAGTCCAGCCTCGTTTATTAGAAAACCCAAAGACTTGAGGTGGTCACTGAAACATTTTTCACACAATACTTCTTGGGAAAGATCTCTGAAATTGCTCAAGTCCACATTCGGGGTCCAGAGTGATTCCAGAGTAGGATGTTAGCAAGCTGAAGCTAGGTCACCTGGCTATGAGACAGGCTACCAGGGATAGATTCCCCAAGGGGGAAACAGTAGAAATGCAATAACATCACCCTCCTTGGGTGACATCGCAGATACTCCTTAGGGCGGAGTCTGCAGATGGCCAGAGAAGAAATCGGGACCACTGTGCCACTATCCCTGACCAGACACAGACTTCCACCACTTCTGTGCGGTTCTATCTACCCCACTTTGTAGAAAATCCTATGTACTTTGGAATTAAGTCTCTGAGCCGTGGGACCTAGGGAGCAAGCGCAGGAGGGAACACCATTCATTACCTTTGCACGTAGTGGATCAGAAACATAGCCAGCAGGACGCGGTTAGGCAGGTTGCCCAGTCGCGCGGCTGCAGGACGAATGTACTCGTACAGCGGCCAGGCCATCGAGGGCAGCTCCTGTATGAACCAGGCAGGTCGCGCGGGCACTCGCATGCCGGGCCACTGCGGCGAGTAGCGGCCGTAAGGAGAGCCAACTAACCCGAGACACACAAAGGCCACGAAGGCCATGAAACCTTCCAAGTAGACCAGCGTGTCGAGCAGGCACAGCTCATCCAACTCCATAGCTGAGGTCGAGCAGCGTACTCCATGCCCGGGTGTCCGAGTGGAGCCTCATATAAGCCCAGGAGGAGGGCGCAGACGGGCCACCTCTCCAGCAGTGTGTACCTGCCCAGGGGAGGGGCGAGCCACCTGCTCGGGCGGGGACAGGACCACAGGCTAGTACCACCAGACGATACCCTCCCGCCCGGAATCCAAACGCGAGCCCGATTGGGCAAAACCCCGCCCACACAGGGAGCCCCGCCCCTTGGGGAAGGGCGCCTTAGTTGAGCCCCGCCCACGCAGAGAGCCCCGCCCCCTCCCGATCTTTGAGAACTACACATTGGCCCAGAGCTTCTCGGGCCCGCGAGGAGTGCAACCGGAGCTCCGCCCCCTCAGCGCCACAGCAGAGTCCCAGAGCCTCGCAGCACCCACAAAGCCCCGCCTACCCAGCAAAGACCCCGCCTCTTTGCTCGAAACCGAATCTCGCTCTGCCCAGCTCTGCAAACACGCCCCTCCACGGTCTGTCCCGCCTCCGGAGAGCGACAGGTCGGCCAACACTCCATGACTCTCTGCGCACGCACCATGATCAGGTCGTCCATACAGGTGCCTGAGTCTACGTGTAAGACGGAGAGAAACACGCTTAGTAGCGTTTGGGGTTGTTTTGAGGAAACACGTTCTCGGTATGAATACCACTCTTTTCTCGCTCAAGCTTTCGGCAAGAGCATGTTGTGTCTTTCAGGCATATTTCTTGACTGCCCCGGCTAGGACCCAGCAGCGGGGTCCTGGGGATGCAACCGGAAGTACGGCGTGTGTGCTGTGCGGTGGGTAGCTGTGTGCGCTCCGCGTGTGCAGCCGCGTGGGCCATGGGGCGGCGGGCGCGGGGCCGGCGGTTCCAGCAGCCGCCGCAGCCTGAGGGCGAGGAAGACGGCAGCGACGGCAGCAGAAAGCGCGGCCAGGCGGTAGGTGCCGGGAGAGAGGGGTGCCCCGTGGGCTCGCGCGTTGGGAGCTTGCTCGTGGGCTGGGTTAGCGGGTGTTGGAGCTTGCTCACCTGTCGCTTTCCTGTCAGGGCTGGGAAGGTGGATATCCCGAGATCATAAAGGAGAACAAGCTCTTTGAGCACTACTATCAGGAACTCAAGATCGTGCCGGAGGGAGAATGGGACCAATTCATGGGCTCACTTCGAGAGCCCCTCCCAGCCACATTGAGAATCACTGGTTACAAAAGGTAAGTTTGGTGTGTCTTTTCTAAGATGTGGACTTGGGGGCTTTGGAGAGGGAGCTATAGTGCACAGGAGCAGCCAGGGTTGCTTTGGCACTTGCAGGTGGGAGATTAGAACAAGAATAGAAAAGGCAACCTGGGAAAGACCTGGGTGGGGTGGGGGATGGGTGAACTGATCGGTTCATCTGAGCAGCACGAAACTTTGCCTCTCCCTGACTGTCAGTATACACCATCCCCAAGACCTGTTGCAAATAGGAAATGAAGCTGGGCTGAAATGCAGTTTTCCATTTACCTTATTTGTAAGATGTGTGCGATCTGTGGTCCAACACAACAGTAAACTGGAGGGAAATAGAAAATCATTGTGCTGCTTTCTTAGATGTGATCACAGTGCTAAAAATGAAGTCTGCACACCCCAGGGCGATTATGGGACGTCTTATCAGAACTGGCTTTACATTTAAAAAAGTTATTAAATCTTACAACTCTCCTCTTTCGATTACTGTGAAATTTGCTTATTTTTTCATAGCCATGCAAAAGAGATTCTCCATTGCTTGAAGAACAAGTATTTTAAGGAGTTGGAGGACCTGGAGGTAGATGGACAGAAAATTGAAGTTCCTCAGCCACTAAGCTGGTGGGTACAGAATGCTTCCTTGTGTTGTGTATTCTTAGGTACCCAGCCCCCTTGAATGCGATTTCTTGATTCTTCAGTCACTGTTGGCATAAAAAGCTTGGATGTACTTTTCAAGCATTTGTTTGTATGTTTTCCAAGACAGGATTTCTATATGCAGCTCTGGATGTCCTGGAACTTGTTCTGTAGACAAGGTTAGCCTCAAGCTCCGATCTAACTGCTCTGCTTGGGTGGACTAAATCCATGTACCAGCATCATTTTCCTCTGTTAAGACCTCTAAATGTTCTTCTTTGTAGTGCTTTTATCAACATGAGATTGGTGTATACATGTTCATAAATGACTTGCAGTTAATTGACTTAATGAGTGTGGTTAATTGGTTTTGGGCCCAGCCTCCTCCTCTTTGATGTTGCTGGGTAGCTTTATTTTTCTTCTGTTTTCTCTATCACTTTTTTCTTTCTTTTTGGATATTTTATTTATTTACACTTCGAATATTACCCCTTTCCCGGTTTCCCCTTTGGAAACCCTTATCCCACCCCTCAGCCCCCTACTTCTATGAAGGTGCTCACCCACCTCACCACCCTGGCATTCCCCTACCTATACTGGGTCATCAAGCCTTCACAGGACCAAGGGCCTCCCCTCCCACTGATGCCAGATAAGGCCATCCTCTGCTACATGCAGCTGGAGTCATGGGTCCCTCTATGTGTACTCTTTGGATGATGGTTTAGTCCCTGGGAGGTCTGGGGGTTGTGGTTGGTTGGTATTATTGTTTTTCCTATGGGGTTCCAAACCCCTTCAACTCCTACAGTCCTTCCCTTAACTCCTACTCTAATTGGGGTCCCTGTGCTCAGTCCAATGGTTGACTGCAAGCATCTCCATCTGTATTGGTAAGGCACTAGCGAAGCCTCTCTGGAGACATTCATATCAGGTTCCTATCAGCAAACACTTCTTGCCATCTACAATAGTGTCTGGGTTTGTTGTCTGCATATGGGATGGATCCCTAGGTGGGGCACTCTCTGGGTGATCTTTCCTTAAGTCTCTACTCCACATTTTGTCCTTGTGTTTCCTTTAGACAGGAGCAATTCTAGGTTAAAATTTTGGAGATGAGTGGGTGGCCCCATCCCCCAACCAGGGGCCATGCCAAACCTCTGGATATGGTCTCAACAAATTCTCTCTCCCCTTTGTTGGGTATTTCAGCTAATGTCATCCCCATTGGGCCCTGGAAGCCTCTTGCTTTCCTGGCATCTGGGGCTATTTGGTGGCTATCCCCAGTTCCCCATCCCCCACTGCTACACACTTCTGTTCAATTACCTGACCCTCTGTACATCTACCCTGTCTCTTCTCATACCTGATCCCCATCCCCTTTTTTCCCTCCCCTCCTCTCTTCCTCCCAAGTCCCTCCCACCTTCTACTTCCTGTGAGTATTTTGTTCCCCTTCTAAGAAGGACTGATGCATCCACACTTAGGTCTTCCTTCTTGAGCTTCATATGGTCTGTGAATTGTATTGTGGGTATTCCGAGCCTTTTCCTAATACCCACTTACCAGTGAATACATACCATGTGTGTTTTTTTGTGACTGGGTTACCTCATCTGAGTGGCTTCTTGAACTTCTGTTAACAGTCCCCACTTTTCCACATCATGGTTTCAGAGTAGATGTCCTCCCTTTGTCTCTGGAAGACAAGCTCTACTTGTTAGAGTCTCACCACAGGTTGCTATGGCTTGTATACCAGTGTTTCCCAGCACAGCCTGCCTGTAGGCTCAGAGTCAGTCGTCTACTGCTCCTGTGACAACCCTTTTATTACTTGTCATCCCTGGCGCCAATGGTGTAGAATTCCTCGTTCAGTACATGAAATGCTCAGTAGTAGCTCAGATGTTCTATATCCTGAGTGAGCTTACATATAAAGTATTTCATATTTCAGATTTTGAGGTAGAATTTTCACAAAAGAAAATATATAAGGGTGAATTTAGTAAGCCTTTTCTGATAACTATAGGTTTTGAATTTTATTGCTTTTTGATTTTGAGGTAGGGTCTCATGTAACTCTGGCTAGTCTGGGAGTTTCTATGTAGACCAGGCTAGCTTCGAAGTCAGAGAGATTGTTCCCTCTTCTGTTGGGAACCAAGGCCTATGCTACCATGTCTGCATTTTGGCTATTTATATATTGATGTTGTCTTTTGTTTTTAGGTAATCTTTTGTGGGTTTTTTTTTTTTTTTTTATCGTGGAATATAGCTTGCCAATTTTCCCTGGCTATTTGATTTTCAGTATCCTTAGCATAGTTAAGCACAACACATTTATTTAAATGAGTACTAAATGTCAGACACTAATCAGTGTACAGAAGATTTCCCAAATAACCACACTGGACTTCATACTGGTGGCATCCATGTGCTGCCTCTTGTAAAACAGAATGCATACTTCAGTTGTTTTTAATTGCCTGATAAGTCAAAGATAGGTTCAAAATGAGTGGAAGGATGCTGTGTGTAACATCCATAGAAAATTTCATTTTCATAATTTAGACAGAAATTATCAGAAGTATCTTAATGCACAATGGTTGA
Source organism: Rattus rattus (assembly GCF_011064425.1). Classification (NCBI taxonomy): domain Eukaryota; kingdom Metazoa; phylum Chordata; class Mammalia; order Rodentia; family Muridae; genus Rattus; species Rattus rattus. Next base: position 201,032,436 of record NC_046155.1, read on the forward strand.
GCACGTCTTAAGATACTCAGAGCTGTTTCTCTGTGTCGCTCCCAGGTTTCAAATTTGTTACTTGGGTCTGTTTTCCAATCAGCCTGATTTCATTTCCCATTTGTTACCATGGCTACAGAGATACATAGAACCTTTTTGACCTGCATTGTTCTAGGAGTTCATTGTCCTGTCTCAGGTGTAACAATCAGCACTGACAGAGATTGATCACTGTCTGACCTGCTTAGTTTGATGTTGGGTTGAGTAGCCTTGGTAAGCAGGATGCTGTGAGTCATACCAAGGCCCTCATTCCTGCCTTTGCATGTAAGTGAATACGTACAGGCCAGGTGTAGATAACACCTGTCCCGATCACTGACTTCATAAAGAAGGAATGTCCTCAGAGTGACACAGATGGCAGGAGGCTTCCTTCTTTACTGCATAGCTGATAACAGACTCCGTTAAACCTGAGTGCATTTGTGGCTTCCAAGAATGGGAGGGGATGTAGGGTTGGGTTTTGTACGTAAGCTCTTTTGTTGTTGCCTTATAGAATTGCTTTGTACAGAAATGGAAAATAGATTAACAATCATAATCACAAATTTGTCAAACATGTAAATGCCTGCTACTCATGTCTTATTGTATGAAAATAGTGAATATCTTTTGTCTTATTTAGGTACCCTGAAGAACTTGCCTGGCACACAAATTTAAGTCGGAAAATCTTGAGGAAGTCCCCATTGTTGGCAAAGTTTCATCAGTTCCTGGTCAGCGAGACTGAGTCTGTAAGTGGGTTCTGCAGTACACTGAGTGCTGCTGATCACACTGGCACTGTGGCCCTGGTCAGGAGACACTAGTTTTAGTATTCTGTGACTAAGTTCACGTCTCTGTTGTCAGTTTGTCTGACTGTCTCTTCTTGGTGGATTCACATGCTGTAGGGCCAGGCTGTCACTCACAGTGCTTCTGTGTGGTCTGCTTCTTTTTCTTCTTAGATATGTTCCCTTGACTGTCACACATACAAAGTACAAGATTACTTGGCCTGTAGAAGTTGTCTAGTTTACTTATAATGGCACTGTTAATATCACACTTTATTGTATCTTGCCTATTGAATTTTTCCTATATTGAATCGTTACCAGTGCAACCAAATGCATGTAGCCAAGTGCAGCTGTAATTCTCACAGGTGCAGACCTTCTGGGTTGGTTTGAGCAACTTTAGTCACTGGACTCTAGCCTAGAGGTGTCCCAGGGCAGCACCCATCCTTTCACGTGAAGCTGGATAAGTGTACCCTCTGTAGCTTTCCTTTTTTTTCTTTTGGAGTCTTTGATTTCATATTTTACTTGGGGGTTTCCCCTCCTCTTCTTGTTCACCAAGCTTTAGAAGTACTGTGCTTCCCTGTTTACTGATGCCATTACCAATTCGAAAGTTGGATCTGGCTCAGTTCAATTACTAGCTGTTTTACCACTGTGGCTTTCTGTCCAAATAGGTAAAGGGCATAACTTTGCTTGACTTTCCCTCCTTGGATAGTAAGAATTGAAAGCTGCCACATCCTTGTCTGTACTGTGCTCTGCCCAGTTCCTTATCTGGGTTGGTGGTTGAGTAAAAGGTTAGCAAACCATTAGGGAGCATCCAATTTGTGCTTTGAGTAGAGCTCAGGCTGGGTGTTGACCAGTGACATAGGCAGCTGGGTGGTAATGGAGATCCAAGTTGTGAGGGAAGGTGACTGGTTGGAAGGAAGGTTTCAAGGTCTTCCTGGGAACTAGGTAGTGAGAACTGTGCAGCTAAGCAGGGCTGGCTTCGTAACTTCTGCAGAGTTTTGGAAGCAAGTCACATTGATAAACTGGAAGCTTAAGTCAGTGTGCCTAGGTGAGTGAATCAAAGTTTAGGTAGGTGCCATAGAATGACTGCTGATCAGAAACCAGAAACTCAAGACAGGTAAAAATGTCAAGTCTGGATGTCAGTTCTGACTGTCATATGCCTGACTTGTCATGCGTCAAATGCTTGGCAAGTGTTCCTCGTGCTGAGAAGTGGGTAGCTTACGTGGCCCACATGTTCCTGGTTTTGGTAGGGTTATAACTGAGGCAGTACTGCCCTGCCTCTCCCTGTTGGGTTTGAATGGGTTTTATCTGCCAGTTCTCAGGCCCTGGCTCTTGGGAAAACAACAGGAGGGCGTTGATTAGTTGCTCAAAAGATGAAGATAGGATCAGTAACTGATGTCTGGTTTTTGCAAGGAGTTGCTTGGCTCTAGAAAGTGGATATGGAGGGTTCCTGATAGAGGGAAGAAGGATTATCACTCGATGCGCTTTCCTGTGCTGTTTTGTTTGGCTCCTGGCTGCCTGCTGCTCAGATAGCTGACCACCCTTGAGGACACTCACCCAACCCTGGTGCTTAGAGGAATGAGACTGTGGTCTTAACCTCCATTGTCATACCTGACACCCTAACTTGATGGTTGTTTTAGTCTTTAAATAGCAAGCAACTATTGATTGATATAGAAGTCTCTCACTGAATTATTTTGTGGTAGTAGAGATTTGCCTATTCCTTGTAAGATTACATGGGCTTTTCATATTACACTTGAAACATTCCTGATTTGAAATGCTGGTGTTTTTTTTTTTTTCTCTTCTCAAGGGAAACATCAGCCGCCAGGAGGCTGTCAGCATGATTCCCCCACTGCTGCTCAACGTTGAACCCCATCATAAGGTAGTGTACCAGATAGAGGACGGGAGGGTAGGTAGGTACTGGCTGTGTGTGTCCACTCTGCTGAAACCTTTAGTAGTATGAGTGTGTCTCCTTAGGGTTTTGTTTTTGTAGTTTTGTCTTGGGTCTTACAATACACATAGTCACATATAACTTTCTCTACTCTTCAAGTTTTCTTAACATAACAAATTAACTATACAGATAGATAACCTTGAGTAAGTCTTTTGTCTAAATCACATTGGTTCCATGGCACTCTTTAGAGCTAAGCACTGTTGTATGATTATCAGTAACCTGATGGCTTGCCCGTGACCACATGATTCTCTGAGTACACATTCTATCACTGCATTTTCCCGATGAGGAAAAGGAAGAAGAAATGCAGTGGACCCACACTGTGGTGCTGACACTGTCACGCTGGGCCACTCCTGTTCACTTCTAACTCCACAGTTCACAGCAGCACTCTGTCCTCAGCCCTGTGCCTCCTTTTGTTTCATGACTCCTTGGTTTTATGAGTAGGGAACATTCTTCATCGTGGAGAAGTTTAGTTTGTTGGAATGCAAGTCAGTGTATTAGAATGACTCACAAAATGGTTTGAGATCTAATGCAGAGTGTTACAGCTTTTCATAAGTGACATGTTTGTTTGCTTGCTTGTCTTTATAGATCTTAGACATGTGTGCAGCCCCTGGATCCAAGACCACACAGTTAATTGAAATGTTGCATGCAGACATGAGTGTGCCCTTTCCAGGTAATCACTGTGGGGCAGAGGGCTATTTTGGGTTGTGGTCGATGAAAGGTCCTTTCCTTTCCTGCTTCCTGGGCAGTGACTGCTCCTGTCACTATGAACTTTGATGAGTCCTCAAACCAGCACAGTCAGCCTGATAGATTCCTCTGTCTGTCTGTAATAGGAAACGGGCCTGCACATAGTACAGACAGACTTCTTTTTGAACTTGAGTAGGAACACCCCCGTTTGAACTTGAGTAGGTGAGAAGCAGTTGCATGATGTTCTTGGTTATTGCTGTTAGCCTCTTCCATTCAGATCCCCCACCTTCAAGAGAGGGATGTGGTAGCATTAGACGCCATATGTGAAGTGGGATGTGATGGGCAGTGGTGTGGGGAGGCTGCAGGACGCTCATAAGGCCGCAGCCATTTCTGCAGGTCTTTCCTGGGAGTGGGGAGCAGGATTTCTAGTGTTGGTCAGGTCAGCTTTGGTCTTGGTCTGTCCTGTTTGCTGGCTTTCAGCAGCTGCCCAAGTCCCAGTTTGGACAGGACCAGTTTCTTCTCTGTATTCCTGCTGTCTTTTGTCCCTCGCTGTTGTGAAGCATAGTTCTGGTTGTAAATGTTGTTACGTTTTCTGTGATGGAGTATGGGAGAAGCTGGAAATGAGCCGGAGCACACTTGGGAAACTTCCTGAGCTTGGGTATCATGTCCCAGAAGGAGATGATGGGCTTGGGTTGACAAGACCCCACCCCAGGCCAGATTTTTATTCTAGAGCAGATCCCCTGGCACATAGGCAGGGTCTTAACTCTGCCAGGTTTTATGTGCCTTTCTGTTTATGCCTTCCTTATAACTAGTGATATTCGTAGGAAAGCCATTGGCACAAAGTAAACAGCAGCTAACAGATGAGCCTTGAGGTTTTGAGTGTTTAGTGCCTTTAAAATGCACACGTCGGCAGTCGGCGCCTTTCCCCTTGTCTATAAAGTCTTGTTCTGAGGTCTTACGTTTCACGGAGCTTTCCTCCTCACCCGCCGACCCAGAGGTTCTGGTTGTGTGTTTCAGGGGATGAGTCTGCTCCTGCTGCATCTCTCCTGACTACAATTTTATGTTCCTAGAGGGATTTGTAATCGCAAATGACGTGGACAACAAGCGCTGCTATCTGCTCGTCCATCAGGCCAAACGGTTGAGCAGTCCCTGCATCATGGTGGTGAACCATGACGCATCCAGCATTCCTAGACTCACGGTAGATGTGGATGGAAGGAAAGAGATTCTCTTCTATGATCGGATTTTATGTGATGTCCCTTGCAGGTATTTATTATTAAAAGGCCAGAATGCCCAAAATCAGGAAATCCAAGCACATGCAGATTAGATGAAGTGAAGAAGCACATGAACACAGTGATGCACATGTGGAATGGAGGAGGATGTGAGCTGGAATAAAAAGACTTGAGGTAGTTGTGAAACAGTTTAGCATGGTGCTGGGTATAGAACAGTCATGACAGCTCCAGAAGAGATGGGACATCCTTGAGGAATGTAAAATTTACACACACATATCTTAAGTCTTCTCTTCATGGAGCATGTATATAAAAAATGTCAGTTTTCTATTAAAGTTTGTTACTTAGTTCAGTGAAAGAAATTGCAGAGTTGAAACCTTTGTAAAACTCATTTTAACTGTGTACTGATGCTTCAATTTTAATGGCATAAATGTTAGAGAACTAGACTTTGTGTCTGTGAAGTGACTGAATTGCTGTCTTAGAAGGAAAGACCCTGTCCTGTTATAGACATCAGTTGAGAGGTAGGTGAAACCCAAGCATTAATACCTGAACAGAATGGATTGGTGGAAATTAGAGCTCTGAATCTGCTGGAGAGAACCTATCAAAGTGCTTAGGGCAACTCAAGGATGCCATTTCTTAAACATTTACTGCTTGTAGTAGCACTAGTTTGACTTGTAGCTGGTAGCACTGAGTGTGCTTGAGTTAAAATACATGGAGATTTTATACTTCAGAATAGTATGAAATTTAAAAGCAGGGATTACCTTAACTAACTTTCAGTGTGGTAAGTAAAACTTTTAATGTTCTGTATGAACATTAAATACATGAGCCATGAATGCTCTCTTATTTCCTTAATTAAAATATTAAAATATTCTGATTAACCTCGAGGGTTCTATGTTTTCTTCCCATATGGTCTTTTCAAGCTCTTGATTGTAGGCTGAAGAAACTCCTGAAATTATGGTAGGTTTTCTACCATGAGGCCTGTCGTCCAGCCAGGGTCATTTTAAAGTGTTGCTGTCTTGTGGAACTACTCCTGAAGCTTATGGACATGAAGCTGAGGAATTATAAGCCAGAGCAGGAACAGACCCCGGAGGGTGGGCTGGGTTGATGAAATAGGACAACACAAGTCTATCCTGTAAAGTGTATATCGGATAATTTTTATCAAATCATCCGTGAGAAATATTTAACTGCATAGAAAAAAGGTGTAGAAGGATTAAGTTAGCCTGAGTGAATTGATCGCTGTGGCAAAACCTTTGCTAGTATAGTACTGATTTTTAAATGTCTTTTAGTAACCAGATTTCTAAGAAACATTTATGCAAGGGCCTAATTCCTAGGTATACTGTTTAATTTTGCTGATATAGGCTGAGTATCCCTAATTTGAAATGTAAAGTTCTCCTAAAGTCAAAAGTATTTTGAGTCCTTGGCAGATCTAAGTGAACAATTCCACACCCTAACTGGTGACAAGTCACAACCAAAACACTGCCTATTGAAAGTGCCACTTCGTCATCTTCAGACTGTGCATGTAAGGTAGCTACAGAGCAGATATGTTTGTTTAGAATTGGCTCTCATCCTCACATTGCGAAGACACCTAGCACTTCTTTGCAGCAGAGCATTGTGGATCTGGTCACATGTAGCTGACACTTGTCCATGGAAGCAATCTCTTGAGAGTCAACTGAGGTTTTCTGTTCCTGTTGCTTGCTTTTAGATTTGAATGTAAAATACAGTTTCCTGAAAGCTAAAGTGGAAAGTTTATGAGGATGGAGTTGCCTTAGTCAGTATTTATCATGCCTGCTTTGTGGTTCAGCTTGGTATGACCTGGGCACGGTTCACTTGTTACATATCTTCTTTCCAGTGGCGATGGCACAATGAGAAAAAACATTGATGTCTGGAAGAAATGGACTACCTTAAACAGCTTGCAGCTCCATGGGTAAGTGAATTGCTTAGCCCGAGACAGGTAGACTGAAAGATGCATTGCTTCCCGGCAAACCATCCCGGTCGCACTGGGAGTCACAGTTAATAGTTGCCTCATGAGAATGAATGGCCAATAGAAGTTACTTTAAAGCACTAGTTCTCAACCTGTGGGTTGTGACACTGTTAGGACACATATCAGATGTTTACACTTTGATTCATAATTGTAACAAAATTAGACTTATTAAGTAATAACAAAACAATTTTATGGCTGGGCTCACCAAAACACAAGGAACTATATTAGAGGGTTGTAACATTAGGAAGGTTGAGAACAGTTTCTTTAATGTCTTGTTTAAGTAACAGTAGTAGCTGCTAGCTGCCGTGGTGGCACATCCCTTCAGTCCCAGCACTTAGGCAGAGGTAGGCAGACCTCTGAGTTTAAGGCCAGCATAGTCTACAAAGTGAGTTCTAAGACAGCCAGAGCTGTTACACAGAAATTCTGTCTTGACAAACCAAACCAAGTAAATAAACAAACAAACAAATAAATAAGGTATGGTAACAGCTACTTTTTATGCTGTCTTGGTGGATGCATATTTGCCTTCTGTGCCCATTTCACCTTGTGGTTCTCATGGTAGCATCTGTCCATGCTTAGGGCATTGCAGTATTGTGTGTGGCACTCTTCCTGTTTATGTTTCATCTGAACATGTCTGCCTAGTGCCTGTGGAGGTCAGAAGACTGGAGTTAGGGATGTTCATGAGCCACCATATGGACGGTGGGAGCCAAACCCAGGTCCTCAGTACATGCCCTTAACTGCCGAGTTACCTTTCCAGACCCCCCCTCCCTCCCTCCCTCCCTCCCTCCCTCCCTCCCTCCCGGCACGGATTCTAAATGGCTCTTTCTATAGAGCTTGGTATTCTTATCTCTTTTATCATGAAAAGCACATGTTCTCCAGTGCGTAATGGGTGGTCTAGTATATTAGTATAGACTGACTACAAATAATCTAAAAGTACTTTGTTTATTAAATCTTACTGGTTTTGTAAAATGGAGAAAAGGATTTATATTTTTCATAGAAAAACTACATATTGCAATAAATTTGGAGATTTTAGTAGAGAAATTCTCCAAATATGCTCTACTTTTGTTGTTAAACTGTTGGGAAACTTGTAACAGAGCAGAAAAAATATAAAAATAGATGTTGGAATGTACATACAAGCTTATCTAAGATTACGTTAAAATCACTTGCAACCTGGAGAAGTGTTTGCCTTGTTTTCATTGTAAAAGTGTCATCAAAGTCATGTCTGTGGCGGAGTGAGTAGGTGCTCTGTAGGCTGTTCTGGGGCTGTTTGTTGTGTTAACCTGAGATCTACCTTTAGCCTACAGCTTCGGATTGCAACCCGAGGTGCTGAGCAGCTGGCCGAGGGTGGCAGAATGGTGTATTCCACCTGTTCCTTGAACCCTGTGGAGGATGAAGCCATCATAGCAGCTCTGCTGGAGAAGAGTGAAGGTGAGCATGTGTGCAGCCAGTCCCTAAAAGCGCACAGTGAGCAGGCCGCAGGGGAGAAGGCAGGGCGGGTGTTCACCATTTGCATGTAGGCTTAACCCATTGCCTGTAACTTTTTAAAGTGAGAGATATAGTACTTAAAAAATACGCTCTTGTGACGTGTTTGACATGTTTTGTGAATTGCTTGGAACCTGAAAGCTTAAGGACAAAGCTGTGTTCATTTTTCTCTAATGACAAGATAATTGTCACTACGTTAGGCCCTTATACATTGGTTAATGTAGAAGAATTTGATGGGGTAGAATAATTCCCACTGAACATCTTGTCTGCAAGCGTGCAGTGTATCAGGCTGATTGCCGCTGTGCAGCTTTTACCACTGTCCTCAGTTCCTCATCCCGCAAAACTGAACTTGAAGCCGTGTGTCCCACTGCTACCACTACCCGGCTCTTGTCTCTGGAATTGTGACTCCAGGGTCCTCTTGTAGGTGAGCCATAATGTAGCTGTCTCCCTTGGTTGCCTTGTTTGCCTCAGTGCAAGGTTCTGTCAGGGTTTTATTCCATGTGTAAGCTGAGCTGGACCCAGTTGTCTCGTTTACCAGATCATCAGTGGGTGGGCCCTTGAATTTCTACTTTGAACTGTGAACTTGGGGCTGTGAACATGGTGTTAGTCTCCCAGCCTGCTTTCCATGCTTTGGGATGTGATCTGGAAGGGGATGGCTGAGTGCTCTAGTAGTCTTCCTGTGTTGAGGATTTACCAGGCTGCTCTTTGTAGTGATGTCATTGTACATCCGAACATAAGGCTCCAGCTTCGTCATGTGCTTGGCCATTCCCACTGCCGTAAGGTCTTAGACCCTGAGTTACACTGAGTTACTTCTAACTATTCCAAGGCAGCGTTTCCATGATGGTTTCAGAAGAGCTTTACGTTCAGCCTTTTGCTGAGGTGTCAGCTTTACACCATTAACATAGCCTGTGTTGGAGTTTTTACAAAGCAATTAGTAGACTTTTTCCACGTGTTGATAATCACAGTCCACCAGGGTGCCATCTTCACAAGCATGGAGGAAATTCAACATAATGTGGAAAGTGCACTCACATTTCCTGTGGCTCAGCACCCACCCCTGCAGTCCCGTGTATGAGGTGTGCTCAGCTCTGCTGGTCTGGGCTGTGCAGTCAGCCCTCAGCTGGGTCCTTTGGATTAACATTTGATATGTTGGATTGAATTCTTACACTTTATTTAGCCTTAGTAAAGCTGGGATTTTGGAACAATCATTTTGCACATGGAGAAGGAAATGATGATGTCATACCCACAGGCACTTTGGGTCAAGTGATAAGAATTGAACTTGATCAGATTTATGCCTACGTTAGCGCACGTTCGAACGGCCCAGGTTGGGGATGTAGCTCAGTGACAGTCCTTAACTGGCATGAACAGTTCCTGGGACTGATTCTCAACAGAACCCTCTGAGGGTAGTTGTGGGATTTGAGGGATTCACACTCTAGTGGTGCTTTTTATTGATATAAAAAATGACTGGTTTCTTGGTGAGCAGTTCGTTGACTAGAGTAGGTACTAAATGCACCTAATCTCACCTGAAGCACAGGCTTGATGGTGACAGGAGCCTTCCTTCTGTCATCAGGCCTGGCATTTAGTCCCAGTCACAAGCTTTAAACAGAAAAACGGAGCAACAAGAAGTACGTAGAGTAGTTCGGTGTGGGGAAACCAGGGGCTGTCAGATGCTCAGAACTGACATGCTTCAGTTGAGGACTGGAAGAAAGATGGCCTGCAGCAGGGAATCTGCAGGGTGGATGAGTTCCTATCTGACTAGGGGTGAGCGTTGCTCTTCGATGTGGCCAGTGGCCTGTGCTGAAGAGAACTGGTGCCTACCCGAGTGTTTTCTTTGAAGGAGGGAGATTCTTAAGAGCAGACTGCTTCTTTGGAAATTTCTCCTAGCAAGTGTCCCCTTGGGAGCCTTTAGACTTGTTTACAGTTCCTCGGTTTCTCTTCACTTCTCCAAGGGGCTCTGTTTTCCTTGAGTCTGTGTTGGTGGCTGGTTAAATGTTGACTGAAGCCTCGCTGTGCCGCTTCCAAGTCACTGTTGTAGACACAGAACTAGAGCATGTTCACAGCTGCCCTGATGCCCCCATGGTACCCAGTGGGCAATTTTAGAAAACTTTTATGATTGAACATAATTTCTGGAGTGTTTGTTAGACAGAAAGGTATGGAGACACACAGATGACCCAACCAGTGTCTGTGTGGAGCATGCCTGCGTCTGAGCCCCCGCTGTGGGGCAAACAGGCAGCGACTGTAATTACACTTGCAGCTTTGTTATTAACTGTTAATCTGCATTTCCAGAATGCAGTTAAATGACTTTTAGTGAAGTCACTCAGCTGAGTCTGTCACCACAATCCAGTTTGAGGCCATTTTTGTACCCCAAGAAGGTTCTTTATGCCCACTGGTTTTCACTCCCTGTCGTACTCTAAGCTGTTTTTTGTCTATGGCCTGGCCTTCTCAGGACATCCTTAAGCGTGGAGTTGCAGTGTGTCCACTTTGATGCATGCACTTTACTGGGATTTCTTTGAATGGGCACAGTGTATGCCTTTGTGGGGGTGCGCGCGCGCGCGTTCGTTCTCAGGGTCTCTGGAGCTTGCTGATAGATCTGCTGAGTTGTCTGTCTGTCTGTCTGTGTTCCCAGGTGCCCTGGAGCTTGCTGATGTATCTGCTGAGTTGCCAGGACTAAAGTGGATGCCTGGAGTCTCACAGTGGAAGGTAATCTTGTGATGGAGACTTTATTTCTGAGGACCAGGGACACCTTGAGAGAGCCACAAGCGTTGGAAAACATTTGCGTTTTGGCATTGTGAATCAGGCCGTTGTACAGTATAGATTCCACTTGCAGATTCTGTTTAATGACAAATGTTATAATTGCATGTGGTGGCTTTTTTTCTGCTTTTGTTCCTTTTGTGGAACCTGGCTTTGCTCTTATGCCCATAAATATGACCTTTTTTTTTCCTTAATGTGTGTGATGTGCAGATCAACTTTGGTTTATAAATCAAAATAGTTCCCCCTTGACCTCCCTCCACAAAACATTCTGAGATTTGTTTTAAAAACAAAAAGGAGCTTAGTCAGTAGTGTGATAATGTTCTTCTGGACTTTGGGGTAAAGGTTATTTACGTGGGGCAGTCGCCTTGCTCTGGGAACCAGTGTGCTCTTGACTGTGGCAGTGCTGCGTGTCTGTTTCAACAGGTCATGACTAGAGATGGGCAGTGGTTTGCAGACTGGCAGGAGGTTCCCCAGGGCAGGCACACGCAAATACGGCCCACCATGTTCCCCCCAAAGGACCTGGACAAACTACAGGCAATGCATTTAGAGCGATGGTAAGTGCACACTGTGGGCTGTGGGGTAGGGATGCAGACTGTCAGGTCCACGAAGTTGGTGTCCATTGCTTGCTAGCACCAGTGTTTACAAATACTGGGATTAGTTCCAATTGCAGAGCTAACACTTTGGAGACTGCGTGCCTTTGTCGTTTCCTCATTTATGTGTAGTAACTGTACAGCACAGTTGCTTCATTATGACAGCTCCATAAATGCATGTAGTGTGCCCTGATCATCACTGTCATCTCCCCATCTCTGTGTGTGCCCCTTACCTTCCCCTCCGTGGATTTTTCAGTGATATGTGGCTCTGTGAGTAGGGCTAAGTGTCTGCAGTAAAGCCAGATCAGACCCGGGCAGACTCTGTAAAACCAAAGGAACAGTGGATCGTTTGCATGACTTTGTGCATTTCTACTGTTGTAGCCTTCGAATACTGCCCCATCATCAGAATACTGGAGGGTTCTTTGTGGCAGTATTGGTCAAGAAAGCACCAATGCCATGGAACAAACGTCAGCCCAAGGTAAGCTTTACCAGAAGACAAAACCTGTTAAGAGTTCATTCATTTCAAATGCAGAGCAAAGTGGAGGTTGTGAGGGCCTAGGGTGTTAGAAAAGTTGGGAACTTAAAAGCAGGGGGGATTCACTTGAATCTCAGATTCCTCACAGAGAGACAGTGAGAAAGGGTGTATTTGGAAGCACGTCCTCTCTGTGTCTTATTCCCAGCTACTTAATAGCACTTGAAAGGACATGAGATTGATGGTGGACAGGACTATGGACCCTGAGCCTGGAGTCCTCTAGTGTTTACTGCCCTGTACAATCAGGTTCATTCTGCCCTAGAATAAGACATTTTCCTCCCATCTGTGCGCTATCTTGGGAGGCTATGATGCGCAGACTTCCCTACCTCGATGCCACCGGCTGTTAAGAACCAAATCCAAGTCACAGCAATAGCCCCAAGAGACTGTCAACAGTGCCTGCTGCCTCTGAAAGGACACAGCACAGCTATGTCTGTGGCTTTAATTATGAGTGGTGTCCACCTCTACATGACTGACAAGTAAAATACTACCTCATAGGAGGGTGTCTCCAGCAGGGCACACTATTCACTTTTACACAGGCCAGGCCAGATGAGTATGAGACCAAGTGAGAGAGGCATGCTAACATGGAACCCAGCAAATGACACAAATACTTTAAAAAGCAAGACAAAATATCAACAGTAAAAGGGAAGAGAGGCCAAAGCCCTGTTAAAGCATGGAGCTGGAAGGCACCTCAGGTGTGGGTCAGTCTGTAGAATACTCACAATACTCAGAGCCATCAGCTGTAGGCACAGAGCACAGGGGACGCCACTATTACACACAAAGATGCATCACGCCCAGAGCACACAACTACTGAGGCTGGAGGCCGAGATGGGTAGAGCAGAAATGAACACAGCCATAGGACCGCCATCCTACTGTCAGAAAAGAATACAGCTCGAAGCTTTGAATCCCAAGGGGTTGGGACTCTCCAGAGTTAGGACGATAGCTTCAGCTAGGTCAGGTAGAAACTGGACCAACAGTTACCCCGAGCCACCGGTTCCAGAGAAGGATGGGTCCTTTGAGAGATCAGTTCCTTCCTGTGTTTTCAAAGCTGAGCAGCCTCAGTCCTAATCCAAGATGACTTGGAGGAGACAGAAGTTTGCAGGACAGTTGATAGCCACAGAGTGCTTTGTGCTGCAGGCAAGTGTGCTAGAATGCCAGGCTACACCCAGGGTAAGAGCGTCAGCATGTGAACAAACGGCTTGCTTCTGCTCTAAGCCACTTAGTTGTATATTATAATTGCCCCGTTTTTCACCCCACTTCTTGAAGCCCTGGGTGCGTGTTCCTCCTAATTACACCCTGGAACAGTTTCCACAGCCCTCTCGTTAAAGTGTCCTTAGTTATGTGCCTGAGCCGAACCCTGCAGGACCCTTGGTTAGCATAGTCTCACACTCACGTGAGCTCAGGCCTTCCCCAGAGTGGACACAGGGTTACTGAGTAAGAGCAGGCCGGCTCTCTAGGTGTCTGGGTTCTTTGTGAAGCTGTTGGAAAGTCAGCTCTGAATTGAACAATGACTGTCTGCAGATTCCATTTAAAGAGCACAATTTAAAAGCAATGTTTTAATAAAAAGAATATTTGTCTTCCAGTGCTGTAAAAACCTTGAAGTGGTTGACAGGAGCATAGTAGTCTTAATTTCCTTACAGTGATGTGAAGTGTGTTGCTTTTGTGTGAAAATGAATTTGTTCTCTTCAACAGGTACAGAGTAAATCTGCACAGGCCAGAGAGCCCAAAGCATCCAACCCTGTGGCTGCCACAAAGGGAAATCCCAGTGACCAGTCTGAGCTGGAAAGCCAGATGATCACTGGAGCTGGTGACTCAGAAGCAGCTCAGACGACTGAGAACACAGAGAGTAATGAGAAGAAAGATGGCGTATGTGGGTGAGGAAGAAGATGGCCTCTGAGCAGGGCTATCTGTTGTCTTCATAGCCCTCCTTGTTAAACTAAATGGGGTCTCAGAGCCTTAGCCATGGTGACTTCGAGAGAAATGGGGATACTGCACAACTTGTGTGCTATGTTCTGCCGTTGAGACAGCACCCACAGACGCTTCCAGCACTGCAGACGGTTAAGCGCTGGGCAGGGCAGGATGAGTGCTGCTGATGTGGAACGCTCCCACGCACTACCTAATGCTTTCTATTCCCTCCTCAGCCCTCCTCCATCAAAGAAAATGAAGTTGTTTGGATTCAAAGAAGATCCGTTCGTGTTCATTCCTGAGGATGATCCTTTATTTCCACCTATTGAGTAAGGATCTTGCCATTTGAATCCCGCTTTTGAAAGTTCATTGCAGCAAAACAAATGCATTACCAATCACATACAACGGATATTTGGTACTTAGCTCTTCCTCCCGATCTGTTAGAGTGGTTAGAGTTGAGAGACACCAGTCTTCTTCATGAAGCTGAAAAAAAGAACTACCTGGAGGTAAAGGTGACAGGAAGCACTGTCAGCTGGGACCCAGTATGGTTTTAGCTCACTCAGAGCTAATATAGCAGGCAGTGGCCAAGGCTCTTGGTCTGCTCTTATTTAGGAAATTGAGGAGCCAGTAGGTTTGAGTGGGAGTGGAATTGCCCTGCATGGAGAACACAGAAAAGCATACATTGTCAAAGCTTTAAGGTTTGGCCCAGATTAGGAGTCTGGGCTTCTGGTCATTGAAATAGCAGAAGAGCAGCTCTTGGAACAGCCCTTTAGCTGTCTGTCCTCTGGGCACATCCTACCTGTGCTTCAAGGTGAAGCCAGGTGGCCTGCTGGGCTGTAAGCAGTGCTACTTTGTTGACAGGAAGTTTTATGCCTTGGATCCTTCATTCCCGAGGATGAATTTGTTAACCCGAACCACAGAAGGAAAGAAGCGGCAGCTTTATATGGTCTCCAAGGAGTTGAGGAATGTACTGCTCAACAACAGCGAGAAGATGAAGGTGTCTGGGGAGTGGGGCTTGGCTAAGCACAAGCAGGACCACATCCTACTGTTTTCATCTGGGAGGGGCAGGTCCCAGAGTTTCCTCTCTGTTTTCTCCCTGGACAGTTTTAGGTTTGCCAGCCTAGTGTCTGTGCCTCCTAACAATGCTGTCAGGAACTGCCTTTCAGCTCCTTGGGTCTTCTGGGCTGTGGGAGCAGTAACATGAGGCATGCATACTTAGATGTGTCCAACTTATTCTTGTGTTTAACTGGTCAACTTTTAATTGTTTCCATGATCTGTGGGCATAGAAGCGATTGGAACTATGATTTGATTCTTGAAAACCAGTTCCAGAAAGGGCCCATTTTTCTGTCCATCCCTTTCTAAAGCTGCTCACAGGCAGCCATACTGCCTGTAGTGAAAGGTGTAGCAGTGAATGATTATCCTTAATTCCTGTTGAATCTCATTTAACTTACAGGTCATTAACACTGGGATAAAAGTCTGGTGTCGAAATAACAGTGGTGAAGAGTTTGACTGTGCGTTCCGTTTGGCACAGGAGGTAATTTAGAAAAGGGTTTCAAAGTACTAGCCATGGTTAATAATTAGCAGCCAGAGAGGGCCTTCTGGTATGCCACTCGAGTTCCATATCTCAGAGGTCCTTGGGATTCTCCAGGGCCTAGGTTTCTTTGGGGCCTTGACCCAAGGGAGGGACTTCAGTTGAGTCATGAACCATGCAAGAAAGCCCCTCAGTAAGGAATCATGGATAACCATGCTCTTTCTTGACTCTCTTACAGGGAATATATACATTGTATCCATTTATCAATTCAAGAATCATTACTGTATCAATGGAAGATGTGAAGACACTGTTGACCCAGGAGAACCCATTCTTTAGAAAACTGAGCAGTGAGGCCTACAGTCAAGTTAAGGACCTCAGTGAGTAAAGGGATCCAAGACGCTAAGTAGCTTGTGTCACTTCCATGGGGACTACAAACGAGGCTGCACATTCCTCAGTTAGCCCTCTGTATGCTCCACACTCTCAGATTTGACCAGTCGTGGATTGAGGATAACTGAGAGGAAAGCAGTCCTGCCTGGCAGGGGATCTGCTCGTTGGCACAGAGTTTGATCTCGGGAGAGTGATGAACTGTACGTGCCTATAGTTCCAGCACTTAGCAAGATCAGAACCATTCCCACTCAGATGGCATGCAGGATAACAACTGCTGACAGGACAGTCACTCCCGAAGGGATTTTAAGTCACAGAGAGATAGCCTTACAGAGATTGTAGTGGGTTTAGTGATGTGCTGTGCCGTTTCTCGGAAAGACCTGAGCTCTTTTGAGGATTCTTTGCCTTGTCTCTCATGGAACCCCTACTTGTACTCATTATAAAGCACTTGGGCCTGGCACCACTTGACTCCGGTACAATCCTGGTAGGACTTGAGTCCAGGTTCTCTATATAGACCCATGAGACCAGCAGTCTCAGTTGCACTGTCCTCTTACAGCTCCCAAACTCCGGCATTAGGTCACCATGGCGACATCTTCACCAAGTGTGTTTTGTTGTGCTTTTCTTTCGTTTACACCTTTCTCACGTCTGTTGGTGTAGCTCAGTCTGGGCACCACACTACCTTGGCCTTCTACACCCTCTTCTTGCCTTGGTGTGAGTCACAGGCCTGCAGAATGCAGGACATTCAGCAGGGAAGGAAGGGACAGGAGCTTTACATCTCTGTCTCTTAAATCTTCTGGGAAGATTTACTTCACTTTGTACCTTTGATTGGGTATGGGACATACCTGTGCCTGAAGTGTACATACAGAGGTCAGAGGACAGCCCACGGGGATTACTTCTGCCCACTGAGTTCTGGATATGACTTCTTCCTCCAGTCTTCAGGCTTAGATAGAAAGCATTTTGACCAGCTGAGCTGTCTGCTGGCCCTTATGTGTATTGAGGTGATAGAGTATAGGACTTGGTAATTCTCATGTTATTTTGTGCTGTGTCTAGAAGTTGGGATTTTAGTTAAATTTCAACTTCATGTTTCTTCCCCAGAGTGTGCTAAATACTATACACTTGCATATATATTCCCCCCTCCACACACCCCCCGCTTCAGTCTGTTGATTGAGTGGATTTTCTTCCTCCTGTATCCCTGAGACCAAGAGCTCACTGACCCTTCTTGGAAATAGCACACACATCTGCTCAGTAGTTGTGGTCACCAGGTGAAACCTTGTCACATGTGTCTGTTTCTCTTTCTTCCAGCAAAGGGAAGTGTTGTGCTGAAGTACGAACCAGATTCTGCGTAAGTACAAGTGCCTAGCTGTTGGATAAGTGGCCGGACATAGCGGCTTCTGGTGTAAGGCTAGGGCGGGGGGCCTGGCCTACAGGAATTCTGGGGAGTTCCCAGCAGCACTGAGGGCGGTGGGAGCACAACTTCGACTGCACACGTGGCAGGAATGGGGCAGTGGGCACAGCACGTTCTTGAGAGGTTGTGTGTCACTATCACAAGATGGTGTAGTGAACAGCATGCTTAATTCTTACACAGGACCTTCTTTTTTGGCAGGAATCCAGACACCCTCCGGTGCCCCATTGTGCTGTGTGGGTGGCGGGGAAAGGCCTCTATTAGAACTTTTGTGCCCAAAAATGAGCGGCTGCATTATCTCAGGATGATGGGTCTAGAGGTATTGGGAGAAAAGAAAAAAGAAGGTGTCATTCTTACCAATGAGAGTGTTGCCAGCCCAGAACAGCCTGAAGAAGAGGATGCCAAGCAGACAGCACAAGACCCCTGTAACCCAGACTCTGTTCCTGGATGTGACCCAGGTGCAGCTGAGCCATCCCGGTGAAGATGTCCCACACACTGAATTGGTACCATCCTTTTGTTGGAGATCAAACCTAGAATGTCCTTAGCTGGGACCTGGAGATGAGTGGGTGGCTAGTCTAGGGAGAGCTATATTTTCTAGCATTTGGAAGTCGCTTTTGCAGAATGGATTCATGTTCCTGCTTTAAAGGCTAATATGACACAGCCTTTGCAGAAGTCGCTTTTGCAGAGTGGATACATGTTTCTGCTTTAAAGGCTAATACGACACAGCCTTTGCAGAAGTTCGGATCCCTTGTCGGGCCAGTATTGGCCTAGTCTAAAATTATAGCAAAAAATCTACAAGTCTTTGGGAAGCAACTCTATGCTTTTAATATTTTTTGGGCTGCACATCAGTGTGCTGTGCAGTCACGCTGACACTGAGGTCTCAGGTGACTTCTGTGCCTTTGTGATAAAGGGTGAGGGTAAGCCTGGTGAATCATGACAGCAGTTTTGGGGACCGTTTGTGCTTATCCTGGAAGTGCTTTAAGTGGGGTGGAGATTGCTGGGGTCATGAAATAAAGAGCTATTATAATGTGTCTTGACATATGACTTGGATTTGCTTTTAGTTGGCTAATGGGAGAGAGAGAACCAAGCCCTCTTGTGTCTCATATAGGAATTGAAGCTGGGCCACCGCAGTGTTGTCAGCCACTGTGTCCTAAGCAGCTTCCTGCTACAGTGAGGTGAGGCAGATGGACCTGGGCTGTGCTGGATCCTTGACTGGCTGTAGCACAGACCCAAGCTCATGCCCACTGAGCCATTGATGTCTCAGCATTTAAGAGTAAAGAAGTAGAGCTGGGTGGACCTGCACTTGTGTCCCCTGCCTGGCCGGCCACGTTTATCCTCCTCAGCAGTGTTCCCCATCAGCCTCATGCTCAGAGTTTGGTTATCATTGAACACAAATGTAGGGCAGACGTATCCAGTGACGTCTCTGTATTCGTGTCCTCTTGAAACATTTTCCTGTCAGCTGTTGTGTTCCCCCTCACCCAGATTTTCCGGGCAGAGTTCTTGCAGGTGCTCTTTCTTCCCTGTGTATGTAATGTGTTTTGCCTGCACTGTTGAGCATTAATTACATGTATGTTCTTCAGGCCTTCCTATATATGCTCTGAGCCAAACACCAGCTATCTCTGGGATAGCTGTGCCTTGCTCATAAAAGTTCAATCCAGTTGGATCTGTTGACTGTTTATCCCCTGGGGAGAGACATAGGATCCTCACCTGAATGTCCAGCTGCGCCACACCACAAGGTGTATGTAACTCTGCCTTGGGGAGGGAGGGGCCAGAGGATAAAGAAGACCAGGGTGGGAATCCCATCTATGTGTCTGTGGGGAAGCCATCTTCTGGTTAAAGATTTGGGCTACAAAAGACTGTCTTTCAGGGGAAGGAAACCCAAGTTCCTGTAAGTAGCCCTCACCTGTCCTACAAGTAAGCCCTGTAATTCACCGGTTCCCCAGAATGAATTCTGGTAGAAGTGTGGGGTTTAGAGAAAGCATGGTGTTGGGCTCTAAGGAGGAGGGGCAGACTTTGCTTACTTCCCTGTCCAGGGGAAGGAGACATTTTAGCAGTAGTGGGTCTCTCCTAACATAGGTGAGCCTGACCTTGAGAAGACCACTTAGTGAGAAGACCTCTAAGCTGTAGCCATTGGAAGTACCTCACTGCCAAGTAGCCTGGTGACAACCTCAGCCAGTGCTGCCCTGGCGGCCTCCATCTTGTGGTTCCTTCTCTTACAGGATGTGGGTTCGTTACTTTGTAGAATGTTCTCGGGCTCTTCCTTCTTACTAGAGCAGGTAGGCGGTGCAGCTAGGGCCGTGGCACTGTTGGTTGTCTGTCACCTTGTGGCAGCTTTGCTTGTTGGCAGACGGCTGCCTGCCATTGTGCCCATCCCATGTTTGTGTTTTATAGGGAAGTCCCTTCAAGACTTTGTTCTTTTTCCTCAGACTTCAACAGTCAGCATAGTTTCTGAGACGTCATTGTGTTAAATAAGTTATGAACCTGAGGACCTCCTGCTTCAGCCTCCCAAGTACTGTTTTCCCCTTGTTTCCTCTGAATTTAGGAGTGGATGGCCATGAGTTACTATGTCCAGCTTTGGATTCCGTCCTGTAGAGACCATCTAAGCAGATGAAACTTAGTCTGATTCTTGGTCAAATCCTACTGGAAGTGCAGGTCAGGTGGCAGTCCTGGGGCCACATAGACGTGGAGCCATTCAGGCTGTGTGCATTAACCTTGGGTCCTAGGATATTTAAAGTGCTTATAGTGTAGTATGTTTTCTTGTCAATTTCAGAAAGGGTTGTCTGATTTCTATCAGATATACACACACATGCATGCAAGTTAAATAATAACAAAGGCTGGGGGGCGGGGGACCTTGTTTCCTCTGAATTCAGGAGTGGATGGCCATGATGACTAAGGTCTGGGTGAGATGCTGCTTTCCTCTAACCGTGCCACAGACCAGCAGGGGTGTTAAAGTGTGCTTGCACAGTCATTTCACACATTTTAAGCAACAACAGAAAGTTCTGTGTCAGCACAGAACCTGGGCAGGAAAGTGGAAATCTGCTGTTGATGGAGAAGCAAACACATGTGTGAGCATGTGACTTACAAGTTCACAAAACAGGAATACAGAAACTGTTGGGCTCTGGGTAGAGCTGGTCACTGAGTGAGGACAGATAAATATTTAAATATTGAACTGTAGAGATCTAAGGCTACTCTGAACCAGAGATAAGTAAATATGGAGTATAGGAGACAGTCATACAACTGGAGAGTCCAAAGGTTGGAGCTCTTGCCATCCATAACCTTTGGGATACTCAACGTGGCCACACTAGTGGCTGCAGTGCCCCTCAACACTGAGAAAGTGGACCATTGCCTGTCAACCCTCTTAAGGGAAGGCTTAGCCACATGCAGTTGGTGGCTTGTGCTGATTCTGTGGCCATCACCAGGCCTTAACAGTGATGACTTCCAACTTGAGAATCCATGCCCTCATGGATTCCTGTGTCTTTTCTTTAGGGGGTTGTCTTAGGGTTTCTATTCCTGCACAAATCATGACCAAGAAGCAAGTTTGGGAGGAAAAGGTTTATTCAGTTTACACTTCCACATTGCTGTTCATCACCAAAGGAAGTCAGGACTGGAACTCAAGCAGGTCAGGAAGCAGGAGCTGATGCAGAGGCCATGGAGAGATGTTGCTTACTGGCTTGCTTCCCCTGGCTCGCTCAGCTTGCTCTCTTAAGAGAACTCAGGACTACCAGCTCAGGGATGGCACTGCCCACAATGCTTGGGCCCTTCCCTCTTGTTCACTAATTGAGAAAATGCCTTACAGATGGATCTCATGGAGGCATTTCCTCAAGGGAGCCTCCTCTGTCTGAAAACTCCAGTTTGTGTCAAGTTGGCACACAAAACCACGGCCCATCTTCAGCCATGAGCTATGGACAGCCCTGTGGTGGGTGACTCAGAAACTCAGCAGGGTAAGAACATTGGCCCACACTCAACACAACTGTCACCATTCCTCCTCCTCCAATGTTCACCTGTGGGCTAATGGTTAGAGAACTAGATGGAAGCATGGCAAACAACTAAAAATAAAGTGGGAGGAAGGACATAGCCATACACATGGACGGACGGACAGGAACATGCTTCTGGAAGCCCATACACATGGACGGGAGCATGCTTCTGGAAGTGATCTTGGTCAGGAAGTATGTACATTTCAAGTAATAGCTGGTATTATTAGGCTTGTCAATTATCAGCATAGATTCAATGGCAAGACATAGTGTGGAGGGTTGGGTAGGTACGGCCCCCATAGACTCATGAGTGAATGCCCGGCCCACTGGGAGTGGCACTATTAGGTATGTAGCCTTGTTGGAGTAGGTATGGCATTGGGAGAAGTGTGCCAACTGTGGGGACAGGCTTTGAGATCTATGAACACAGTCCCCTTCTGTTGCCTATAGATCAAGATGTGGAACTTCTGGCTTCTCCAGCCCCATGTCTGCCTGTAGGCCGCCATACCTCCCAACACGACTTGTTTTTAAAACAACATCTGATTAACCAGATGAAGACACAGAACCCAGACACTGGTGAAAGCCTGCTAGCTCAGAGAGGCAGAGAGAGAGCACCCAGCTGGACCTTCCTCCTCCACTTACACCCCAGAAGGAAAAAGCCCCTCCTTGTTTTCCTCACTGTCTTAAATACCCTTCAACTCAAAGACCCTCCTTTCTCCCTCCTGGGTTTCCTTATGTTCACTCCCTGTCAACTGATTGCTTGCTGTGCTCTTGACCTATCTTGACTTTATTAACTCTTGTTTACAGAAAGCTCTTGGGTTAAAGGTGTGTGCCAGGGCTGAGCCACACCACGACTACTTGTTTATAGCAAACAAAGCTCTTGAGTAAAAAGTCCACAGCAAGGTTTTTCCTGTTCACAATCTTGGGGTTCACAACGTGATTGAGATGCCAAATCTTTTAAGTTCAGACTTCATTTTAAAGAACCTGACCTAAGTTTGAACTCAGGTAAACTAACTAGAACTCAGGCTGGTACCTAGCATTAATTTTCAAGTTGCCTCCCAACAAACTCAAGCCTAGCTCCAGTCTCTAGGCTAATCCCCAACAGGACCAGCATTTCCAGGTTATACCCTCAACAAGAGCAGCGCTCCAGGTTATTCCCCCAATAGATTTGCACCCCCAGGTTACAAGCCTACCCCCAGCCCAACAACCACCAGTACAGAGTGGAGCAGAAGTTAAGTTTATAATATGACTCCCAGCACCAGCCAATTATATTAAGGGGCCATAGTAGTGTTCCAATTAGATGCTTGCACACACACTTCCTACTTGCTGTTTACTATAAAGCCCTGCCCCGTATACATTTGGGGTTCTCCCACCATTAAAACCATCCTGCATGAGAGGTGTGTTGGGGGGTGGGGGCTGAGCTAGCTTGAATAGACTAAAGACCGTGCTGTGAGTTGCATCAGATCGGCTCCTGTGTTTTTGGGGGATCATTAACATTTCCCTGGCACTACATGATCAAATAACCTGTAACAGACGTTAATAACCTGTAACAGACTGAATCTCTGTAAGCCAGCCCCAATGAAATGTCTTTCTTATAATAGTTGATTTGCTCATGGTATCTTTGTCTTCACAGCAATGAAACCTTAACTAAGACAAAAATTGGTACCAGGGACTGGGGTATTGCAGTGATAGGCCTAACCATGCTTTTGTTTGGAGGAATGTGCATTTGGGGACTGTCTTAGGGTTTTACTGCTGTGGACAGACACCATAACCAAGGCAAATCTTATAAAGGACAACATCTAATTGAGGCTGGCTTACAGGTTCAGAGGTTCAGTCCATTACCACTATGGCAAGAGGATGGCAGCATCCAGGTAGGCACAGTGCAGGCAGAGCTGAGAGTTCTACATCTTCATCAGAAGGCTGCTAGTGGAATACTAACTTCCAGGCAGCTAGGGTGAAGGTCTTAAGCCCATGCCCACAGTGACACACCTTCTCCAACAAGGCCACACCTCCCATCAGTGCCACTTCCTGGACTAAGCATATACAAACTATAACAGATTTTGGATTATGAAAGCAGTGGAATGCTTTAAATGGGACTTAATAAACCATACTATTAGAAGCATGGGGGCTGGAGAGATGGCTTAGTGGCGAAGAGCACTGACTGTTCTTCCAGAGGTCCCAAGTTCAATTCCCAGCAACCACATGGTGGCTCACAACCATTCTAATGGAATCTGACGCCCTCTTCCCGTGTGTCTTAAGACAATGACAGTGTACACTATACTTACATAAAACAAATAAATAGGGGTTGGGGATTTAGCTCAGTGGTAGAGCGCTTGCCTAGGAAGTGCAAGGCCCTGGGTTCGGTCCCCAGCTCCAAAAAAAAGAACCAAAAAAAACCCCAAATAAATATTAAAAAGAATTGTTTAGAAGCATGGAAAACCGTGGTGCTGAGGATGATTTAAACTGTGGGGACTTGGCTTACAGTGGAGAAGAATTTTAATATGTTGCCTAGAGATTGTTCTCAGTGATATTCTGGTGAAGAACATGACTGCTTTTGGCCCTTGTCCAAAGAGTCTGCTTGGAGCTAAGGTGAGGAGATTTAGATTAATTGCATTAGGAAAGAAAATCTCAAAATGGCCTAAGACAGAACCCATTCTGTGGTTCACTTTTATGAAGAGTGTTTTGATCAAAGGTAGCAAGCTGAGAAAGGAAAAATACAAAATGTATGGTTCAGGGATTAAAGAGACACCAGGAAATAGAAAGGCCCTAAATCCTGTGCTCAAAAGAGATAAATAGATTAAAGTT
The DNA here is from genome assembly GCF_011064425.1 of Rattus rattus. NCBI lineage: Eukaryota > Metazoa > Chordata > Mammalia > Rodentia > Muridae > Rattus > Rattus rattus. The sequence goes on from NC_046155.1 coordinate 201,056,398, forward strand.
ATTAAATGGAATTAAGGCACCAGTGACCTCCAGGCAAGATCCCATCCAGCTATCCTCCCATTTGTGAAAAGGAATTAAAGAAAAACTTGAGTCCAAGCATAGTGGTACACACCTTTAATTCCCAAACTCAGAAGACCCATGCTGAGTTCAAGGCCAGCCTGGTCTGCAGAACAAATTCCATGACAGCCAAGCTTAGGCAGTGATGGAAACCATTGAAAACAGAAAGTTGGTAATGATGTAATTGAACACGGGGATCATGTTCCAGCCCTAGCAAGCAGCAGACCTTGTCAGGTTTGGCCATGTGGTTCTGGCTTTATGGTCAAAGATAATAAGAAAGAGGTTATAGATTTTCCCTCTGCAACTAAAGAAAGTTGCTGAGGTCAGATGTGTGGCAGGGATGTCCTTGTACAGAAGCTCAGATGAATACTGGAAGAGGTTAGAGATGCCTGAGCCTTGGGATACCTGCTGAGGAAAGCTGCTGACAAGTGGAGCCAGCGCCTTAGACATCAGACATGGAGATGCAGAGTTTGGAGTTTGCCCAGCTGGTTTTGTTCCAGTATTTCCTCACTATGCCCCTTTCCCTATGTTTTGAACTGGTAATGTATATATCCTGTGGCATGATATGTAGGAAGTATGTGATCTGGTTTTTTTTTTTTTAACTTTCATTTTATAGGGGATTACAGTTAAAAGATTGCATGAATCTCAGAAGAGACTTTAAACTTGCAATTTTTAAAACATTGTTGAGAGTGTGATAGACCATGGGGACTTTTGAAGTTGAACTAAATGCATTTTTTATTACATTATGGCTACAAACCCATGGGGGCCATGGAATGGAATTTGGTGGTTTTAATAGGTATGGCCCCATATGATGCTTGGCCCATATTGGGAGGTGTGGCCTTGTAGGAGGGATTGTATCCACAAACTTAATAAACAGTCATGAAATAGAATATATGCTGGGTATGACTGATCAATAATTCAAATAACAGGGATGAGAAAGTAAATAAATCTTTGGGCACTGCACTGCAGAAGATAAAAGCCTGCAAGAGCCTACATACCCAGTCTTATTTCACACCAATATAGAGGGAGCAAAGGAAGCAGTATGGGTGACACACCAGCATTGATACAAGGAGAACAGCCCATAGGAGTAACGGCTGCAGTCCAGTGCAGCAACGCTCTCTTGGATTCCTTCTCTGCTGGGAAGCCCCTGTCCATCCACTAAAGGCCCAATATCTCATTTTGACATGGGGATATACACTGAGGTGGCGCTCTGTTCTGGGCCATCCTGGTTTAGAATGAAAGGACTTAAGCTAATAGTGTATAAATAGCAAACATTTCTTCACTGTTCTGTGAGTAGAATCGTGCTGTTAAGGCTCTGACAGGTTATATGCCTGTGAACATCATTTCCACGTTCACAAGCCTCTGTCAGGCCCTTCTATAAGTGCACTAATTCCATTCACAAGAGCCACACCCTTCTGATCTAACCTCCCCGCAAACACCCCATCCCTCAGCATCGCTAATCTGAGGCTAGGTTTCAGCAAACCCATAGCAACACCACGAGGGGCTTGGCAAGGTTTGAGGCCAGCCTGCCTCACAGGGACCACCTTCGCAGGGAGGTCACACAAGGTGAGACACTTCTTTGTTTGGATGCAGTGTGACTTTGCACAGGAAGTTTAGATGAAGCCCAGAGGAAGGCAACCACCAAACTAATGTAAAGATTGTTAGTCCAGAGGCTGGGGGACAAAGACTGAGATGGTTGGACTGAAACATCCCTGTCCTCTTAAGTCCAGGAGCCTGCACTTACAAAGGCCCATGAAGAGAGCCTGTGCAACACACTGGACAAAGCCAGCTCCTAGTCCTGACTTCCTAAGTGACACTGGCCCCAAAGTCACTAAGCCTGTAACCACACCACCACTTCCCCCTCTCCTTTAAGAATTTCCTACCCTATCCTGGATGCTGGACTTCCCTGAGCTCCTCCGGTGAGATCAGGAAACCCACCAGAGAGCTGCTCCCAATAAACTCATATCTCTACTACTAATTTGGCTCATTGTGTAAGTACAGAGGCCACTCAAAGACTGTATGAAAGGAGAAAACCAACGGAACACAAGCCATGCACGCTTTTGAAGGAGGATGTGAGCAGCTGCCTCAGGGTCCTGCCTGACCTCTCCACAGTGATGGTCTATAACCCATAATCTGGGATTGTAAGCTGAAATCAAAAGATAAGTTGCCCCCTTTAGGGTATTTTATCATAGCAGCAAAGCCAGGTCAGAATTGGTACTGAGAGTAGGACCATGCCTTCATGGTTAACCTTACCCTGTGGCTTCTGAGTCTCTGGAACTATTGTGCGGGTAGAATGTGGAAGCATTTGGTACACTGACTATATGGAATGCTGGAAGCGGAACCTAACAGGCTACTAAATCTTGCAAGTCAGTAATGCTGAGAAACATGAACAATGGAGACCCAGTTCATGAGGATTCAAAGGGGAACAAGGACTCTATGAGTAACTGCTCACCAAGGAAAGTCGCAGGTACAGACTAGACCTGGACTATCAGAAAAGAGAAGCTGTGTGCTGTAAGCGGGAGAGCTGGGATAGAGGCTCATGTGTGTGTGTGTGTGTGTGTGCGTATGCGTGTGTGTGTGTGTGTGTGTGTGTGTGTGTGTGTGTGTGTGTGTGTGTGTGTGTGGTAGGGCAAGGCTCAGGGGGATCTACATCCTTTGAACTCCAGTTGATTACAAGTCACAGACAAGGAGAAGCAAACTTTTGGTCTTTTCTCTGTTGGATTTTGTTTTGTTTTTATCCCACTGATTTTATGCCCTGATTCTTCCCTTTTGAAAAATAAAGTTTGCTTTGTGCCTTCAGTGTTTGAAGTTTGCAACTTGATTTTTACATTAAAGGTGCTCACAGTAAAGAGACTTTAGACTTCTTGAAACTGTAAATTAAGTCTGTGGGGGCTAACTTTGACTGTATTTTACATTACAGATAGACATGAGACTTTGGGACAAGGGATGGAAACTTATGGTTTATAAGTGTTATTTCAAGACCATTTACACTACACATGCCAGGAAGAGATTGGCAAGATGTTTTCCCTTTCCTCTCTGGAGCTTTAATTGTATCCAGTTTCTGCCACTCAGAATTGTTGAGATGATCTCTTTGTGCACTGTGTGTAAAAGTTGTCTTTGTATTATTCAGATGACAATTTCTGTGCTCACAGAGAGCTGAGTACAGGCCGGACTTGGGTATTGTTATTTTTAGGAAGAAGCACCTGTCTCAGTGTTTTGTAAACATTCTTCTCCATCTCCTTCTGATAGATTTAATAAAGAGCCTATAGCCCACCAGGAAAGGAAAGGCAGAACATCCTGGCAGAGAATGGAACTCTGGGAAAAAATGGGGATGGGGCAGAGGCAAGGTGGGAGTAAAGGATTTGTCAGCCAGACAGAGGAAGAAGCAGGTGCCCTGCTGGGACTGAGGAGAAGTCACGGGACCGTGGCAGAGTGTAGATTAGTATAAATGGGTTAATTTAAGTTATATGAGTTAGTTGGAAACAAGCCTAGGCTAAAGCCTAAGCTTTCATATTAATGAAAAGCCTCCGTGTCATTACTTGGGTGGCTGGCGGGTCGAGACAGTCGGGTGGGCAATAGAGAATTCATCTGATAACAGAATACGAGGTTTATGAAGAAGCTGCAAGGGCAGGAAGTGAGGCTGTGCAGAGTTAGGAGGAGCAAAAGGTCAACAACCATTGTACATTTTAGCTATACGATTGGCTCAGGGGCTTGTTATCTCCGCCCACCTCTGCCTGTAACCCAGAGGCTGGGATTGAACATGTGCCACCGTGCCCACCATAGACCTACTGTTCTTCATTCCTCCAGTTTAGAAGGGTGGGCATTCTGTGGATAGGTATTGTCTTGGTTATGTCTGTTGCTGTGATAAAACACCCTGACAAAAGCAACGTGAGAGAAATGGCTTGTGGCTCGCAACACCAGGGCCCGGTCCAGCATGGCAGAACAGTCATGGCGGCAGCTTCACCCACTGGCCATATGGCACCAACCGTCAGGAAGCAGAGCGAAACAAACATGTGTGCTCAGTTCACTTGCTCATGTTTATGCAACCCAGGATCTCATTCCAGGGAATAGCACCACCCGTAGTGGGCTTGTCCCCCATCTCAACCTAAGCAAGATAATATCCCTCTCAGGCATGCCCAGAGGACCGTATCCCAGGTATGATGGTTTGTATATGCTCTACCCAGGGAGTGGCACTATTAAGAGGTGTGGCCTTGCTGGAGTAGGTGTGTCACTGTGTGTGTAGCTGCCTGGGAGTGAGTATTTTGCTAGCATCCTTCAGAGGAAGATGCAGAACTCTCAGCTTCTGCACCGTGCCTGCCTGGACGCTGCCATGTTCCCGCCTTGATGATAGTGGATTGAACCTATTAAGCCAACCCCAATTAAATGTCGTTCTTATGAGAGCTGCCTTGGAAGTGGTGTCTGCTCACAGCAGTAAAACCCTAACCAAGACACCAGGTGATCCCAGATCTCACAAGTTGTCGGGTGTTAAGCAGGTTAGTGGCTTCAATTGTTTCAGACGTGTCTCAGGAGGAATGTAGATTAACGTCTATTGAAGTTACAGTATTGGAGTGGGGAAGATAGGACCCAAACCCAAGAGACATGAGAAAAGATAGATATATACAAGCTCAAGAACATAAGCATTTCCCTCATGCCAAGCAGCATAAAACAATGACAAACGCTGGATCAAAGGGCTGACTTTTAAACAAATACACAATGCCTTCAAACCAAACGGAAAACATCACTGAAGACTGAAGTTGGAAAAATAGATATATATTGACAGCCAATAATCATGCGTAAATTTGTCCTGTCTCATTAGGAAATGAAAACCCAAGCAATTAGTTTCTGTTCCTATCATACCGTGTGGGCCAAGTGCATGTTGATCAAACCTGTCTGGATGACAGTTTTACCAATGCCGCCAAGTGAAACACACTCAACTCTTTGATTTAGGAGTTGTGCTTTTGGGAAGGTGGACAATGCACATTTTGGCGAGAGGGGACAGACTTGCCTGGTGAGTCACCGTGGCATTGAATGAGTCTGAAAGCAGAACAAGGTCTGTCATGGGACATCCGCACTGGAGCACAGCTGTGCAGAAGTCTGGTATGAACCAGCATGAGAAAGGAAGCACGGTGTGGAACTCTGCAGAGCCTGCCAGTATGTCCACTTGCCTGCCATCCCTCGGAAGATGGAGGAGGAGGGAGGAGACTGTGGAGGGGGGAATCTGGGGAGAAAACATCATGCCCTTTTACATTTTGCCATTTGTCAGTGCATTGTTAAAAATAGGCAAACACTTGAAAACGCTAATAACATTAAATCGATAATGATCCCTGGAACTGACAGTGGAAGGAAAGAACTGCCCTTACACACACACACATACACACACACACACACACACACACATATACACATTCACGCATACACACACACTCATACACACATATATACATTGGCACATACACTCACACACTCAAACACATGCACACACACACTCACACATGCCTACACACTCATATATACACTCATATACACATTCACACAAAACACACACACACAGACACACACACACACAGACACACACACACACACTCACCACATATACACATTCACGCATACACACACACTCATACACACATATATACATTGGCACATACACTCACACACCCTCAAACACATGCACACACACACTCACACATGCCTACACACTCATATACACACTCACATATACACATTCACACACACACACACACACACACACACACACACACACACACACACACACCACCATCCAGGCATTGGCATTATAACAGCCTAGCAGAATGAAGTGGTTTTTATTAATGAGACCTCGGTGTCCTTGAATCTGACTAACAGACATTTAAACAATGGGCCCCAAGATGCTGGCTTTTGCCCAGGAATCTCATGAAAAGGCACAGACCCTGGTCTGCCTTTCCTGGTCAGTCACTGGGACCAGTCTTCCATCCCTCTTCTGCTTCATCCCAAACACACCATGCTCTGTCAGCATCCCGGAATCTTTGGAGTTTCAGTGCTCTCCAATCTTTCCATCTAAGAGCCCTTAGGTCTCTTACCCAGGATTCCAGGGTAGTCATACTGGCTTCTCAGAGGGTGGCTTTTCATACCAGAGTTAAACACACACACTCACAGACACACAGACACACAGACACACACACACACACAGACACAGACACACACACAGACACACACACACAGACACACACACAGACACACACACAGACACACACACACAGACAGACACACACACACACACACACAGACACACACACACAGACACACACACAGACACACACACACACAGACACACACACAGACACACACACACACACACACACACACACACACACACACACACACAGACACACACACACACACACTTAGCTTGGATTTGAAAGCCAAAGAAATGGGGTAAATGACAGCTATGGCCGATCTAGCTGGTGCTCCGTGCTAACATGTGAGGCCTATGCTATGCCTCATGTCTTTTCCATTACTCAAAAGAGGATGTCCTTCAACTGCCCATATTAGGAGACCACATGGTGCTACTCTCCTGTCCCAGAACGGTGCTAGGACTGTTTCATGATATGGACTCTAATGGCCCCTCGTTGAGAGACCGGATGAACATTGAGACTTGCCCTGGGGAGTCAGGAAGCTGACTGACCACACGACACCCCTATACTGGCTTGTTGTGTATCAACTTGACACCATCTGAGTTATCACAGAGAAAGGAGCCTCCCTTGAGGAAATGCCTCCATGAGACCCAGCTGTAAGGTATTTTCTCAATTAGTGATCAGGGTGGTTGGACCCATTGTGAGTGGTGCCATCCCTGGGCTGGTAGTCCTGGGTTCTATAAGAAAGCAAGCTGAGCAAGCCAGGGGATGCAAAGCAGTAAGTAACATCCCTCCATGGCCTCTGCATCAGCTCCTGCTTCCTGACCTGCTTGAGTCCCAGTCCTGACTTCCTTTGGTGATGAACAGCAGTGTGGAAGTGTAAGCTGAATAAACCCTTTCCTTCCCAACTTGCTGGTTGGTCCTGATGTTTGTGCAGGAATAGAAACCCTGACTAAGACAACATCCTTGATACCATTTGAGGCTTGAACATCAAATGTGTTCTGCATCTTTTCTGCCTTTTAGACCCAGTTCTCTCTCTAAGACTGACTTGGGCCTTGGGTGTTCACATCCCAAATGTTTTCTGTCCTCTCCTGAAGGTCTGTAGAGAACATGCAGCGCCCTTCCGTCAGCAGCACACCTCCCACTTGAAAGGAGAGAAGAGACAGTTTGTTCCGGAGCCAAACATGAGTGCCAGTGTCCCAAGAACACAGATTCAGAATAACTAGCATGGCACATTTCGTGACATTTTACTTTTTTAACTTTCGTTATGGTTGTGCATGTGTGTGGGTTTGTGCAGGAGACAGCAGTGCCTGCAAGGACAGAAGTGTCAGCTCTCTGGACATGGACTTGGGCAGTTGTGAGCCTCCTGAGGCGGGTGCCGGTAAGTATAGAGAGACGATCCAGGGACTTGCGATCTTCCCCCCACCCTTCCTGACTTTCCCCCTCCGTCCTCCTCCCCCTTTCTCCCTCTGGCACATATGTCTACGTGCCCAGCACTGTGTTGTCTGCTCAGGAAGGCTAGAAAACAGATTCCCTTTCCACCTGTGGCAACCACTCAACCTAGTTCTTTCTGGTGCCACCCCTCTTTTGCCACTGTGGTCGCAATCCGTCTCTTCTATTGGCTCTCTTCAGAGTTGACACTCCATCTACAGCCACCAGCGCCTGGGCTCCCTGGGTGTCCAGCTCTTGTGGCTAGGGGCTTTCTTTTTAGATTTACAATATGCTTTTATGTCCTCTCTGGGTGTGGGCAATCACACTTCTGGAAATGCCTTCACTTTTCCAGAACAGAGGAGCGTGTGTTCCCCTTGGTCCATTTCAGTTCTGTAAATGTGCAGAGTTCTCACGCTGCCCCCAGTTAAGTTCCACCGAGAACTGCACATGTGTCTTGGCCTAGCGCTGCTGGCTTTGCTCTGTGAATGCCTCATCTGCAGGAAGGCAGGGCTTCAGCGCCACCTCGGTTTCACAATTGTCTCTGCGCTTGTCTGTAAATATTCACAGATACACTGGTTAACTGAAGGCCTCAATGCCTTGCAGCTGCTTTCACTCCATTCTTTTTAATTTACCTCTAAAGACTTAGATGAGGGCTAGACAGGGCTGGAGTCCTATCTCTGGGACCCACATGGTGGAAGGAAAGAATGATTCCACAAGCTGCCCACCCCCCACGCCATCTCCAAGTTTGTGCCATGACACCTGTGCACCCATTCGATCAATAAAAACATGATAAAAGTTTAAACTTGTAGTCACTAAGTTATGACTTTGTCTCCTGATTTATTAAGCCTTAAATTTTAATTTTGTTCTTTTTCCCTATGGAAAATTCCAAGCATACAGAAAGAGTGTTAGGAGGCTCCTCCTGTAGCTGCTGCCCAGTCTCAGGGAGCCACAGCTCCTCTCTCTCCCCTTCCCCCTCTTCCTCTTCTTCTACCTCTCCCCTTCTCTCATTCTCTCTCTCTCTCTCTCTCTCTCTCTCTCTCTCTCTCTCTCTCTCTCACACACACACACACATTCTCTCTTCCATTCTCTCTCACACACGACAGAGAGAGCGAGAGAGAGAGAGAGAGAGAGAGAGAGAGAGAGAGAGAGAGAGAGAGAATTCTACAATTTCATTCCATAAATTTCTAGGAGGAAAGAATGTCAAGAAACACTCTGCCTTAACACAACCATGATATAATTTTCCTACAATTAATACAAAATAGTAAAATTATTGCTCCACAAAAAATTCCAGGCCCTTAGTTCCAGGCCCTTAGCATTCTAAGGACCAACCAGCTAGCACAATACACTTCTAGGGACTGCAGCCTGCTGGAGGCAAGGTCCCTGTCCATCGTGTGTGCAATTGACTGTACCTCTAGCATCTGGTCTTCGGGGCACACTCTATAAGTGCTCACCAGATGAGCCTGGATGTCCTGAAATGAGCCGTTTCCACCCCAGCTGTACCCAGCCAGTTTCCTCCCATGATGCACTTGTCCTCTCTGAAGGGCTGTACTTCTTGCTCTAATAAGCTGACTGCTCCTTCAGTGAAATCAATGTATATGATTTTTATCTGAGTAGAAGTTATTCCCCAAATGATTATCTGGTTCTCCACCTTGGCTGTCTGTTAGGATAGCCTGAGTCACTTTGA